>NC_087068.1:39758663-40184059 GCF_963678635.1 Symsagittifera roscoffensis
AACATCATTCGCATACTAGCAAAATTACTAACAAATTCCGACATAATACACGACATCTTCCCCCACGGTTTTTTCCCCGACGACTAACAGGTAAGTATATTTTATACATATTCTTCACTAATAAATTCAAACTAAAACTAACCAATCTTTATCCATGTCTCATTTAGATTTTTAGTCTTCATCCCACGATCATCTGCAAAAAACACAAAAGAAAAATAAAATATAGAAAACTCCTTCAAATTCTTCTAAGCTCTATTAATATTTTGCACTAGATAAATAAAATAAAATTCATACCAATGTAGTAAATTAATTTATAAATTATTTCCCCAAAAGCAATAAATTTAGTAATGATGAAAATTTGTAACTTAATTTTTCCCCAAAACTAGCAGTAAAATTGAAATTCTATGAAGTAAATTGATAAGACGAAAATGCAGTACTAACCTTTTGATAATTTCATTCACTCGCACAAGAATTCTATCCAAACTCGCACAGCTCGCCCACGAAGAATTGTTTAAATAATGAATTTCAGTTTCAAGTTTTCACACTCAACAACTCTAACACACGATAACAAGTTTCAAACTTTCCTTTAACCCGGTTGGAAAGAAATTATATACTAAACAAAACTAACCAACGCAGCTTACTAAACACCACAACACATAGAATAACAGCATGACTAAGAAAAGAAACGGTACCCATGACTAACCAACGGTACCCAAACCGGATTAACCCAGTTTAAAACTGGATAATTTATTCTTTTGAAGACTATTATAAAGTCTAAGAAAGAAATAATAAAACACAAAAAAGTCGAAAGACAAACCCATACCAAAAACAATTTGATTTTTGAAAAAAGGACACAACCAACGAAACATAAGAAAAACCACCACAAACCCGACATAAAACGTTCACATAACAGGAACTCTCACAGAAACCGCACGAAATCATACTCCCACTCCTGGCCTAACCAACCAGAGAGGACGTTCTGAGCATGCTCTATAGCCTGCCTAACCCACCGCGCTACATCCAAGCTTTGTGACCACACTTCTATTTTTAATAAGAGGTACTCAAGGGTGAGTAACTCTTCAAAATAACCAAACTAAAACAAAAAGCTTTTGTGAAAACAACTAACCAAAATCATAATTAAAACACTGAACTAATAAAAATTTTAGAAAATGTAAATTATACCTTGTAAAAGACGAACATCCAAAGGAAAAATGACCCCACTACACTCGAAAAAGAATGGCCAACCACAACCAATATGCCGTCCACAATCACAACTCAAAGGATTTAGAGTACGACTTGACTTCGCAGAAAAGGACTTCATTGAACTAGACCAATGACCACCTCGATGCTCAAGTATACGCACAGATCCGAGTAACCAGGCATCCCCTCCACGCACAATCTCCACGCCATTCCCAGACAAGGTCGAACACAAAAGAAGTTCTCTACATGAAACAGAAAAACCTGTCATAGCCAACCATTCTGAAATCAGATTGAGTTTGTTGGGAAAACCCAGTCGTTGTCATAAGAAGACACAACGATTGATCCTGGAACTTCTCTAACAAAGAGAACCCAGAAGAATATGATGTTCGCCAAATACCAACGTCAATCATCCATCCTTTGAATTGCAGAAAGACAATTCTAAAAAACTCTGTAAGACCCGGATGGGTGGAACCTGATCTAAACTACATTTTATGATTGGATAAATTAGATATTTTACCACTGTAAAGTATTTAATATTAACCAATCATGATCCATCTAACTAACAACCCACTTATTTGTAAGTGCTGAAATTACTTGTAATTTCAGCACCAGAGAGATTTGAATTTAACTTAGAACTTAGTTGCCTCTCCAAGAGAACTTCAGCAGCCGCAATAAACCAGTATACCCTAGATCTATTGAGCCTAGCAGAGACTAGTTAAACAACCTGAGACTAGATAGTATAAGAGTAAGATTAGGATCGGTATTAGACTAAGAAGTTGCACGAATCTATCCGGCCGAAAATAAGATAGCGTGACGAGCAGACGGTGTACCCTATCCGAAATTACTCTATGAGTTAACCACATCGGTCCTAACTCAGTTCCGATACCATAACCAGTTTGTTTCACAGGGCTGCGGAAGTGTCTGATTTGAGCATGTTGCTGATGATAGCAACCATGCTTTTATATTGATTCAAATGTTAGGTATTTAAGCATGTAAAAAAAACTTGCAAGAAAACTTTTAACACTTTTTTTTGAAGAGTTTTACAATAATTTTCATAAGTGCAACTTCTAAGCGAGCTGTTTGTAATCTAATGATCCGATAAAGTACTAGTTTGTTTCGCAGGATCGCGGAAACTTTTGCTTAGAGCCTGCTGTTGATGATAGCAACCGTGCACTTCTTTTCGAAAATTGATGTTAATTAAAATTGTTTCAGTTAATCCTTTTCCTAGTTGTTTTTATATAGCTTTTCAATTTTCAATTTATGGAACATGTAAATTGGCGTTGAAGTTAAAATAATTTTTGTTGCAAAGTTTATAAATCTTATAAATGCCAATGATGAATTGACAGTAGCAGCCTATACGAAAGAGCGTGTTCAATAATGCAATACCAAATTGAATAATTAATCAACTGAAACTTAACTCAAAATGTGATAAATAGTCACGTCGGACGGCGCGCCATATCAATACTTTTGCTGACTCAATGATTCAATGTCTGAAGAAGATTTTGAAGTTTTTTAACTTGTTGTTGCATGCCTGTAAAGTCCATATGTTTCAGTTTTAGCGCTTTTAACCATCTGACAGATCAATCTGCCAATAACGATTTTGTATCGCCAGAAAAACTGGAATTTCAAATTTTTGCAGACAACTTTAAACGACTTGGGTGATCCAAGAATCATCTTAGTGAATTTTTTGGTACAGAAACTATTGAGATAGAAAAAACAAAAAAGATTAAAATATAAGCATTACAGAGTTCAATTTTTTAATCATAGGTCATATACTTACATCAAACTATGTCTTTTTTATGATCTTAAGATATATACCTACATAATACTTTGTTTATACCACGAGAAAAAACTAGTCCTGAAAATGGATTTTGTGATTTTTGATAAATCAAACTTTCTATAAGTCGTTTACTTTCAAAAATTTCAACAGCTCGTCCAACCATGTAGTTTAATTTGATTTTTCTTGAAAACGTACGCTGCTGGGCCACTAGCCTAATGTGTTTCCGCAAACTCGGTTAGTTTTATTAGACCTTTCACTTGTGGAACGAGAACCGATAACCAAGAACGTGAACCTCTTCGCCCTTAAGGCTCTTCAGTACTTTCAACACCACCATTATAACTACATATTTCAACTTCATTTCTTAGGTCTAACTACCGGATCAATTTTCTCGTTTTCTCGTACAATTGTTGATAAAGAAAGTAAAAAAAAGCAAAATTGAACCATGTATTGATTGAAAAGTTTAGTACTGGGTTTTACAGGAACCATTTGGTCTTTTCATCAATAGATGTTAGAACAAGAACAGTTCGAAAACAGTTGTGAGGTGGAAACAAGTACAAGTGTTGAGCCAAATCCATTTTTCAAAAAAATAGTTCGAAAATTAGTCGCTCTCGCAAAGACATTTTTGACAAAACAAAAGGAGTATAAATCAAAGTAGTCATTTTCGCTACGGAGTTTTTACAAATTTTTCTTTGGAGTTTGTTGATATCGTCCAAGTTTTGGAAACAATTATTTCATCTCACTCACAAGTAGTATTTGCCCGTACTTCTCTAGATGATTGAGTTTAAATTTGAGCTGGACAGTCATCTTTATTTGGGTATGCGTGATACCCACCGTAGTTTAAAGCTTCAATTGTTCAAAGAAAGTTCGGTTGATGCTTTCAAAAGAAAAAGCAGAACATTAAACAAAATCGGAGGATTGCTCAGGCGAGGAGCCACAAACTTACTTTTTTTAACGTAAACAATCTACTACATTCTATATTCTCCAATTGTGAAGTTTGTTTTAACAATAAAAAGATTTACAACGCCAATGGATTATATTATCACACGAAAACCGAACGAGTTCAACGCGTTGGCTGTGAGTAAAAAAAAGGAAGACTTGCTTGTCACGGATGTAGTTTTGAAGAATTTCCGGAAGCATTTGATATGTATCCGTTCACTGATAGAGCGAATTCTTTTGGATCAGGAATAACTTGTTCACGTTATAGAATGCTTGCCATGGATTTGTTTACTTGTGAAAAACTATTACTACCACAGAACAAAGTTCGGTTCAAATTAATTCGAGCTGGACCTAATTTTTCATGCTGTCAGATAACCCAAAAGTTAGTCTGAAAATTAATGATTGTTCCCTGTTTACCAGGAAAATTTTAGTAGCTGAACCTAGACGTCAATACTTGCAATGGAACTGGGAAAAGAATTTTGCTCAATACAGTGTTTTTGAAACTCTAGCAAGAACCTTTATCATTCCATCACGTCAAAACCAGTTTATTCAGTAAAAAATTTTTAAAAAGTTCCAATCAGAAAGACAGTTGTTGCAGTGAATAAAAATTCAGCTGATGCGGGATATTTTCGTAAAAATTCTTTCAACTGTCAACAATTTCATTTTGGAGAGCTTAGAAGTATTCGGGGTGGAAGAGCAATTGTTTCATTCGATTCAACTTCTCCTGGTCGCCCATATGTTATAACAATGAAAGCAATGCAATTTAACGAATATTTTCTAGCTCTTCCTATGGAGATTTTCAAAACCACTATTCTAGTTTTTAGCTTGACTTCACTTCAGGATGCAGCTGAACAGTTGCCTTATCCAGAACTTAGTGGAGAAAGCTTACGATTTGAAATGTTTTTCTTATTTGCCTTGGAGCAGGTAACGGAACTAATAATCTTGAGAGAAAACTATCAAATTTTCAAATTGATAATTTTGGAAGAGTCGTTAAAATGGTTAATTATTTTCGAGTTTTCCAGTTACTATAAAAGTTTTGTAATGTTTTTGGGACTTTCCATTGTCATTGTCTCTGTACTATTAATTTTGTTTTTCTTCAGAGCTAAGACTCCAGAAAAAGTAGAGAATGAATGCTGTTTTATAGAAAAACCGAGACATTTCTTCAACCTAGACTGTAAAACAGTGTTCAATATCCTCTGCCCACTAGATAAGACTTGTGTATGGGACTTTGTTGATTCAATACTTAAATGCGTGTCATTAAGCTAGTTTTTATCATTCTAAAATGCACTATCAAACTATCCATTTTGTTTGTTTTTAGATGCAAAATCAGCTAACACTTGCAAAGATGGATATTTTTTCACTTTTGCAAATTATCGAAAGCGTTCCAGAGCTCAGTTTCAAGTACACGGGAACTTACACCTCTGCTAAAGTACCTCGACCAACAAAATATTCTTTTGCAATTATTACCTTGGCCCCAAGCAATGAAAGAGGAGAGCACTGGGTCTTGATTGCCCAAATGGATAAAACTTACTACTTTGCTGATTCTTTGGGTAGTAAGATATCAACCTACTCGTTTCTAACAAAAAGTTATTGACGATTGATTCCTCGGAAGCGACAAAAACTGATACCTTGTTTGAGTTTTACGCAATTTATTCAGCATTTTTTTCTTTTATACTCTACCAGAGAAACTTGAATAAAATTAAAGATGTGAAAGATTTGAATTTTATCTGTAATTGTTTGGCAAAAAGGCTTTTTTTACTGTTAAGTGTAAATTTTTGCTGCAATTTTTCCATACGATGCAGTGAATTGTTTTTTTTTATACATGTAATTTAACTCCTTAACAACAAAAAGCATCTTAGCAACCAATTTTTTGGTGAAGTACACTGAGAATGATGATAAAATATAGATGTTGTGGTCCCCCATTTGGAAAAACTACCGATATAATAGATAAAATTACGAAATTTGTAACCAACTTCGAGTAAATAGTGTAATCTTCAGAAAAGTAGACTCTGAGAGAAATAGAAAATTTATCAAACAAAATGACCAGACATAAAAAAATTTATGAAACTATATCTTTCCCAGTGTAAACTTGTACCGGGCCAGAGCGATTGACAAATTTGAATGATAGTTTTTTGGAAAATTCAGAAACTTTGAAGAAATTTTGAAAAACTAAAGACAAAGTGATAAAAAAGAACTGAAAAAAAGTGTAGCAAGAAACATGACAGAAAAAAAACATGTTGAGGGAAAAATGAGAATTGGATAAAAACATCTGATTCTTCAAAACTTAAAATTTTTTGCTTATTCATATCTTAGTTCCAATGAAACTTTCATGCAGTTTTGATTGGATTTATTTCAATTTTTCACGCTTCAATTAATTTGTGGGGAAAAGCTAATAAGCTTCTGTCATATGATTGTGGGATAATTTTGGGAAAAAAGAGAAAGTAAGTCATTAAAATAATAAGTATAATGGTGCTGTCAACCTTTCTCCAGATAACCTGAAGAATAAAAGAATTAGTGAGATATAAAGGTAATCAACCGTGAGGAGCTGACAATTTTCCCCTGATATCCCGTGGAGCGGACAGTTTAACTTGTAAAAGTAATCCTCTCTTGTCAATTTTCCCCAGATAACCTGAGGGAATATAAGTAAGACGAAATAAGTTTCCAATAGATTTTTCTGAGAAAAAAAACTGTTCTCTCATATTTTAGTTTTTGATTTAAAGATCCGATAGTCTAAATTGAAAATTAATTTTGTCGCAGCTTATCAAAATATGCATATATTTTTTCGGTTTTTCAAGATAAATAGTTTTTTTTCAAGATAAAATTGTTTTCGCAAGTAAAAACTTCCGATGCTTACCATATGAAACTCACCATACCGAAGTTTTGTAAGAAATGATAGCCCTTAAATATCACAAATGGTAAGAGTTAGCTAAGAAACGAAAGTATCGCCGAAATCAGGCGCCAAAATTTTTTTTCTCGAAACTTACCATCTTACCATCTGAAACTCTGAAACCTAAAGCCAATCTTAATACACTGGAAACACTAATACATCAATGATATTTAATATTTAGGTAACGTGCGCCAAAATTTTTCCAAAAAACAAGACATTTTTACACAAAATTCAAAAAAAAACCATTTTCTTACCATTCTTTTACCATCGTTCAAACTATGAAACCTTACCAATTCCATTCCCTATCTTAATACATTTGGAAACCTTTTCCCTATGTTAATACAAAGGGTGCTGACCGGATACTCTATAGCCCATTTAAAAACATAAAGGTCAGCAACCCCCAACCCTCACAACCCCCCCCCCCCCCCCCCCCCCGGCTGAACTGCTCCACCATATGATTAGTTTGTATAGACATTTCACTTAGGGATCGAGAACCAAGGGCGTGCATTTATTAGCCCTAAATAATAATTAGAACCTCAACACCACCACTATAACTATTACTACTTCGTTTTTAGGTCTAACTAGCGGATGATTTTTCTCTTTAATTGCTGATAAAGCTGATAAAAATACAATTTTGAGCGATAAATTGATTCAAATGTTACGTATTTAGGCATAAAAAAATAAAAACAGGGTTTCACTAGAACCAATTGGTCCCATCAAACTTACAAACGGCCTATCTTTTCTCTGAAAATTTTTATTCACATGTTTGCTTAAGGCTAAATGTAAGTCGACACCTAAAAGATGGGAAATCTTTGGATTTTCGTACTTAGTACAGAATTTTTTGGAAAAAAAAGTTGTTTCTCTTTGCTGGTTTTCAAGAAATGATCAAATGGTTGCTCTTTTCACGCTCGTACTGCCTTCAAAAGAAATCTCACTTCTGGCCTCAAGTTCGCAGCAAAGTTTGAACCACTTGATTTGGCGGGTTTTCAAATGGATTTCAAAAGATAAATAAAGAATCAAGCGAGCAACGGTGATGTAATGATCCGATACCCTTACTTCGGGGTATCCAATTTGTTTCAATTTGTATACATACCAATTTGTTTCACGGGGCCACGGAAGTTTTTGCTTTTAGCCTCTTCTGATGATAGCAAGCATGTGGAACCTGATCTAAACTACATTTTATGATTGGATAATTTAGATATTTTACCAATGTAAAGTATTTAATATTAACCAATCATGATCCATCTAACTAACAACCCACTTATTTGTAAGTGCTGAAGTTACTTGTAATTTCAGCACCAGAGAGATTTGAATTTAACTTAGAAATTAGTTGGACTCTCCCGAGCACTTCAGCAGCCGCAATAAACCAGTATACCCTAGATCTATTGAGCCTAGCAGAGACTAGTTAAACAACCTGAGACTAGATAGTATAAGAGTAAGATTAGGATCGGTATTAGACTAAGAAGTTGCACGAATCTATCCGGCCGAAAATAAGATAGCGTGACGAGCAGACGGTGTACCCTATCCGAAATTACTCTATGAGTTAACCAACTCGGTCCTAACTCATCTGGTGCGACCATAAGTCTCGAACAAGACCTTAATAGCTTAGAATTAACCAAAATAGATTAGAAATTAGACAAAAACATTTAAAAAATGTTATACGACAATAATTTAATCGAAATGTCTCTACGACTCAATAGATCAGAGCCAATATTCCGAACCATAACAGAACTACCCGGAATTGGAAGAAGACCTCGAACCAGAGACGACATACGACAAAGTAGAAACTTGCCATATAGCTATATGATAGTTAGGCAAAAACCAGAACAAACTTTTATATTTAGAATACTACTAGCAATGAATTTAGATTTTCATTTGCAAACATAAAACCTTGAAGTTAATCTTCAAAATCATTTCAGGCGCTAAACAAAATTATTAATATACAATAACGATTGATAAAAAGATCTAAGATCGTTTTCCTAGAACTCTGCAGTAATATACAAAACATGTTTGAAAAATATTTATTGAAAAATAAAAAATAAAAATTAGTAGCATGACAATAAATGGTTAGTAATCATAAATCATCCTGTTGTTCCAGCTCCATCACCTAAAACATAACAGCAATCATAAACCCACTAATATCATCAAAACACTAAATCTTTCTTTTACACACATTTAAAATTTTATTAAAACTTAAATTCACTTAATTTTAAAACCAGATCATCAAGGCTTATCCTTGGATCTTAAATCATTTTCTACTTAATTAAATTTCAAATTTGATCATCAAGGCTTATCCTTGGATCAAACAGAACAACTTTGTTCTCCCCCACCCACTTAATTAGTGTCTAACGACCTCAAACGTCGATTCACTACCCAACCC
Organism: Symsagittifera roscoffensis; assembly: GCF_963678635.1. Lineage (NCBI taxonomy): Eukaryota > Metazoa > Xenacoelomorpha > Acoela > Convolutidae > Symsagittifera > Symsagittifera roscoffensis. The sequence goes on from NC_087068.1 coordinate 39,767,847, forward strand.
TTTCTAAAGACCTAAGACTAATAGAAATTTTTAAACAAAACTAATCATTCAAATTAGGATAAACAGTGAAGAACTTCGGTTATTCATCCTTCACTTGACCCCCCCTCTTAACAGACCCAGGATAAATCTTAGACTTAGTAAGTTTAAAATAGTATCTAACGAACTACTCGCGTTCTAATTATACCTGAACCTTGTGGATCGATTTACTATTCTCCAACCCTTGAACACAATCACTACCCCTAAGTAAGATTAAGTAAGTTAACACCTTAACTTATACTAGCCACGAGAAAGTAAAAAATCATTCTTCGGAATCGATATACTTTTCTCTCCAACCCTGAACAAACAGACCCAGGTTAAGCTAACCAAAAAATCGTAAGAACTAACAGTTTAAGAAAATAGAAACCATTTAACAACCTTTTGCATCCGTCATCCTAAACCTTATGTCATTTAAAAACCTAGGAAATAAACAAACAATCGTTTTACACAATTGTGAAATAGATAACAAAAAATACGACCTTGTAATCACACCTCATACACAAACAGTTGGATACATTCGAACAAAACGACAAACACTAAAAAGAAAAATAATAACGAAACAAAGACAAATAACACGAAAAAGATTTTCAAAAAATCGAAACGCATTTTCAGAATCAGAAACCAACAGTTTAGACGAACTTTACAAACTAAAAGAATCAATAGATAAAAATTGCCCACTTCACGATCAATTATATTTTTCTGACTCAGAAACAACTTCAAATTCATCAAAAAGAGGAAAAAGAAGAATAAAAAAGCAGTATAAACACAAACCAGTACATTTATACAATTGGAATCAACCAATTCGACACATTAATAATTACATATTAACAGTCATCGAACGAAAAAATGAGCTCAACGCACACCCCAGGTGAAGAAAGTCCAGATGATGATGAAATCTTTCCTTTTATAGTAGATGCAACCACTGATAGAGGACAGCATATATTTTGCAAAAATTTACTATTAAATTTATTTGAACCCGGAATCAGTCCATGTAAAACAGAGTTCCCAGATGTAAAAATCAAAAGACAAATCATAGACCACTACTTAAAAGATATATGCAACATAACACAACAGTATGGAATCTACTCCATAGAATTCACCTCACCAAACCATAATAATAGAAAATATACAATTCAAACAGACGATCTTGATTTAGAATTTTCAAAAGTTTTTTCAGAATATATAAAAAGCATCCAATATCATAACTCACAAAGAGCAAACTCCATATTCACCAAAGAAGTTTTCGCAATAATATATAGTTATATTTCGATATTAGAAAACGAAATCCCAATAACAAATGTCTCACCGACAGAAACATCTAAACATTTAAGAGTACGACATGAAATCACACTACTCTCTAGTTATTTAAACATCATTAAAGAAAATTTCACGAAAGACGACGTTTCACAACATACAAAACACGATCTACAAAAAATTTTGGCATGGTTCATAATAGATTATTTCACACACAATATTGATTTAATTGCACAAGCAAGAAAAAATTTTAGACCCCAAAACTCGAACGATGATACCGCTATCACAGAACAATCAGATTATGTTTGGGACCCCGAATGGTCTCATCCCGCATTTATAAGCTTCCCACAATCAATCTCAAGTCAAGCAATAAGTACGATATCTTACATAAGAGATTATGTAAAAATAATACCATTCACCATTGATGCAACACCATTAAACTATAATACATTTTTGCCCGATACACAAAATAATAGTTTAAACTCTACAGTCATACACAACGAAAACCTCAATGGAACTAGGAATCTTACTCAACAAGATATCCAGACACCTGAGCGACATTTATCAACCCCGTTATCATTCTAGCTAAAGGAGAATCATTAAAAATCGTTCTCGATGCTAGATACCTCAATTCACTTATAGATGAATCAAAATGTAATTGGCCCATTGAACCAATACAAGTTATTTTAACAAAAATAAACGGCAAATACTTTACAACCGCCGATATGAATAGTGCATACAATCAAATGCCACTAGATGAACAATCACGACGTTTAACACAATTTGTTATCGGAAACCAACAATATGAATTCAACCGCTTATTCTATGGAATATCCATAGGACCAGCAGCATTTTCAGCTTTTATGAGCAAAATTTTTAGACCACTGATACTCAAGAAAAACGCAATCACCTATTTAGACGATGTTTTTATGCAATCACAAACAAAAGACGAGATGTTCAATGTTTTAGAAAAATATCACCAAATACTTCAGAACGAAAATCTGAAGGCCGCCCCCGATAAATCACACTTCTTTTTGACAAGAGTTAAATTCTTAGGACATAATATAGAAAGAAAAACAATCACTCCATTGAAATCACGCATTGACGCTATTCAAAAACTTCAACCACCAACAAATAAAAAGAAAATCCAAGAATTTCTTGGAATGTTAAACTTTTTAAGTAAATATGTTTATAAAATGCAATTATATCTACGACCATTTTATAACATCCTTAGACAACAAAATAATTTTGAATGGAACACAGAACATCAAACACGATTTGAAGAAATAAAGAAACTTTTAACTGAACAAATTTCAAACACAATTCCAGATTCAAATCAACCATTTTATGCAATGTGCGATGCTTCGAACTTTGGCATCGGTGCAGCACTATTACAATCACATAATGGTACAAATAAAATGAACCTCATATCAGCAAATTCTCGATTATTCACTCAAGCAGAGCTACGACTCTCAACTCTAATGAGAGAATGTACAGCCATAATATATACACTGACAGAATATGAATTTCTGATACTTGGATCAAAACACCCCACAGTTTTATTCACAGACCATAAACCAATAATCTTTCTCTTTACACAAAAATCTAACCCAAACCACCGAGTTTACAGATTTCAACTAATTCTAATGAAATTTCCAAACTTACATATAGTTTGGACTGCAGGAAAAAATCTTGCATTACCAGACACCTTAAGTCGAAATACACCACCTGAATTACTTACACGAAAAACAACAGTTGAAATACCTAAAAACATAAAATTCTACCTTGCAGAAAACGAAACATCACCCCGATTGGAATGCAAATATGCAGTAAAAACTGATATTGAACAATCACAAATAAATAATTTACAACATTTCCCACTATATTTAGATTGTCAAAATAATCATTATGAAGTTGATCTACTTGGAACATCAACTTTCAAACCAATCCCATATTCTCAATGGATAAAAAATAACACCCAACAAAAACGAACAAAACAACACCCGCCTAAAAAAGACCATTTTCCACTAATTGAAAAAGAAGATTTAACTGATAAAATAAATTTATCAGGACCACAAACAAATGATTCAAAATACACAATAAATCAAGTTTTTGACCTTCACGACCCACTTGATACAATACCCTTATCTAAATTCGAAATTGAAAACATTTTTCTCCCTCCAACAGAAACGATTACAATTTCAACACTGAAACAATATCAAAATCTTGACCCGATAATTAGACAACTAAAATCATGGCACAAATATAAAACTAAACCTGTCAAGGCAGATTCAACCATTCTAGGAAACAAAACACTCCTCCGATACTTTCGCAAATTTAACAACACAACAATTAACGAAAATACAGACCTTTTAGAGTATAACCTGAATGAATCTACAGTTTCCTGTCTCCCTTTAAGTATGATTCTTATAGCTTTTAATATTTCACATACACAAAATATTAAAGGACACTCTGGATCAGAAAAAACATATTCAAATTTTATACAAAATTTTTACTTCCCAAATGCACCAATTTGGATAAAAGTACTATGCAATGATTGTATAGTATGTCAACTAAATAAACCTTACCCGAATCAAAAACAAATAGCACAAAAACAAGATTTTAAAGGACAAAGCTTGTACTTTAACCATCGTATCTCATTTGATACCAAAGGACCAATTTCACCCTCATCCGAAGGAAACTCCTACATTATGGTAATTGTTGACGCATTTACACATTATGTAGCACTTAACCCAGTACCACATTGTAACGCTTATTACGCTTACACAACACTCTATGAACACTGGATAGCAAAATTCGGACTACCAGAAATTTTAGTTACAGACAACGGTACAGAATTCATAAATAATGAAATTATCACACTATGTCATTTATATAACATTAAACACAAACCACGTACATCTCATGCACCTTGGACAAACGGCTTAGTCGAAGGTATGAACCGTTCATTACAAGAATATCTTAGATGTATCATCAACGGAAATGATACAAAATATACCGAATGGTCAGCAGATGTAAAATTATTTCCCTTAGCATATAATTCACAAATTACGACAACTTTAGGAATGTCACCATACGAAATGGTTTTTAACCAAAAGCCACGCAAACCAATAATGTTTACAGCAAATTCTCATAAAAACGCACAAGGTTATTGTCAACCAAATAAAGACTCAATTTGTTATAACCTACCTTTACATACACACGATGAAGATCATTTTCATCACCCACAAATTCTTAAACTAGCCTCCGGTACACACACCGAATGGATTCTAAATAGAGATAAAAAACACAATGAAATTTATCAAAAAATAACAAAAAAGTTATTACAAAGACAAAACATTAATGAACAAATCAATGCACGTTTTACACCAGCCTCCGAATTAAAAATTGGAACATTTGTTTTAATACCTAATTTTAATACTCAAAAAGGAATTTCTAAAAAATTACAACCCCTTCGAAAAGGACCATACCAAATAATTGCAAGACCCACTGATGTCACATATAAAATTACCGACTCAAACAAAAAAGAAATCGTTCAACATCGAAACAACCTATTACCTTATTACCCAAAAGAATACGCACTCCGCGAATTAACTCAACTATATTCTTTCACAGGATTAAAAATCATTCCAAATGAACCACATCTGAAAAACACAGAACAAAATGATAACCCCACCGAAAATCAAAACACAAAACCAATCGCCACCAAAAACAATACACAAAACCATAAAGAATCCCCAAAACAACGAAAAAATAGAAAAATGACCGAACAAATAATACCCCAAGAACAAATCGACAAATCAGAAAATAGAAAAACAACAAGACTCCGAAATCAACCACGTAAAAACTATAAAATATTCATCCCCCAATCTAAAATTTTAAAGAAAGTGGAATTTCAAAAGTAATTTTAACATTATACTTCACTATCTTGAAACCTTCGAAACATTTTTCATTTACATTTTTCAAAATAACATGCTGACAAGTACGTAATAATTCTAGTTCAAAATAGACCAATAGGATTCATCCAATCCGTCACTTTCTCTAACTCAAACTAAGACCAATTAGACGAATCATATAGAACTCCAGGCACATCTATAACTATAACTTTATGACCTCCAGGTCAAAAATAAGCAAACCACTCCGACTTGACAACTAAAATAAATATCACCATAATACCGTACCCCTCCCTTATCTAATAACCCAAAGATCAACAATATTTCCCCAACTCAGACCACGAATACCCCCAAAACAAATTTGTTAACTTAGCCTAAAGTAACAAAATGAACATTTTAATTAGCCTAAAGTATAAAAATCTCACCATACCCCGGATCATTTGACAAACAAAAATAAAGAAAAAGACGACCTCCCGATCACCATGAAAATTGCCCCCAACAATTTTTTACAAAACTCAACCCACTTGTCAAAAAAACTAATAAATAATCCGACCACACTAGAAAATCGCCTCAAACAGCAAAAAATATTCGACCAAGAGATCATTTCTTAAATGCTCTTCTCTCAATCAGTTACTCAAATACTCATAAATCTTAAACATTTTTTTACAATACTTGAAACCTTTATAATATTTCTTTTTGATATACTTGAATCTTTTCTAATAATCCTAATCATTTTTTGTAACATTTTTTTAATTTTCTACACTATACTCGAACTATTCCTCCAACTTTCCAAAACCCTTGATTACATCCACAGGTACGATTCATATAACTTGTCTAAATGATACGAACAACTTTCAGCAGAACTGATATTTTTTTATTGTTTGTAATTTTCATAACATTTTTATCATCCCTCATTTTGACAATATGTAAATGTATAAAGAAAGCAATCTTCACATTTGCCCTAGCAACAATCCTTCTAATTCTTTTTTTGGAAGAATATTATAATAAACATAAACCTTCCCACTAAAGTAACAATTCAAAAATCCATCAAAAATTGCTACCCAACAGTCACAAAGTCAGTCTTCACCGACATCATCCCAAGATAACCAAACACCACCTTCAATTACTCAAAATCCTCAAACATCTACACGAATTTCTTTTCAAGACAATCCATACACTTTTGAAGAACGACATGCTCGTTTATCAGAACCACTAGAACCAGTTCAACGACAAGCACCTCTAAGCGAACCAACATATAACCTATACCCAACACTACCACAAGAACTAAGTAGAATAAGAAATCCTAGTCAAAACCAAAATACAGTCGAAATACATAGACAAATTATACATCCTCGACGAAACAGAAATTTTCAAACTCCCCGAGTTCATTTTGATATACCTCAATCCCCATCACAAAACACTCCAGAAAACCCCATTGGTATATTACCAGAAACCCCTACGCTTCTTTCACAACGTAGCACCTCAAGCCTACCATCAGATTACTTAGGTTCAACACCAACATCTGAACAAATACGTGAAAATCCCTTTAACCCCCCAAACCAGGCATCACGACTACCATATTGGACAACACATTCATTTACACAAGGTGAATTAAATTTAGTCAATAATCCAATAGATATTTCTACGGATACAACAACATCCTCATCACTACCAGAAACATTATCACTACCATCAACACCATCAATAAGCCAGATTTCACCACCACCTTTTAACTTAAATTTTCCAAATAATCTCGACGCCAGATATCGAGAACAATCATCAATAAATATTCCTTTAAGACTAGATTGGAATACATTTACAGCACCTCCACCATTATTTGGACAACATCAAGAAAGTAACCGCCTTCATAACTGGGCACTTAATAGATTACAATATCGCCAAGATATTCACAACGATATCCGTGATCACAATATTCAAATACTCCAACAAAACAGTTTACAATTAAAGTTTGAAATCACAGTTAAGTTAAATAATATTACCCAACATCCCTACCCATTAAATCCACCTAACATAACAGCTCAATCACTACCACCACCGTTTATAACTACTGAAGTAATATACAAATACGACAGATATACCAAAAACACAATTGGCTACATTACATTTTATAATCCATACTCAGGATTATCATACACATGTATATTCTAAAATTATTAATTTTTCTCCAACTCCTTTTTCTAGTAATCTCAAATCAAAACATAAACCCTTCCCCTCGTACAGGACCACAAGATTTATTAGTAACACATTACGATTGTGAAGAAAATGAACAAAAAACACTACATAAATACGCAATAAATCAAGTATCACAATGTGAAACAGAACCACAAGCTATAGAAACCACAGATGTAATAGCAACACTCTATTCAAAAGCCCGAGCAACAACAGTTACAGGTTATAAATTCACAGCAACATTTTCCGAAAAGAAAGTACATTGTTCACAAGTCTCGAACGGAAACAAAAACCGACTTGACCATGAATCATTCTATCAGAGTAATATAGAACGTCTTTTACATCTCAATCCCGACGATTGTAAAAGTGAACTACTTAGACTAAACATCACACAAAATAAAAACTCCGCAAGAAAGTTAGTTAATTTTCAAGTTTTTTCAGACTCTGTACATCAATCACAACTTGAAAGACACCAAGGACATATAAAACTAGACGAAAAATACCCGTATAACGGCGCACACGGACGATTAACCTATGACCTACACGATAAACATTGGATACCACACATTGGTATAAATGACCCATCAAACTGCAAAGCAGACACAAAAAATAAAGGATACCAAGAAATCATGTTTTTCGATTGGAAAATACAACTCGAAAAAATACAACTAACACGAGATTTATCAGATAATACAATGATCTATCAAGGAATCCGATTACCTTGTAAAAATGATCAAGGTTATTGCGACCCTACAACGAGAACACAAGCAACCATTGTTTGGTTCCCCGAAGATACATGTACAACATTTCAAGTAGCAAAAATACACGCTCGTATGATAAAATTTCACGAAAAATATTTTATACAATCAATTCCATATGAACAAGTCCATCCATCACGAAAACTAAGTTCTAATTTTAGAAACATAGACAATATAGAAAATAAATTGACACGTTTTCAAATATATCAAGAAACAGAACTTGCATGTAAATACAGGAATCCACTTCACAGAACACAATACTCTGAAATATTAGTTGAATACGAAAAAGGATTCGACATGACCACTGGAAAAGTAAAAATCGACCCATATGCCACAGGTCATCCTCCAAACGAAGGAACATCCTATATACCAGTTAATTTTGAAAAAAGCAACGGACAACCTGGTGGACATCTAAAACCCCATGACACCAGAAGCACACGCTTACAAGAATTATCACTAATGAATACTACATATTTCGGTAATATCCACTATGATATTCATTTAGATATGAAACTAGATTATACAATTAGCCGAATTTTTCAAGAAATGTCACTCTCCGAATTAGAAACACTACACCAACTATGCGAATTAGAACGAACACAAATATTACAATCACTTGCACTAGCAGTATTAAAAATACCCTATGCAGGATACTTATTATCTGGAAATAGATCAAATTTTTTAGACTATGAAGGAAACATCTTATGGTTTTATACTTGTACTAAAAAAGTATCACCACTATACGTTTTTGAAGATAAACGATGTTATAAGAGAATCCCTATCTTTTATAAGAATAAAGTACATTTCGTGGATACACTTTCACGAAGAACCTATTTCTGGGATACCGCAGTCCCATGTGGATCAGAAAACAGCCACAATGTAGTACAACTAAACCCTGATGAAAATAAATATTATCTTCTCACTCCATATCCCACATTAATGCAATCACTCAAAAAATTTTCACCAGAAAGCATTCGCGCTATTGCTCGAAACCCAAATATAGACTTACAATCAATAGGAATCTATTCAAAATCAGATATTCAGCATCACATTAGAACACAACAATTCCAAGAATTATTAACACAAATGGACACTATACAAAGACAATCAATAGACCAAAATATACGCAAACTTGCAGAAACCGCAGGATTTGCCGATATCTACACGCAAGACTATAGCGGATATTTTAAAGACATTAAAGATTATATATATCTAAACGGTGAAAAATACCGTCCCCAAGATATATCACCAATTAACATTTTTAGCTTTGTTACACTCAAAAATGAGATCCTCGATTTTCTAGGATGGCCCTACTACATCTTAGAAAAATTGACTATTTTATACGCAATGTTTAACTTTATTGGATTTCTTTTCTCACTTTTAAAAGGAATCTACAACACATGTGCTATACACACACAAGTAAACAGACAAGCAAGCGTAGCACGCATACTCTTTGCAGGATTTTTTGGAATCTTTTCTACATCTATAAACAAAATTCTTTTAGACGCACAAATAAAAGAATATAACACAAAAATAGCAACACGACAAAATACATACGACGAAGAACATAACAATGTAGACATAACGCCAACGGCACCACAATTACCACCCCTACCAAATAACCATCCACTATCCCTAGTCCCACGAAATTTTCGAAATTTAGCCATCACACATAATCCAAATTTTCGACTCACCACATCACAAAGTCCCATCCAACATATAATGACACACCAGTCACAAGATCAAAATACTTATGAACAAATTATTGAACAACCCCATACCACCGCTTTTCAGTCTCAAAATAATCATTTTTTTAGCCCACGATGAGCCGCCAACTTGGATCACTACACCGATCAAATTCCCACCCAACCAATCTTACCTCTCCAATCCCAATAATACCACTTTTTGCTTTTCCGCCACCCGATTTTCCATCTAGTAATGTAACATCAGGCATGAATTCCGACACTAATTCACACATCTCAGTTTTATATTCCATCTCACAACTCAATAACCCGAATATTGAAACCCCCGATGAATTTGCCGACTCAGAACCATCCCCATCAAATCATTTTCATAATTCTTCTAATTTTTCTCAACCCCCTTTTCAACCCATATTATCCAATAACCCTGACCCAATCACTTCCACACCCTCTTATGCTTCCCAAGTTACCCCAACCTACTCCTCACTTCATTCTGACCAATCATCTCATTCTCCAGACACCCCCCGAATCTCCCCAGAGCTAGATAATTTTATTACCCTTCAACAACAACCCTACCACCTCCATACCCCAACAATAAACCAAATCTCCTCCACAATCAATTCATCCAACCCCCTACCCCTACACCCTCTTCAAATTATACTGAATCATTAGCACCATCATCCACATCAACTGAATCTTCACACAATACTAATAGAGCTTATCGCACTTTTAAAAGAAAGTTCCCCAACCATCCTTTCCCAGCAAAACCAGGAACAGCCCGTGAATACATCAACCACCCCAAGCATACTAACACAAAAGAATTTTTAGCCATCACCTTACCCTCATTCCCACAATACACCTTAAACACCCCCCACGACACTAACGAAACACGCAACTTTGTAGATGAATACGTTTTAATGCCCACTCTCTCTTGGACCTCATATTATCATTTTACTAACCCTCTTTGCTTACCTTTATCTAACACTCACATCGATATAGAGCGAAATACGGATATGCTATATCGACTCACTACACCACTAACCGCTAGACAATTTACTTACGTTGGATATAAAAAATCACTAAAAACACACACTGCACCTAGAGCTAACGAATATACACTCGAATACTATGATCACAACATCATCAGAGCTAACCAAGATCAATTCTTAGACGACGATCGCTTCGCTAATCCACAAATTACCGAGAAATTTTTCATCAAGACACCATATATATTTACACTAAACATCTTCGACCGAAAGTTTGATCACATTATTTCAGAAGCACTAACAGACACACAAGCATACGAAAGTTTTAAAGAACGCTTCCAAATATTTTCACTAACCTTTCATTTCCTTGCACCACACGAAAGAGATTTACACTGCTCACACGATATTATGTTGCGCACTAAACAAACCCACACATATAGTTATTATCGCTTCATCCAAAATCACTTTGACCTACACACACCCTCTAGACAACCACACCATCGTTTTCAATTCATTAATTCCAAATACACTTCACCATTTTTCCTAAATTTCACATATTGCATTAAAGATACTAACCTTCATGGTATTCTTCGCAATTATGATCCCATAACCCAAATGTACATCTTCTGTCCCATCACCAAGACCTTCAACGCCGAAGAATCCCGACCCTTCCTTATCCCGCACGAGTTTGTACAACCTATAGAAATCCCAATTTTAGAATTCATCCACAACACTAAATTGCAGCCGAACACAAATGACAAAGACCTTGGTAACTCAAAGCACCAAAGGTTGGACGGTCTTTGCATATATAATGCATAGAAAAGGACCTACATTCGACTGCCTTTCACAATTGATATAACAAAAGCAACAAACTTTTAGTTTTTGGCAAAATTTTTTGATGGTGATTAATTTAAGTTTTTGAATTTTCAAATTATCAGACATTGATCAAGGCATATATAAACACCTCATACAAAGGAAATAGGAAATTTCAGCGTTTTTGAAGAAAAAAATTAAGTCAAAAGAAAACAACAGCCAATTTTATCGTAACCAGGACTACGTTATGCACACAAAAAATTAAAATTTGCATGCAAAAATTTTTTTTTTCGAAAAATGTTTGTTTGCGTACGAAATTCAATTTGCGGTTGAAAAAAAAAACAAAAAATTTTTGGGCCAAATTTTCAAAATTACTCGAAAAATTTTTTGTGTCGCCAATAAAAAAATGCCAGTCATACAATTTCCACAAATGGGAATTGTATGATAAGCATTTTTTTTTCAAAAACGAAAACCTCAGTTTCCATCACCAGACTGTTTTATTAGAATCAAACAGCCACAGAAATAAGTTTATACCAGTTTTCAACCATTTTTAGAAATTGTATGAAAATTGTATGAAAAGCATTTTTCCACACACTTGATGTATGGAATTGTATGATAAGCATTTTTGGCGTATGGAGGTTAACCTGTGGATTCAACAGCTAACCAATTTATTTCGTGGGATCTCTGAATCTTTTGCTTAGAGACTATTGCTGCTGATAAAAACAGGGTATAATTTCAAAAATTCATGTCATTTAAAGTTGTTTTAGTTATTTCCTATTCGTACCTTTTTATCTTGCCTTTTAGCTGTCATGTTTTGTAATATGAAAACTGGCACTGAAATTGAATTTTTTTAGTGAGTTTTGAATTTCTGGTCATTATCAATGGGAGTTTGCTAATAGCAGCCTATAGCCTGTCCAGTTATGAAAAATGGAACTGAGTAATTAACTGTAATTTTGAGATGGCATGAGAAACTTAGAAGTTTGCTTAGCACTCCAACTCAAAACCTGATAAACTGTCTTTTCGGACGTCGCGCCATTGCAACGCTTTTGTTGACTCAATTATTCCAATTATTCATTGTTCTTGAAGTTCGTTAAAATGTTGTTGCATGCATTAATATTCTATTATTTTCATTTGTAGCACTTTTAACCATCTGACAACTCATTCTGCCAATAATGCTTTTGTATCACCACACTAAACCTGAACATTTTAATTTTTAAAATTGTGCCAAAAAATTGAGTTCTCGTACAAATTTTTTCTCTGATGACATTTTTAAAACGATTTCGGTGAATCAAAAATCATCTTAGCTTTTCTTTATTGTTTGTACAAAATCTAGCGAAAAAAAAATAACGCACAAAAAGCATTTTTTTACAGCGTTACAGAATTCAATTTCAAAATCTAAGGTTATATACTTACAACAAATTTTATTCCTTCGAAGAGAAAACAGTAGAAGACGTAAGTATTGATTTTGAGATTTTTTTGTAAATCAAAATTTGCGTAAGTCCTGCTACTTTCAAAAAAATTATAACAGCTCAAGGGCATGTAAAATGAGCTTGCAAAACGAGCTTTCAAAATAAGAACCAAGAGCGTGCATCTCTTCACCCTAAAGGTTATTCAAATCTCTCAACATCACTTCTTTAAGTATTTCTTCTTCTTTTTTCTAAGTCTGATTTCCGGATCATTTTCTCGTCTTCCTCGTACAGTCGTTGATAAGGCAAGTGAAAATAGAAATTTTGAGTCATCCATAGATTCTAAATTATCAATTAACAAACTAAAATAAAAGCAGGGTTTTACTGGACTCATCTGGTCCCATCAAACTTACAAACAGCCTATCATTTGTACAAAAAATTTTTAATGACATTTTGGTTTTAGACTGATGTAAACTTTTACCAATGTTAACTAAACTATCCAGTTAGTTTCATCCTGCTCATAATAAATCATGCGGAGCTTGTAAATTCAGAATCAAACAAAAAATTAGAATATGTATTGTCAAAAAAACGAATTTTGATCTTGGAACGTTTGTTATCACGGAGAATCCAAAAACTTTGAGAATTCAAGGTTTTTTCCCCGATTTCGACTAATAAAATCACCCATTGTTTTCTTCTTCAAGCTTCAACTGCATCAGCTTTTAGCTTTTCTATGATTTTTTATATTTGAACATTGGCTGAAATCATGGTTTTTTATTTTTAATTAGATTGTTTTGAAGTGTAAGCAAATTTACAGATACATCATTACTTTGAGATCCAAAAATCAAGGAAACGTACAATACTTTTTCACTTGGCCATATCAAACACAATTGATAATGCCTGACTGGTTTCGTTCCAACATCCCTAGAAAAAAAATCACCAAATGAATTAAGATTGTTATCAGATAGTTCCACGTGAAATTTTATAGTAGTTCGAAGTCGTTCACTATTTCGATAAGCAAACACTCTTATCATTGGGTTTGCGTTTTTTGTTACTGGTTAAAAGTGGAAATTTTCTTTTTTTTTGCGTCAGATTGGTTTTATTTAAATAGATTGGTTTGGCATGGTCAGATGATTGTTGCGTGCATTTTAAAAAACAGACTGCTGATAAGTTGTGTAGGGTGGCGAATAACTTGATTTATGTGGAAAGTTGCGTGAAATGTGGACGAGTGAAAATAGAAAACCAAATTTTCTAAATCGGAGCACACATGAAAAAGTTATTTCATATTTACGACGGAAGGGTCGGGTTCCGAATGGGGAAGTTACTTTTGATGGTGTCTGAGGTTAATAAAAGCTTAGCTAGCATTCGAACTAAGTTTTTAGTTCGTAAGAGTGACCAAAGAAGTTCAAGTGAGCGGATGATATTAGCTTTTTCGTTGACAGCGGAAAATTCGTGGTTAGAATTTAGGATCAATTTATGAAATAAGTGGTTGAATTTAAAATCATGAATGTTCACTAAAAGGGCAACTTTAACGAGTTGGATATGCTCAAGTGGGATAAAAATGAGGCGGGAGTCTTCAAGCAGGAAGTTGTTAGTGAGTGGGCAAAATATGTACATTTGTCTTACGGGATCTTAGTTACGGAGGATGCCGTGAAGTTTATAAGATTTTATGCAATGTGAAATTTAGAAAGTAAGGTGAGGTATATTTAGAGTTAATAAATTGAAGCAGTGGTGGAGATTGCGGGATGGTGAACTGTGAAGAAAAGGTTGTTGGATAAATTTAAATTAAGCGTAAGTTTGAGTGAATTTAGTCTTTAACATACTTTCATGAGAACAGTTATTATCTCATGCTGTTAGAAAAAATAAATTTTACTGCAAAGTATCAACTTACATATGAAATGGTTAGTAAATATTGTTTTTCATTACTGTCTGGTCGATGATTTGATCGAATTTCCTATTAGTGCTAGGTTTTGAATCTGAATACTACTTCGAGGTGAAAGTAGTATTCAGATTCAAAAAACTTCTCAGTTAATTATGCTTTCACATAAGGGTCATTATCATACGGTGAATCTTTCATATATCGGACGACTGTGTGACCCTAGTGATAATGGAATATGGGTTAGCTTTTGGTGGAATGAATCGATTAATTGTTTGTTTTTAGCCTATGTTTGTGAATTGATTTAGATGGAGTGCGCTAGTTAATTGGTTAATAATTGAATCGCAAAGCTCATGGTCGTCTGGGGGTACTTTTAGTGGGTTAGTGAAATTGTAGTACAATTTCCTTGAAAGGGTTGGTAGTAGGGAAATTCCATCAACCTATTGGGCTAGTTGAGCTTGCTTTTCTTCGTTTTATTAGGTGTACTGGGAGAAGAAGGGAAGATTTTTAAATAAAAATGCGGGTGTATTAGGATGATGGTATAGGAGTCGAGATGCTGATGGGCGGTTACTGAGAAATTGGGCCAACTTTTTTGGATGTTTGCGTTTCGTAAAAACTTCTTTGCGCGTGTTGGGCCAATATAAACAGATGGGATGGATGATTCGGTAGTTGAAGTGGAGTGGGTGAGTTGGTGAGTAGTTACTGAGTTAGAGTTATTAGGAATTTCTTGCTGGTTAGTAATAAAATCGTCTAGAACATGCTCAAGCTGTTCATCTGTGATGGGACTAGGTACATCGGATGTTTTACTGAAGAGGTGAAAAAAAGGGTAGTGTCAGTGTGTCAGGAGAAGGAGATAAACTTTTCAAAAAGAGCAGGGGGAGTTATAGATTGGAAAGGTGGTTGGGAAAAATTAGTGATACTGGGCTTGGATTCTAGGATTTCATCGGTTGTGTATACTGTGGAGTTATTGAAAAAAGAGTTAGTTTTAAAAACAGTTTGAGTTGAGTTGAGTCGTCAGAGTCCATGTGTGGTGAATTGGAAGAAAACTTTGGTAGGGTGAAAAAGTTGAGGTCAGAAAAAGTAATGAGAATCGTGGCGTTGGAGATTAGATGGGTAGGAAATGGAGCAGTTGAGGGATCCAACTTGGCGGCTCATGGTAGGCTAAAAAAATGATTCTTTTGAAAAACCTAAAATTAGAGTGCGCAGTTGTTCTACAATTCGTTTATATGTATCATCGATGAGTGGTTGTTGTAGTGCTTTGTGAGACATAAAGCTATGTTGTAGGTTACTATTACGTATTTTTCTTTCATTTGTAGTGAGTGTATTTCCATATTTTCATGAGATTTTTAATAGAGGGTGATTATATTCTAATTTGTGTAGAGGTGGTGTTGCTGTAGGTATAGTATTTGTATTGTTTTTGTGGAGTATCGTATGTGTTAGGTTTTGTTGATAGTTTTTTTATTGTTTTTGCTAGTTTGTAAATCGAAAAGAGTTTTACGAATAGAGGAGCTTGTCTATTGAATTGTGTGTGTGTGTTATGCGCATGTGTTATAGATTGCTGTTAACTAGTAAAAAGAGGTCTTAGAAAATTAAACATTCCGTATAATAAAGTCAGTTTTTCTAAGATAAAATAGAGCCATCCTAGAAATGCTAGGAATTCATTTTTTATATGTAAAACCTAAAAAAGTCGATTGGTGATATTTTTGTGGGCAGTTTTTTTCTCCATTTAGGCAAACAAATTTTTAATATCTTCAAATTATCCACTGTGGTCTTGTCTACAGATATCAGAAAATCTTGCTGTTTCAGGGAGTTTGTGCAGGTTTTGATCAATTGGTGGTCTTTGGATTGTGTCCATTTGTGTGAGGAGCTCTTGAAAATGTTGTGTTCGAATGTGATGTGGTATGTCTGATTTTGAGTGTATGCCTTTAGATTGTTTCAAGCGATTGCGCGGATACTTTTGGGTTAAAATTGAAAATGTGGTGTGAGAACATGATATTTATTTTCGTTTGAATTCAGCTGTACTATTTTCAGATCCACATGGGACAGCTGTGTCCCAAAAAAATATGCGTCGTGATAGTTTGTCTAAAAAATGTACTTTAATTTTTAAAGTTATAGATATGCGTTGGTAGCATCTCTTATCTTCAAATACACAAAGCGGTGAGACTATTTTAGTGCACGTAAAAAACCAAAGAATGTTTCCTTCATTCTCCATGAAATTAGAGCGGTTACCTGTTAGGAGGTATCCCACATAAAGTATTTTGAGAAGTGCTAAAGCGAGAGATTAAAACGTTTGTGTTTGTTTTAATCCACGTATATGATGTAGTGTTTAGCGTTCTGAAAGAGACATTTCTTGAAAATTTTTCTAAAGGTGTGGTCAAATTTTTTACCGAGACGAATTCACAGTCAATTGCATCAAAATATGGGTTGTTCATGAGTGTTAGTTCTTGATAGTTCTTGCAGTCGAGTACTATCATGGTTTTCTGGGAGAAATTTCCCTTCAAAGTTTCCATTGCTTTTCTAAAATGTTACCGAGATATAAAGTTTGTCGTCTTCTTTGTTTTGATTTGTAACCGCCTTGTCATTTTTTAGTTTGCCTATTTTCATGTGAAAATTTTTTTTTGTATTCGACAAGGTTTTTTGAATGATGGGTTCAAAGAAGTGGTAAAAATTGTAGAAAAATTTGAGAGAAGTTTGTAAAAAAAATTTGTTGAGTTTCTGTTTAGCTGAGTTTGAAAAAAGCAATTGAAAATTGATTTGATTTATCAAACATTTTTGATTTTTAATGGATTTATATCAAGTAGTGTCGAAGTGTTTTTTGATTTTTGACAAGTGAGTTGGGTAAGAAGAGTTTTTCGATGAAGGAATGTCTGGGCCCTAAGGTATTAAATATCTGATTCTCGTATTTATCTATGGAATGATCAGGGAACTTTGGGAAGTAAGGTTGCTTCAGGCTAAGTGATCAGTTTGAATTTATTTCGTATTAATTTTGGCTAAACTCAGGTTTTCTTTCTGGTGATAAATTGAGACAAAATTAATGGTTTTTGCAACGACTGATACAGAATAATTGTAACATTTTTACGATATTGAATTAATTTGTGAAATATGGGGTAATGCTTATTTTTGACCTGAAGGCCTTGGGTTTGAAGTTATATATCTTGTTCAATTTGGAGTTATATTGGCTTATAATAGCGGTGGTGTTTGAAAAAAAGTGAAATGATATCAAGTGATTTGTATGGTTGATTTTGAGCTAATTTTTCCTGCGAAAAACAAATTGCTATACGTGTTGAAAAAGCTCTAGATGAATGTAACAAATGTTTCTATTAATAAAGTTATTGATCTTTTCAATTAATCAGAGGGTTGCTGGGAGTCTACTTTCTTTAATATTTTAGATTGGGGAATGAAAACTTTGTAATCTTTTCTCGGTTGATTTCTCAGACGAGATTATCGAGGTTGTTGTATTTTTTTTCGTTTCAGGAATAATTGTCGTTTTCGTTTTGCGATTAATTATATGTTTTTGAATGATTCCTTTAAGATGTTTTTGTGATGTTTTCTTTGGATTGTTTTGGAACAAGTTAAGTAAATTTTTGGAACTTTCAGGTTTTTTTGGCTCATTTTGTCTTTTCTTTCGCCAGAAATTTGTAGTCCTGTGAGGGAATAAAATTGTGTTTGTTCACGAAGGGCGTAGTTGAAGCTTGTTTCTATGGTGTATTATTTCCCTTTTGTTGTGGTCAATTAGTTTTTATGTAAAAACTGTAATTTTTTCTGTATTCTGATTTGGTTCTTTTCGAATAGGTTGTAACTTTTTGAGATTCATTTTGTAAAGATAAACAATTTGGAATTATAGCAATTAAGCCTATTTTAAGGTCGGAAGCTGGTTAACGCGTGAATGTTTTTGAGATTGGATAATTTGTCTTTGTAATAGTTACTTTGCAATTTTTTGATGAACTTCATAGTATTTTTTATTTCTATTTAAAATCCATTCTGTGTGAGTTCCAGAGGCTTCTTTCAAACTTTGCGGATAGTGAAAAAGAACTTCATGGTGAGTTTGAAGTGGTAGGTTATAACATTTTGAGTTTGGAGCTGGTTGACAAAGTCCTAGTGCATTTTTTGAAAAATTGGCTGTAAAAATTTCGGGTTTGCGTGGTTTTCGATCAAAAACCAAATGTTGTTGTGATCTGACAATTGTATGCTAATGGAAATAGTTTTACATCTAGTGACGACTTGGTGCATTTTTGACGGTTTCCGTTTATTATACGGCGTATGTATTCTTTTAGTGAGCGGTTATTACCTTCAACTAGTCCTTTTGTCCACGCAGCACGTGATGTTCTAGGTTTATCTTTTCATTTATGAAGGTGAAATAAGGTAAATACTTCATTATTTATGAATTCTGTTCCAGTTTTGAATAGGTCGTAAATAGTCTATTTGATAATCCGCTTGATGATCAGTAAACAAGGATTTTGGATAGTCCAAATATTTCAACCCAGTGTTCATAGAGTGGTGTATATGCATAACAAGCCTTACAAAGGGTACAGGGTTGAGTGCAAGCTAATGTGTAAATGCGTCTTTAATTACCTTTTAAATGAGTTTTCTTCAGAGCAGGAAATGTATAAGATATACAGGGCCTTCGGCTTGCTATCGGTATACAGGGCCTTTTGTATCGAATGAGTTTTTATGGTCAAAATAATTAAACTCTGTCCTGAAAGTCTTGTTTTTCTGCAGTTCGTTTTTTGTGTGGGAAGGGTCTGTTTAATTGACTTGTGATACAGTCGTTCCAAAGTACTTTTATTCAAATTGGTGCATTTGGGAAACAACGTTGTTGGTGATATAGAGTACAATTTTTTCTGATCCTGTATGTTCTTTTCCATTCAGAGAATGTGATGTATGAAATGCTATCAATATTAAACTTAATGGTAGGCAGGGTACTTTCATCTCTGGATATTGATAGATTTCATAAGCCTGATAGCAGGGTCAATTTCTGGAGTAATTGAGTTGGTTATTGTACTGTACAGGGTAGAAAGATTTTTTGAATTTCGTTATAAGATAAAGATATATTGTCCAAAGGGTCTTGTGAGCCAAATACTTAATTGTATCATTTAGGCGCCTGCCGAATTAATTGTATTGCGTATGTCTTTTTTATCTATTAAGGGAAATTAGTTATTGCGTAGTGTTTTGTGTTGATTTGTTTTTTACTGTTATTTTTATCTATGATGAGTATGGTATAGGTTTGAATGTGTCTTTGCCTAAGAAATTGACTTCATAATGATTGTTTTGGCAATCTAGACAGAGTTGAAAATGTTGGAAAGTATTAATCTGTTCAGTATCAGTGTCAGTTTTGACTGCGGTTTTACGTTCTAGTCTTGAAGATGTTTCGTCTTTTGCGAGGAAGTAATTTATTTTCTGTGGTATTTGTTTTTTATGTAAATTCTTCGGGTTGAGTATTTTGAGTAAATGTATCAGGTAACGTGTCCAAACTATATGTAGGTTTGAAAATAGTTTTTAAAGTTAATTGAAATCTATAAACTCTAAGGTTGGGGTTAGAGTTTTGCGTAGAGAGTAAAATTATGGGTTCAAGGTCTGTGAAAAGAACTGTTGGATGTTTCGATCCTAGAATAGAAAATCCGTTTTCTGTCATTGTGTATCTTTCGAAAACATTTTCTTGAGAAGTTTTAATCTTGAGAAGTTTTCAACTTATCTTAAGCACTCTTAAGAAAAAAACTCGGCTGAGTGAAGCCTAGTCCAAAAGCTCAACGATCTTGTTTTTTCTTAAGTATAGGGGAAAAATGTTATAGGGAAAAGTAAAATCGCTTAAGGCCATTTCAAAATTTTTTTTTTCAGTAGAGTAACCAAGCCTAATGTGAAAAAAAATTCACTATGGTTAACAGGATGAAAAAGGTTATAACTGATCAAAGTGTGGTGTTAAACCCAATAAATAAGTTTTTAGCAAGCCATGAAAACATTTCTTAAGCTTAAATTTAATTTCTTCAGATAGATTGAAATGAAAATAAAGGTTTTTCAAATTGATGCAAAAAACACCGTTTGTAGGCTTGGTGCAGTAATCACTCTTCATTCTTCCAAGTACGAAAATAATACTTTATGAAATTGATGCAAAATTTTAACGGAAAATTCAACCTCAGTCAAAAATGGTTTTGCCTCGTCAATTGTATGCTAAAAGTAATTTATTGAACATATATGCAAATGTGTTCCAGATTTTGGAGGTTCAAAACGAAATTTTTATGTTTTCAGGAACACTAATATACTAACATATTTGAACAAATTTTGGAAAAAAAACATACTTCTTATTGAGTTCATACGCATTATGCATTAATGGTAAGCACTTGACAAAAAACATCTATAAATAAATTACATACGTCAAAAGACCAAACATTCAAGCATACAAAAACAAAAAAAGAATTTCAAGAAAAGTTCATACTCATAACATTTTTTTGCCTTGTTACAAGGCAAAATGTAACTAAGAGAGACTTCATACCAAACTGATCAATTAGTTGGGTAATTGATGTTTTTCCATATCGATTTCAGTTTGTTTTCAATAGCACACACCGAATAGAAAAACACTTATTTTATGGAAATCAAAGATTGGATCTCTGCAACAGACGGGACTCCAAGCACCATAATCATAAATCAAAAGCAAATTTCTCAAGAACATAGCTAATTTTATTTAGACTTTATGACATTTGTTTTCTTTTTCTTTTCGAATCAAGTCATACTGCTACTGCCGTTTTACCTGCAAAATTTTTCATTTTACGCAAAACTACAATCAATATTGTAGTGTAAAGGATTGCTGTGATTGTAAAAATTGATCTTTTGTCATGAAACATGGAGTGATTAAATTTCGCCTCGGACAGTTTAGACACATTTTTTAATGAGAAATGCCGGGCTTTGAAAAAAGAGTTGAAGGTAACTAAAAGTTTCAATGAAATTTTGTTCGTATTTTTTAATCTGTTTAACATTCAGTTTCTGATGACAGTCGAATCGCAAGCACGAGTTCTGGTCCTCCGACTGAACAACCAACTTAAGCATTTGGTCAATTTAAAAAGCAGCTCAGACCGCCTTCCTTGAAAACTCAAAAACAAATTCAACCTTACTTTGTTGAGGATGGGTTCAACCTCTGGGATTTTTTGATGTGGAAAAGAAAAGCAATGGATGATCGATCTTTTGCCCGACAACTGTCAACAGTGATCAACCAACGTGTAAAATCAAAAATAAGTACATTGAAAAACGTCAATGCTAATCATTTTGCGCTGAGTTTCGAAAAAAAATGTTGTTATGGAACACTGAGATGAATCGTATCGATCATGTAGTTCTAGAAAAAATTAACTTAAGAAAAAAGTGGAACACATGCACAATTCCATCAAATGGTTTGCTTTACACAAAGGCGGATTATTAAATGACTTTCGTGTATAAAAATTGTTTTATTCAACAGCTTTTTTTTCAAAACTGAAATTCTGATTCAAAGTTCTTAAAGAAATTGATAATTTCAATGAAAATGTCTGAAAAGGGTAACCAAAAATTATCATGGGAAGCCATTTTTCTGTTCTTTGATCTTTTTTCCTATGCGAATAAAACAAACGTAATGCACTACTAAGATAAATAAACACGTAGCGTTACTCAACACTTTTGATCACCCAAAAAATTTACATACTTTACTTAGGGTAATTTCTGCATTTCTCATGTATTGAATTTTGATGTGTGAAAAATGGAGCAGCAAGATCTTTATAACATGCTCTACGAGCATAAAACAGCTTTCTTTAGGGTTGACAGAAGTTGAGTTATGCACCAAGCTGTCCATCCATCTAGCCATCCATCCATCAGACGATCTATCAATCAAAAAATTCATCCATACATTCATCTATCCAAATATCCATCCTGTGTTTCAAACATCCATCCGTATAGTCAGGCATCTGTCCGATCATGCATCTATCCCATCCATCCATCAAGCCATTTATAATGCATCCATTCAACCAGCAATCAATCAATCCATTCCTTTATCTAAACACTCATCGTACAATATAACAATCAGTAATCTATCCAGCTGTCCATCCTTCGATCAATTCATCAACCAGCCATCTTATTTTCCAGCGGGTCATTCATACTTCTATCCAACGCTCTACCCATTGGAGCATCAAGCAATCCAACCAGCAACCCACCTAGACATCTATCGTTCATCTGTCTGTCCAGCATTCCATTGATTCAACTGATGATTAGGCCAACCAACCATCTATCCATTGATGCCACCGTACATTCATCGCTCGGTTCAGCCATTCATCCAGTACATTCGTTCGAATTTGATTTTGACCTAAGTAATTACTATGTTTTGTAAGCTCGGGTTCATATACTACTTTTAGATATCATTAGTTATTAGAGTGATCATTAGTTTTACATAGCGACCGTTAATTGTTTCTAGGGATTAATATTTTTACAAAGGGATTATAACTTATATATAGAAATCATTAATGATGCATAGGGATAATAGGTTATTTAGAGCGGTACTTATGTAAGCATAGGGATTATTAGTTATACATAGGGATCATTACTTATATATAGAGATCAAAAATCATCTTCAGAGATCATTAGCTACCACAGAGATCATTCGTTTTGTAAAGGTATCATTAGTTATATATCAAATTCATCTGTTATGCCTAGGGATCATTAGTTATAAATAAGGATTTTTAGGTATAAATAGGGATTAATTGTTATACATTGGGATTTTTAGTTATATAAAAGAACACATGGGTCATTAGTTTACACATAGATCATTAGTGTTACTTAGGGCGAACTATTTGTTTATAGGTAAAAATAGCTAAGCATGAGATTCATTAGTGTTACATAGGGAGAAAAAGTTATAAATAGGGGTAATTAGTCATGCATAGTGGTTAATAGCTATAATTAGGGATCATTAATTACACATCGGGATCAATAATTATAATACATAGGGACCAATAGTTATATTTAAAAAGATGATTAGTTAAGCACAGAGATTGTTTAGTTATACATGGGCATGCATCTATTAACAAAGCAAAAACGAAACAAAAAAAACTATAATTGAAAAAAAAAAATGAAAAAATCGAAAAATGTGATTAAAAACTTTTGAGAAAAAGTTTGAGAAAAAAAAATGAAAGCTCTACATAGGGCAGATCACAATTTGTCAGATAATACATGGGTGACCATTTTGATCTATACCTAATGTTCACCCATAAATGACAACCCCCCATCATAGTGTACTATATGCATACTACTGGTATTAGATTACACGAAATTGCAGAAGTTGCACGAGTATGTCCGGCCAAAAACAAGATGGGATGACGAAAAGACGATGTACCTTATCTGCAATTACTCTATGAGTATGCTATATCTGGCACATAACTCATCTGATGCGACCACAAGTCTCGACAAAGACTTCAACTAACTTAGATTTAGAAAATTAGAATTAAAAATAGGACAATTGCAAAAATGCAAAACGTTAGATAGAACAGTCAGTTTAATAGAAAAATCTCTACGTCTCAATAAATGTACGCCAATATCTCAAATAATACGCGAAATTGATCTCAACTTTTAAAACAGTCGTAACACTGAAAAAAGTCGTAAAACTTCAAAAAAGTCGTAACGTTGGTGGAACTGGTGTCTGAAAGTTTTAATCTTGAGAAGCTTTCAAGATATCTTAAGCACTCTTAAGAAAAAAACTTGGCTGAGTGAAGCCTAGTCCAAAAGCTCAACGATCTTGTTTTTCTTAACTATAGAGGAAAAATGTTATAGGGAAAAAAAGTAAAATCGCTTAAGGCCATTTCAAAAAATCTTTTCTTTTCAGTAGAGTAACCAAGCCTAATGTGAAAAAAAAATTCACTATGGTTAACAGGTTAAAAAAGGTTATAACTGATCAAAGTGTGGTGTTAAACCCAATAAATAAGTTTTTAGCAAGCCATGAAAACATTTCTTGAGCTAAAATTTAATTTCCTAAGATAGATTGAAATGAAAATAAAGGTTTTTCAAATTGATGCAAAAAACACCGTTTGTAGGCTTGGTGCAGTAATCACTCTTCATTCTTCCAAAGTACGAAAATAATACTTTATGAAATTGATGCAAAATTTTAACGGAAAATTCAACCTCAGGCAAAAATGGTTCTGCCTCGTCAATTGTATGCTAAAAGTAATTTATTGAACATATATGCAAATGTGTTCCAGATTTTTGAGGTTCAAAACAAAATTTTGATGTTTTCAGGAACAGTAATATACTAACATACTTAAACACACACCCAATTTTGTGCGTAAAAAAAGTTAAACGTATGGTACCTAAATGTATCTGCAGAAAAACTTTAGAAAATTTCAGACACTTTAGCACAAAAATAATTAAATTCTTTTTAATTAAATTCTTTTTAACTAAAAATTATACGTCTCAAAGGTTAGGTTAAACGCATAATTGAAAGTATACATTGATAAAGTTACACAAAAACAAACAGACCAAGATGAATACAAATGAACAAGAGAAAACAAAAAATAGCATACAAACAAACTTACACTTCTAAAGTACGCAAACAAATCCACATGTAGGCAAAATTGGACCTGTAATATCTGGTGCATGGAAGTCCATGCAAAGAATTGTGTGCAAAACACTGAAATTTTTCAAACAAAAAGATAAACAATAAGATGAAGTTGTTTGCGCTACAGCTATACTTCTAGCTGTTTGTGAGCATCTCAAAATGCCTTTGCTTAACATGTACAAGTATTTACTTTTATCAAAAGTTATATGAGATCAGACACACACGAAAAAAGCACAGACACGAAAAAAAACGTTCTGATAGTTATGATGACATACAAGAAAAAATCAGATTAAGACATTATGTATCTGGTATGTGATTTACATATATAATTTGAAGTGAGTAAACTGCAGTCTTCTTGAAAAAAATAGAAAATTTTGGAAAAAAAACATGCTTCTTATTGAGTTCATACGCATTATGCGTTAATGGTAAGCACTTGACAAAAAACATCTATAAATAAATTATATACGTCAAAAGACCAAACATTCAAGCATACAAAAACAAAAAAAGAATTACAAGGCAAAATGTAAGTAAGAGAGATATGCTGACAAACTGATCAATTAGTTGGGTAATTGATGTTTTTCCATATCGATTTTAGTTTGTTTCCAATAGCACACACCGAATAAAAAAACACTTATTTTATGGGAATCAAAGATTGGATCTCTGCAACAGACGGGACTCCAAGCACCATAATCATAAATCAAAAGCAAACTTCTCAAGAACACAGCGAATTTTATTTGGACTTTAAGACATTTGTTTTCTTTTTCTTTTCGAATCAAGTCATACTGCCGTTTTACCTGCAAAATTTTTCATTTTAAGCAAAACTACAATCAATATTGTAGTGTAAAGGATTGCTGTGATCGTAAAAAATAGATCTTTCGTCATGAAACATGGAGTGATTAAATTTCGCATCGGACAGTTTAGACACACTTTTTATCATAAATGCCGGGCTTTGAAAAAAGAGTTGAAGGTAACTAAAAGTTTCAATGAAATTCTGTTCGTATTTTTTCATTTGTATAACATTCAGTTTCTGATGACAGTCGAACCGCAAGTACGAGTTCTGGTCCTCCGACTGATTAACCAACTTAAGCAATTGGTCAATTTAAAAAGCAGCTCAGACCGCCTTCAAGACCGTTCTATTTTTCAAAGACATAACAAATGAAACAATGTTTTTGTTAAAGCAGAAAGAACCGATCTGGTGACGAAACATTGAAGAGAACATTTGGAAAAAGCAGAAAAATAAATTTTTTGTTGTCTGAAAGAGCATATTTGTTTTTCTTATTATTCAGTTGGAAATTTTTCAAGGTTCTCTATGTTTCACAAAAAACATGCAAGTTACTTTTCATTATTTTGATCTGATGTCTTCATTTTTTACCATCTTATTCAAAAAAATTGCTCACTGTTCTTATACCTAATAAACGTATACTTTCATTGATACACAAAATCTAATACAACTAAATTCATCATGAACAAAAAAAGAAAACGATTTTCAGTGAAACGTTCCTTTTCCTATGTTTCTGTTTTCTAAATCATCTCTTTTTGTTTTATAACACAACCTCTAACTATCTGATACGCCAAATGGCTACTTCAATTTACACGTTGAATTTTGTATCTCACAGACTCGAAACTGAAGTTTTCCCATTTTGTTTTCTTAGATAACTGATAGTGTTTGATCTTTGTTCTTATGAGTAGAAAGATGAAACTTGATTTATTTACAAAATGTATTACAATACCTACAGTTATACAGATTAGAAAACACGAACAAAATTTCAACGAAACTTCCAGTTACTTTTTTTCCAAGCCCGCCAATTACAATAAAAAATGTGTCTACACTGCCCAATGCGAAATATAATCACTCCATGTTTATGACGAAAGATGTATTTGTACAATCTCAGCAATTCTTCACACTATAAATATTGATTGTAACTTTGCGTTAAACGAAAAATTATTGCAGGTAAAAAAGTTGTATGACTTGATTCGAAAAGAAAATGAAAACAAAAGTCAGCAAGTCTAAACAAAATTCGCTGTGTTGTTGAGAAGTTGATTTTTGATTCATGATTATGGTGCTTGGAGTCCCGTTTGTTGCAGGGACCCAATATATGATTGCCATAAAATAAGTGTTTTTCTATTTGGTGTGTGCTCTTTGAAAAAAACTGCAATCGATACTGAGAAACATCAATTACCCAACTTAGGATAAACGTTTCCTATATTGTATAGGTGACTTAATGTGATTATTTCATTGTTAATGAATTCTGTACCATTATCCGTTACTAGAATTTCTGGTAGTCCAAATTTAGCTATCCAGTGTTCGTAGAGTGTTGTGTAAGCGTAATAAGCGTTACAATGTGGTACTGGGTTGAGTGCTACATAATGCGTAAATGCATCAACAATGACCATAATGTAGGAGTTTCCTTCTGAGGATGGGAAAATTGGTCTTTTTGTGTCGAATGATATTCTGTGATTGAAATATAGACTTTGTCCTTTAAAATCTTGTTTTTGTGCTAAATGTTTCTGATTTGGATAAGGGTTTGTTTAATTGACAAATTATACAATCGTTGCATAATACTTTTATCCAAATTGGGGCATTCGGAAAATAAAATTTTTGTGTAAAATTTGAATATGTTTTTTCTGATCCGGAGTGTCATTTTGTATTCTGTGTATGAGAAATGTTAAAGGCTTATAATATCATACTTAAAGGAAGACAGGGGACTTTAGAATCATCCAATTGATATTCTAAAAGATCTGTATTTTTGTTGATCGTTGTGTTATTTAAATTTCGAAAATATCGGAGAAGTGTTTTATTTCCTAAAATTGTGGTATCAGCTTTTGCTGGTTTTGTTTTATATTTGTGCCATGATTTGAGTTGTCGTATTACTGGGTCTAAATTTTGGTATTATTTTAAAAGTTCAGTTTGATTTTCTCTGTTGATGGGAGAAAATTATTGTCAATTTCTAGTTTAGATAGGGGAATCGTGTCAAGTGGGTCATGAAGATTAAAAACTTGGTTTATCGTAAATTTTGTCTTTTGTTTGTGGTCCTGATAAATTTATTTTATCGGTTAAATTTTCTTTTTCAATGAACGGAAAAAGGTCTTTTTTCTGTGCTTGTTGTTTGACTTTCTTCTGCTGAGTGTTATTTTTTATCCATTGTGAGTGTGGAATTGGTTTAAATGTTGATGTTCCTAATAAATCAACTTCATAGTGATTTTTTGACAATCTAGGTAGAGTGGGAAATGTTGTAAAATATTTATTTGTGATTGATCAATATCAGTTTTTACTGCGTATTTACATTCTAATCCGGGTGATGTTTCGTCTTTTGCGAGATAAAATTTAAAATTTTTTGGTATTTCGACTGTAGTTTTTCGTGTAAGTAGCTCTGGTGGTGTATTTCTACTTAATGTGTCTGGTAATGCTAGATTTTTTCCTGCTGTCCAAATTGTGTAAATTTGGGAATTTCATTAGAATTAAATGAAATCGATAAACTCTATGATTTGGATTAGACTTTTGTGTAAAAAGAAATGTAATTGGTTTATGATCTGTGAATAAAACTGTTGGATGTTTTGATCCAAGTATCAAAAATTCGTATTCTGTGAGTGAGTAAACTATAGCTGTACAATCTCTCATTAGAGTGGAAAGTCGTAATTCGGCTTTTGTAAATAGTCGTGAATTTGCTAATATCAGATTCATTTTATTTGTTCCACTATGTGATTGTAATAATGCTGCGCCGATGCCAAAATTTGAAGCATCACGCATTGCGTAAAATGGTTGATTTGGGTCTGAAATTGTGTTTGATATTTGTTCTGTTAAGAGTTTTTTAATTTCTTCAAATCGTGTTTGATGTTCAGTGGTCCATTCAAAATTATTTTGTTGTGAGGATGTTATAAAAAGGTCTTAAGTTTAATTGCATTTTGTAAACATATTTACTTAAGAAATTTAACATTCCGAGGAATTCTTGAATTTTCTTTTTATTTGTTGGTGGTTGAAGTTTTTGAATTGCGTCAATGCGGGATTTTACTGGAGTAATAGTGTTTTGTTCGATGTTATGTCCTAAAAATTTTACTCTTGTTAAGAAGAAATGTGATTTGTCTGGGGCTGCTTTCAGATTTTTGTTCTGGAGAATTTTATGATATTGTTCTAAAACTGTGATCATTTCGTCTTTGGTTTGTGATTGCATAAAGACATCGTCTAAATATGTGATTGCGTTTTTCTTTAGTATTAGTGGTCTAAAAATTTTACTCATGAAAGCTGAAAAAGCTGCTGGTCCTATGGATATTCCATAGAATGATCGGTTAAATTCGTATTGTTGGTTTCCAATCACGAATTGCTTTAAACTTCGTGACTGTTTGTCTAATGGCATTTGGTTATAAGCACTGTTCATATCTGCGGTTGTGAAGTATTTTCCATTAATTTTTGTTAAGATTACTTGTATTGGTTCAATAGGCCAATTGCATTTAGATTCATCAATTAGTGAATTGAGATATCTAGCGTCTAGAACTATTTTTAGTGATTCGCCTTTTGCTAGGATGATAACAGGGTTGATAAATGTGTTGCCTTTTGGTTGTTCTTCTTTATTAACAGGTGATATAATTTCATATTGTTTTAAAATGTTTAGTAATCTGTTGACTTTGTCATGTAAGTGAATTGGTACTTTGCTTGCTTTTTGCTTTTTGAAGACTGCGTTTGGTTTTAATGGAAGGTGTAGAGATGAACTGACTTTTCCAACGTCAATTTTTGATGTTGCGTAGACTGATGAGTATTTTATTAGCTGTTTAGCTAACTTATCAAATTCATTTTGTGTTATTTGTGAATGTTGGAAATTAAACATGGTCAAAAACTTCTGTTGGTCTTCTGTATAATTTCTTATATTGAAATCGGGTTTGAAATATGGAGTTTTTGTGAAATAATCTGTATTTCTCTTTTCGTTGCTTATAATATTATTTATAGATGCTTCTTCATCAAGAATTGTGGATTGACAAATATCTAGTAATTGTAATATATTTTTGACTCTGTATGCTATTTCTTTTACAGGTGAAGTTGTAGCGTTTGTTTCACAGTATCCTAATAATCCTAGGGGTAATGTTACTTCATTTGGTCTATTATTATACACGTGTAGTGAGATAATATCAGAATTAGTATTTCTTTCGTATTTTATTGATGAAATTGTGATTTTGAAAAATTTGTGAATTGGTCTAAATTCGAAATCTGACATAAAGAGTTGTTGTCTATTTTGACCTTTGTTGTATTGATGAACTTGTTTCATGGAGAAATTATAGATGGATCCTGATAGTGGTTTCAGGTATTTTCGTTCCTGGTTGTAAATTGGGTAAAGTTTGGAGAAAAAAGGTGGTTGTTTGTTTAATCTTTGAAAAAATGTTAAAGCTGTGTTTTTCATTTTTGTATAATTATCCTTTATGTGTAATTTACTATTTAATATTTTTTTTGTCGGTATAAATTTAGTGATAAATGGTATGCCAATGATTTTGTGTTTAATATCGGTAATGTGAAATGTTTGTTTGAATGGTTTGTTCAAAATTTTGTTTTGTTCCATTATTCTTGTGGGAACAAGGAATAATTGGAATTTTCCATAATTTTTTAATGTTGATCCTTGTGCTGTTGCTAATTTACTAGATGTCTCTAGAGGTTTTAAGTTTGGGTGTAGTATTCTGATGTCATTCCATGTAGGGATATTAATGATATTTGATTCTGCGCCTGAGTCGATTAAAAAATCAATTTCAAGATCTGGTGGTTGAAATTCTTTGTTTGTTCGGGCTTTCCAAGAGAAATGGAATTGTCCATATTTTTTCTCGTGGCTTTTTTTAAATTTTTTGGTATATGTGATTTGTGGTTGAACTTAGTT
This sequence comes from Symsagittifera roscoffensis, assembly GCF_963678635.1. Lineage (NCBI taxonomy): Eukaryota > Metazoa > Xenacoelomorpha > Acoela > Convolutidae > Symsagittifera > Symsagittifera roscoffensis. The sequence continues at coordinate 39,799,181 of NC_087068.1, forward strand.
CTTTGTTAGGTGAAATTTCCGTGTTAATTTTGTTTACTTCTTGAGTAGTTTGTGTATCATTACTAATTGGTTCCATGTAGTAATTATTTAGAAGTTCTAATTGGTTTTCGTATATATGTGAGCTAAAGGGTTGTTTATATGTGATGGATTCGTAATCGTTTTCGACAGATATCATATTTGCTAAAATATTATTATCTGTATCACTTTCACTGTCTGTTGATTCGCGATTTACTTGTAATTCGATATTTTCTGTGTTGTCGATACCTGAAGGGTCTGAAGTTATTTCGTCATTTGTTTGTACTTGGTTGATTTGTCTTTGTTGTTTTGGTGTATTACTTCTCTATCGATGTTGAGAATCGGGGTAACGATTATTATTCCTATGAGGTGATTCGGAATAATTCCTATATCTATTGTTGTAACTTGAATGTCGCCTTTGTGAATTATTTCTTGATCTGTTTTGGTAATTATCAAGCAATTTTTGATAATTTGATCTATTATACGAGTTATTTTGTGATCTATTGTTTGGATAGTTTTGATTTCGATTGTTTGAGTAACTTCTATTCCTATTGTTTGAATAGTTTCTATTTCTATTATACGATGAGCTTCGTGATCGGTTGTTGGAATAGTGTCTATTTCTTGAGTTTGAATGGGAACTGGATGCTGGAAAAAATTGTGTTGAGTTTGAACTCGACCGTGGATAGTTGTTTCGACTATTCGATCGGCTATATCTATTTTGTGAGAAATTTCGTGAATTTCTTTGTTCGGGTGATCTACTTCTATAAGTAGAGTTATATGGTGATTGTTTTCTAGAATAGTTTTGATTGCTTGGAAGGGGTTTTCCGGAGCTATTATTGCTGCATACGTTTTTTTTTGTTAGATTTTGATTTTTTTTCATGTATTGATAAAATGACTTATTTGGTTCTTTTTGCTTTGGAGGTTTATTTTGATTGTCTTGCTGTTTTTGTCTACATTCGGAAATACTGTGTCCGTATCGTCGGCAATAATTACACCATTTTTTGAAAGATGGTTTGCCTTTGTAGTTTGGGTTCTTTTCATAAATGTTTAAAGTTTCAATGATTTTTTTTAGATAGGTCTATATCTGATTCTTGTATATTGTTAATGTGTGTAGTCTTTTTTTCAATACGATTAACATACTGTAATTTTAAATTCTCGGTTTCTTCGAGTTTCATTCTGATTTCTGCTTGTTCTAGTTTATCGACTAGTTTTCTGAAATCTAGATCTGGTTCTCGAATTGAAGAAGGATGAGATGCTTTTTTCTTTATAGCAATTTTTCTGAATTGTGGTGTTAAAGTCATCATTAAGATTTCTGTCATTTTTGTATTCTTATAATCATGTGTATTAAGTGAATATGCTTCTCGAACTAATGTTTCGATTCTAATTGCGAATTGTTTTATTGTTTCATTTGGTAATCTGCGGATTTCATTGCATAAAACTCTTTGATGTTGTTTCTTTCTTTCAGAATCAAACATTTTTGAAAATTCTTGTGTGAATCTTTTCCGATCTGATTTTATTGCTATAGGTAGTACTGAAAACCTTTTCTGTGCTGCGCCATCTAATGTTGTTTGTATTAACGTTGTGCGTCTATGTATCCAATTTTGATGGAGTGGTGTACTTATTGGTTCAGGTCCTATATTCAAAAAAATATTTGCTGTAACTGTGTTTAGGTAATCTTCTACTGAATATTCAGGGTCTGTTCCTGTGAATACCATCAGTGGTTTAATTGATGTTATTGACGATCCTCCCATAAGGTATGGATTCATCGTCATTTGTAGTGTTTCTGCGGCATTTGTTATCTGCGAAAAGTTTGTCAATTGATTTTTTGTAATTTCATGTTGTTGTAGATAATATGGTAATAGTATCTCATTTTGCATTTGATTTGGTTGATACGAGTGCATAGTCATTGGGTTTTGTGGTTGCATCGGTTGAAAAGATTGGGTATTAATTGGATTTGGCATGTGTATTGGTTGTTGATTTTGTGTATCTGTTGGGTTTGGAGAAAAAATTCTCTTATATGTATGAGGTTGTCGCGATCCTTGTGTGCGATATTCCTGGGTATATGGTGCAAAAATATCTGGTTGTAAATAATCATCATCAGATGATAAATAATCCGTATTATGAGATGCTTGCTTTTTTTTTTTTTTTGTTAAAAGAATGGGTAATTTTCACTATGATCCTGTGGAGGATGTGAATTAGTTTGAAAATTTACTGAGTTGGTGTTGTCATTGGGTTATCCCAATAGTGAGAACATACATGATTATTATTTTTTCGTGGATGGTAGTTTGCTTTTGACGAATGTGCATAATTATAATTGTGTTCTGCAAAATTATCTCTTGTGAATGTTCTTCGTGGTTTTGATGGTTTTGTCATTGGTCTATATGTTCGGTAATCCATATAGGAATATTTAGGAGCAAGGGTAGCCGAAGGTTTTACGGTTGATTGTAATGTTACTTGTGGTGATGTTGCATTATTATTTCTTGGTGTTGTAAGGTTTGGATGTATCGGTGAGATCCTCTGTTGCGTAGTGGTTATTGTTATTTGGACTATTTCTTCATTTATGAAGTGTGATGGTGTTTGAATATCTTGTTGTGTAAGACTTCCAGTTCCAATGAGATTTTCATGATGTATAATTGTTGAATTTAAACTATTATTTTGTGTGTTGGGTAAAAATGTATAATAATTTAAGGGTGTTGCATCAATTGTTAATGGTTTTGTTTTTATATAGTCTGGGTGAATAGATATTGTATCTATTGCTTGACTTAAAAAGTCGACTGGGATGTTTATAAATAATTGGTTGAGACCAAAACATAATCTGATTGTTCTGCAATGACAGTGTCGTCATTGTTACTTTGAGGTCTAACATTTTTTCTTGCTTGGCTAATTAAATCTAAATTATGTGTGAAATAATCGTTTGTAAACCATGCTAGTATTTTTTGTAAATCATGTTTGGTATTTTGTGAAACATCATTGCTGTAAAAATTTTCACGAATTGCGTTTAAAAATGTAGAAAATGCGGTGATTTCATTTCTGACTTTTTTATGTTTAGATGTCTGGATTGGTGATGTACTTTGAACTTCTGTTTTTTCTAATATAGTTAAATATGCATAAATTATAGCAAAAACTTCATTTGTGAATTTTGAGTTTGCTCTTTGTGAATTATGGTATTGTATATTTTTGATGTATTCTGTGAATACTTTTGAAAATTCTAGATCAAGATCCGCTGTTTGAATAAAATATTTATTATATCCTCTTCTTGGTGTACTGATTCATATCGTGTAGATACCGTATTGTTGTGTTATTTTAGAGATATCTTTGAGATAATTATCTATTATTTGTCTTTTGATTTTTACATCTGGAAATTCTGTTTTACAGGGACTGCTTCCTGGTTCAAATAAATTTATGAGTAAATTTTTGCAAAATTTTATTTGTCCTCTATCATTTTGTAAATTTATAATGAAGGGGAAAGCGTGTTCTTCATCGAGACTTTCTTCACTTTGAGTGTTGCTCATCTTTTCGTTTGATAACTTTTATTATATAATTTTTAATGTGTCTAATTGGTTGACTCCAATTGTATATATGTACTGGTTTGTGTTTTTGTTTCTTTTTTATTCAATTTTTTCCTTTTTTCGATGAAATAGTATTTGTTTCTGAATCGGAAAAATTTACTGGATCCTGGATTGGATAAGTTTGATTTATTGAGTCTTCTACTTTGTATAGTGCATCGAGACTACTAACTTCTGATGCTGAGAATGCATTTCTGTATTTTGAAAATCTTTTTCGTGTTAATTGTCTTTGCTTTCTTAGAATTGTTCTTTCTAGTGTTTGCCGTTTTGTGTGAATGCATTCAACTGTTTGTGTATGCCGGGTTATGAAAAGATCGTAATTTTGATTTTAGATTTCACAATTGTGTATGACGATTGTTTGTTTATTTCCTAGGTTCTTTAATGACATAAGGTTTAGGATGACGGATGCAAATTTGTTTGTGAGTGATTTTAATTTCCTAGACTGTTAGTCCTTACGATTTTTTGGTTAGCTTAGCCTGGGTCTTTTTATTGAGGGTTGGTTTAGTGATTCTGTTCACAAGGGTTGGAGAATAGTAAATCGATCCACAAGGTTCAGGTATAATTAGAACGCAAGTAGTTCGTTAGGTACTATTTTAAACTTACTAAGTCTAAGATTATCCTGGGTCGTATAAGAGGAGGGGTCAAGTGAAGGATGAACGACCGAACTTCTTCACTGTTTAGCCTAATTTGAATGGTTAGTATTTGAAAAATTTCTATTAGTCCTGGGTCTTTGGAAAAAGTGGGATAGTGAATCGACGTATGAGGTCGTTAGACACTTGATAAGTGGATGGGGGAGAACAAAATTGTTCTGGTTGATCCAAGGATAAACCTTGATGATCAGAAATAAAATTGAGAATAGAAAACTAATTTAGATCCAATGATAAACCTTGATGATCTGGTTTAAATTTAGAAAATTTAAGTTTAGGGAATGTATAATTTAAGATTTAAAATAACAATTTGTGAATTTTAGTTTTGATGAAGTTAGTTGATTTATGATTGCTGTTATGTTTAGGTGATGAAGCCGGAACAACAAGATGTTTTATGTTTACTAACAATTATTGTCATGCTACTAATTTTTATTTTTATTTTGAATAAACTATTTTTCAAATATCTTCTATATAATACTGTAGAGGAAGAAACGATTAGAGATGTTTTTTTTCAATCGTTTTTGAACAATAGTAATTTATTTAGCGCCTGGTAGATGCATTGAAGATTTTTCTTCAGGGATTTTATGTTTGGAAATGAAAATCTAAATTCATTGCTAACAAAACTCTAAATATAAAAGTTTATGTTGGCTTTTGCCGTACGACCATGAAACTAAATGGTAAGTTTATATGTAGTCGTATGTCGTCCCTTGTCCGAGGTCTTTTTCCAATACCGGGTAGTTCTCGTATTGTACTGAATAGCGGCTCTGGTCTATTGAGTCGTAGAGACCATTTGATTAAATTATTGTCGTGCAACGTTTTGAAAATGTTTTTGTCTATTTCTAATCTAATTTTTGTTAGTTCTAAGCTAATTTGTTCTTTAAGGTCTTGTTCGGGACTTATGGTTGCACCAGATGAGTTTAGATATGGGGGTCTATCTCATAGAGTAATTTCGGATAGGGTACACCGTCTGCTCGTCACGCTATCTTTTTTTCGGCCGGATAGATTCGTGCAACTTCTTAGTCTAATACCGATCCTAATCTTACTCTTATAACTACTAGTCTCAGGGTGTTTAACTAGTCTCTGCTAGGCTCAATAGATCTAGAGTATACTGGTATTGTTGCGGCTACTGAAGTACTCGGAGAGGCAACTAATTTCTAAGTTAAATTCAAATCTCTCTGGTGCTGAAATTAAAAGTAATTTCAGCACTTACAAATAAGTGGGTAGTTAGTTAGATGGATTGTGATTGGTTAATATTAAATATTTTACATTGGTAAAATATCTAATTGATAAATAATAAAACGTAATTTAGATCAGGTTCCATAAGGGTAAGTTCAGCCGGGTAGTTTTTTTGAGAAAATTAAACAAATTTGCGTTCATTGGAAAAACGGTGACATTTTCAGAAGAAATTTTTTTTCAGACCATGCCAATTTGACTACAGAAATTAAGAGAAACTCAAAAAAGCAGGGAAAAATTTTGCAGCTTGTTTTTCCGATTGAACCACGAATCTCGGAAATGTCAGGCTACTTTCAGGAAATCACAAAAATTTTCCAAAAAACGGACAGAAGTTCAGAATTTTGACGTTTCTAAAAAATTTGGAGCAACACTTTTTACGAAATTAGCTTTTCCGTAAAAAGTTTCATGGATGAATCTTTTATTCAAAGTTTGATTAATTAAAAAAATATAAAATTAGGTCAAAGTTTCGAAAATTTGAACTAAATGATTTACAATTAACATTACGAGGCCAAACTGTGTATTCTGTGCATTGTAAACGGATTCCGCAACAAGCCAAAATCAGATTTGTCGGGGAGTTCGAAACAATGCTACTTTTCTTTGATCTTCTTTGCGTTTTGGATTCCTCAAACAAATACTTAAAACATTGTACCGCACAAGATCGCTCCAAACTAGGCGAATTTGCGGAATCCGCAACTGTATTTGCTGAAGCCAGAACAGTATGGAACCCACAAACAAATAATAAGACATGTGTATAGTTACATTGAGCTGTTGCGGAATCGACAACTGTAAGCGGAATCCGCAAATTATAAGTGGAATCCGCAAAATGTAAGTGGATTCCGCAAATTGTAATTGGATTCCGCATTTTGTTTGCGAATTCCACTTAAATTTGCGGATTCCTTTTAAATTTTGCGGATTCCACTTACATTTTGCGGAATCCACGTACAGTTGCAGAATCCAGAACAACTAGATATATTTGCTGGTTGCAGAATCCGCCACAAAACAAATGTGCCGACAAAATTTACGGTACAGGTTTTTGTACGCGGAATCCACTTACATTTTGGAACATGTTTAACGATTTGTCTTTGGAATCCAGGAACATACATACACAAAATTGTGCGCCTATCCAGTGCACAGTTTGGCCTCGTAATGTAAAAAACTGAACCTTAGACGCTTAAGCGGGGATGATTCTAGCAATTTGCTCTCTCGATTGAGTTTCTAATTGCAGACTTGGGAGAGTAGCAAATGAGAAAAACAGAGATTGTCAAAATGGCAAAAACTGCTATATTTGATTTCATAACTCTTGGAGAAGTTTGTGCACAATCGCTTATTCAGTGAAAGTTCTCTCTCAGTTTTTTTTTGATACTGACCATAAATGATGTCTAAAGTTCAACCAACGACTAAAAAATTTCAACAAAGTTTCGAAAACAGTTTAATACGGATACGTGCGATCGGGTTGTTACAAACATTTAGCTTCACGCTTTTGTATAGTTTTATTTTAGATAAAAACGGTAAAGTTTTTCATGTTAACTGATCTTAAACTCAAAAATGTTCGAACTTTACTCAATTTAATTGGTCAGACTGCTTCAAGGTCGTATTTGAATAATGTCGATCTGAACTTAACCTCATGTTTGCTAATGTTTCGTACAGATGTTTTGAGACCAGGGAATTAGAGTACGACTAGCATGAAAATTGGCCAAGTGGTTACACGAGCCTATCAGTCCGAAAAGAATACTGCGACAAATACACGGTCTTTTTGGAACTGATCGGTGTTTGGTGTATTAGCCACCTTGGATTTATCCCTAGGATTTATCTTGAAAACTTTTTTTGTTGGCGATGATGAAAATCGTTCCAACAGCCCATAATTCAATTCAGTGAAAAAACTGTTTCATTTCTGAGAGAACTCTAACCTTATGTTGGTTTCCTCGAAAAGGTTGTTGTATGGAGTGTAATGACCAGTGGGTAAATAGCTCAGCAACCGAGGCTCGTTCTGTTTGGTCGATTGCGAGAGAGCTAGAATATAACCACTTGGAAACTCATAAAGGGGTAAGCACTGAGGGTCTCCGAAAGTATCAAAATCGTCGACGGCATATTCTTGCAAAAAGGAGTCCCAAGTACACACCTGAAACAAAAACCGAAGCTTACTAGGGGCCCAAGGCTGGAGGTACCTGTTCGATGTTTTTTGAATTGGTTATGATGATTCGCGATGAAATGGGTTCCCGGGTCGAGATCCCGCTCAAAAACCGCTCAAGATATGGGCGGTTTGAGCGGTTTTCCAGCAAGATTTGAGCGGTTTGAGCGGTTTGAGCGGTTTGGGCGATTTGGGGTGTTTTTTTGAAAACTGCTCAAACTGCTCAAATCTTGCTTCAAAAAACCGCCCAAAAACCGCTCATTTCTTGCGGTGATTTTTGAAGGGTTTTTCAAGCAAGATTTTAGCAGTTTTTAAGCGCTTTTTGAGCGGTCTTATAGAGAAAACCGAATAAAACCAACAAAAAGGCCTGGAAAGGTATTGTGACGCTAATATGCAGTTGAAATACTACCTGGGTTGACCTCCAGGTGCTTATCTAACATTTCGCCACACCGAAAATGCTTATCTTACAATTTCCTACATCAAATGTACGGAAAAAAGTTAATCATACATTTTTCATACAATTTCAAAAAACCATTGAAAAAAGATTCAATATAATTTTTCCGGCTATTTGAACCAAATAAAACGGTCTGATAAGGAAAAATAACTACGTTTATTTTTTTTTTTTGGAAAAAAATGGTTATCCTAGAAGTTCCATATATGAAAAATGTATGATAACCATTTTTTCATGAAAGGCAAGAATTTCAAAAACTTGTTAAAACTTGTTTTTAAACAAATTTTAATTATTTAAGAGTACTTTTGCTCAATTTAAAGCACAATGCTCATCAAAAACGAAAGCTTAGTTTGAAGCTAATAAATTGGTTATCATACAATTTCCATATATGAAAAATGTACGATAACCATTTTTTCAAAAAAAGCAAGATGTTCAGAAACATGTTAAGACTTGTTTTAAATCAAATTTAAAGTAATTAGGAGTGCTTTTGCTCAATTTAAACCTTGCTCATCAAAAACGAGGTTTTAAAACGAGGTTTTGCTCAGTTTTACTCGTCACAAATTGGTAGTTTACGACGAGTCAAACTGAGATCCCGAAGGTCGGAGCCTCACAGTTCCTCTTTTCCGAAAATGACTTAAGGTCGGATTAGGATTAGGTTTAGGGTTAGGGTTTCTTAAGAAATATAATTTCATAATCTTTGGAAAACAGAATTGAAAAAAAAATTAAAAAAACCAAATTTCTAGCCACAACAATTCCCTTTGAATCAAACCTGAATAACTGACGCAACATTCGTCTTTGGGAAAACAAAACAAATTTGCCCATCCAATTATGAAGTGATACTCATAATTTAACTCATTTTTTTTTGAAAACTTCGGCTGAAAAATCGGTTTCAAAAGTTATAGAATAAAACGTTTTTTCTAAGTTTCTTTTCACTTTAAAATGAGACCGGAGTTCTCATGATTGTTTGTCTAATGTGTTTAAACGTTCTCATTTTTTTTTACTATTATGGAGTTTCTTGAAACTCATTCAAAGCCAAAGAAAAATCAAAAAAGCTAAAAATTTTTACAGGGATGAACGAAAGGCTAACAAATAGCCAAATTTTTCTTCCTAGTCGAAACGTTTTCTTTTTAGGACATACAAAGAAAATGCAATTATAAGCTCTGAAAGCGGTACTAAAAACATTTGTAGCTCAAGAGAAGCTCGAACATACCATTTTTTGAAAACCGATAAGTTTTCGTTGAGAATTTATCTTTTTTCTGCTGTCAGTCATTCTGTTATCAATGTTTTTTTTTCTAGGACTCATAACTTTATGAGTCAATTTTACCTTGAGTTGATTGTAGTTTCATTCAAAATACCAAAACTAGAGCTTTCTGAAGCACTCCCATTTTTTGCCAAATTAAAGAAAATAAGGTGTTTTCGACAAAGCGCAATGTTTGCAAAAATTTATTTATGTCCTAATTCTGCGTTTTCCCTTTTATCTTTGAAGTTTTCGTTTTTACTGAGGAACGCAACTTACTTAGAAGCTCAACTGTGTTTCCGAATAACAAAGTAATTGAGTGATTACGAAGAACCTATTGTAGTTTTAGTTTCTAAGAATACCTATTAGGGAAGTCGTACCAAAAACAAAAAATCTATGCAATGTAGCCAAATAACACATTGAATTTTGCAATTACATCTAAACAAACTTTCAGTTTGAGCGAACGCGGTAGCTCTCAAGGCGACTTTAGAAGCAGACGTAGTTTTAAGACAAATTAAATTATGCTTTAAGTATTAAGAATTGGTGTATTTCTTTTAATTTTACATAAATCCAAATCTTTTATTTGTGCTTAACTCGTCCAAGATGTTCAGCAAAATATGATCTGACGTTTACAAGTTTTTTTGTACAGGTTTTTCAACAAAGCGCTTTTTGTGCATACTCGACTCAAAAGTGTTTTTTCATAAAAACAGAATTATAAGTAGTGCATATTACAAAAATCTTGCAAGTTTGAGCGGTTTGATTATAATAGCAGTCAGTCGCGGGCTATACTGTCTTCCAGTACACGTTTTTGCTTGTTTTGACCGGTCTTTGAACTTTTTTCGTGTGACCTCCATGCTAGTTGACTATCCTTATATGGGACCATGCATGAACTCTATGTATTTTGCAGCTAGGATGATACAACTTCGAGGTTAAGCGTAGAATTCTTCAGTGTTTGTGATGTTAGCATCATGAGTACCGTTAAAGTAGGTTTAGTCAGGTTCTTAAGTCAATTTTTGTTGTTTCAAGTCTTTTTTTTTCAATGAGTATACATCAGTTTTTTAGGAAGAACTTTTCGTAGAGATAACGGATTTAAGTGGAAGTAGTATCACAAGTTTGGTCTTGAGCAGGGCTTTCTCCTAGTACCCGAGTTTATTTGTTTAGGTAAGTATTTAGGAAAAATATATGGATATGTATTACAGAAACGTTAAAACCAGTTGAAGGGCTCGATAAAAGATGTGATGTCTCATTGTATATTGAAGCTAGGATGATAAAACTTTGAGTTTCAGCGTAAATTACAACAGTATTGATATTGTTATTATCAGATTTACTGTTAAATTGTTTTCAGTCCTTTTTTTGGTCATTTTTTGTTGTTACCTGTCTTTTTTTAATGGGGTACACATCAGTCTTTTAAGAACAACTCGTCGAAAAATTGATTGAATCAAGTAGAAGTGGTACCATTTGTTCGTTGTTGAGGAGAGTTTTCTCGAAATACCCCGTTTTGCTTGTTTTGATGAGTATATAGGAAAAATTATTGCAGATTTGTTAGAGAAACTTTAATAATAGTTGAAGAGCTCGATAACAGATTTGATAACTCAATGTGCATTGGAGATACGATGAAAAAATTTAATATTAAGCGTAAAATATAACAGTATTGATGTTATTTTTATCCGCTATGCTGTTAAAATAGTTTTAGCCAGTTTTTCTTTTTAGATGTTGCAGGTCTGGTTTTTTTTTGAATAACTCGACACACATTTTCATAAGTATCTCGTAGCACAATTGATGAATTCAATTGGGAGTAACACCATTCGGATGATCCTTGTTCTGAATGTTGTTGGTGCTGTTGTTGTCGTCGTTGCTGTAGTTGTTGTCGTTGGTTCTGTAGTTGTTGCTTTTGTCGTTGTTGTTGTTCAGTTGTTGCTTTTGTTGTTGTTCTGAAATGTGGTTTTCATTTTTCTTTTCTTGACTGCAAGGTACTTTTTTGCTGCCAAACACTTGGTTGCTCATCGACCGCAAACGTCATGTTAACTCTATTTGGCAATGTCATACTTGTCCATTTATGTGTTCATCCTTGAAGAGATTTTTTGTCGTATATATTTTTTTCATTTTCTGGGACAGTGTGTGGCTAGTAAAACATCTTGATGTGTTCATTGTTGTTCCAATAATGAGTTCTACTGGGTCAGCGATTGTTGCATAAGCCAATTTCCGCTGTGTTGATTTTTGTTCGAAAAAGTTGTCGTCAAAAATTTGTAGTTTCAACTAGCTTCTTGAATGTTTCTTCCGTTTTGACATCTTTGAAGTATACAGCGACGCTTTTTCGGGTTGTTAATGCGTTGGGGATAAATTGAAATTTTATTGGTGTACTAATTTTTTCATTTCGGTTTTTATGATTCTGAAATATGTCTTTTTTGTGTTCACCCTTGATGGTACAAATTTTTTCGTTTTTCAGGACAGTGTGTGGCAAGTTAAGTCATCTTAATGTGTTCATTGTTGTTCATTCACCAATTCTACTTGCTTAGCGATCGTTGCAGAAGCCGATTTGTAATTTTTTCTCCGAAAAAAGTTGTCGTCACAAATTGGTAGTTTCCACTAGCTTCTGGTCTCGGCTACTGAATGTTTCTTCAGTTTTGACATCTTTGAAATACGCAGCGACCTTTCTTATAGGTTGCTGATGCATGGTGGGTAAGCTGAACGTTCATGGGAGTACTAAGTTTTTGATTTTGGTCTTTATGTTTCTGAAACATGTCATTCTTTGAGTTTATCATTGATACGATCTTTTGTGGTACAAATTTTTAATTTCCAGGACAATGTGTGGCTAGTTAAGAAATCTTGATGTTCCTTGTTGTTCCATTCATCAATTCTATTAGGTTAGTGATCGTTGCAGAAGTGGATTTGCGCTGTGGTGATTTTTTGTCCGGAAAAAGTTGACGTCACAAGGTTGTAGTTTCCACTAGCTTCCGGTCTTGGATACTGAATGTTTCTTCAGTTTTGACATCTTTGAAATATACAGCGACGCTTCTTTGGGTTGTTAACGCGTTGGAGATATGCTGGGGATAAGTCATCTTGATATGTTCATTGTTGTTCCATTCACCAATTTTTTTTTGGCAAGCGATCGTTGCAGAAGCCGATTTGCGCTGTGCTGATTTTTTGTCCGAAAAAAATTTTCGTCACAAATTGGTAGTTTCCACTAGATTCTGGTCTTGGCTTCTGAAAGTTTCTTCAGTTTGACACCCTAGAAATACACAGCGATGAATTTTTGGGTTGTTAATGCGTTGTGGGTATGCTGAAGGTTCATTGGAGTACTAAGTTTTTGATTTTGGTCTTTATGTTTCTGAAATATGTCATTCTTTGAGTTTATCCTTGATGCGATCTTTTGTGGTACAAACTTTTAATTTCCAGGACAATGTGTGGCTAGTTAAGAAATCTTGATGTGTTCCTTGTTGTTCCATTCATCAGTTCTATTAGATTAGTGGTCGTTGCAGAAGTGGATTTGCGCTGTGGTGATTTTTTGTCCGAAAAAAGTTGGCGTCACAAGTTTGTAGTTTCCACTAGCTTCTGGTCGTGGCTACTGAATGTTTCTTCAGTTTTGACATCTTTGAAATACACAGCGATGAATTTTTGGGTTTTTAATGCGTTGTGGGTATGCTGAAGGTTCATGGGATTACTAAGTTTTTGATTTTGGTCTTTAAGTTTCTGAAATATGTCATTCTTTGAGTTTATCCTTGATGCGATCTTTTGTGGTACAAATTTTTAATTTCCAGGACAATGTGTGGCTAGTTAAGAAATCTTGATGTGTTCCTTGTTGTTCCATTCATCAATTCTATTAGATTAGTGATCGTTGCAGAAGTGGATTTGCGCTGTGGTGATTTTTTGTCCGAAAAAAATTGGCGTCACAAGTTTGTAGTTTCCACTAGCTTCCGGTCTTGACTAATGAATTTTTCTTCATTTTTGACATCTTTGAAAAATACAGCGACAATTTTTTTGGGTTGTTAAAGCGTTGGAGATATGCTGGGGATAAGTCATCTTGATGTGTTCATTGTTGTTCCATTCGCAAATTTTTCTTGGTAAGCGATCGTTGCAGAAGCCGATTTGCGCTGTGCTGATTTATTGTCCGAACAAAGTTGTCGTCACAAATTGGTAGTTTCCACTAGATTCTGGTCTTGGCTTCTGAATATTTATTCAGTTTTGACATCCTAGAAATACACAGCGACATTTTTTTGGGTTGTTAAAGCGTTTTGGTATGACGACGGATCATGGGAATAATAAGTTTTTGATTTTGGTCTATGTTTCTGAGATATGTCATTCTTTGAGTTTATCCTTGACGCGATCTTTTTTGGTACAAATTCTTTTTCATTTTTTAGGACATTGTGTGGCTAGCTAAGTCATCTTGATGTGTTAATTGTTGTTCCAATCACCAATTCCAGTTGGTTAGCGATCGTTGCTGAAGCCGATTTGCGCTCTGGTAATTTTTGTCCGAAAAAAATTGTCGTCAAAAATTGGTATTTTCCACTAGATTCTGGTCTTGGCTTTTGAATGTTTCTTCAGTTTTGACATCCTAGAAAAACACAGCGACATTTTTTTGGGTTGTTAAAGCGTTTTGGTATGACGACGGATCATGGGAATAATAAGTTTTTGATTTTGGTCTATGTTTCTGAGATATGTCATTCTTTGAGTTTATCCTTGACGCGATCTTTTTTGGTACAAATTCTTTTTCATTTTTTAGGACATTGTGTGGCTAGCTAAGTCATCTTGATGTGTTAATTGTTGTTCCAATCACCAATTCCAGTTGGTTAGCGATCGTTGCTGAAGCCGATTTGCGCTCTGGTAATTTTTGTCCGAAAAAAATTGTCGTCAAAAATTGGTATTTTCCACTAGATTCTGGTCTTGGCTTTTGAATGTTTCTTCAGTTTTGACATCCTAGAAAAACACAGCGATGCATTTTTTGGGTTGTTAAATCGTTTTGGGTATGATGATGGCTCATGGGATTTCTGGGTTTTAATTTGAGTTTTTATGTTTTTGATTTTTCAGGACAGTGTGTGGCTAGTTAAGAAAACTTGATGTGTTCCTTGTTGTTCCATTCATCAATTCTTTTGGGTTAGCGGTCGTTGCAGAAGTGGATTTTGCGGTGGTGGTTTTTCAACTGAAAAAAGTTGGCGTCACAAGTTTGTAGTTGCCACTAGCTTCTGATCATGACTACTGAATATTTCTTCTTTTTTGACATCTTCGAAATACACAACGAGGCATTTTTGGACTGTTAATGCGTTGTAGGTATGCTGATGGCTCATGGGATTTCTGGGTTTTAATTTGATTTTTTTTTGTTTTTGAAATATGTCTTTTTTTTGTGTTTATCCTTGATGCGATCTTTTGTGTTACAAAATTTTTCATTTTTCAGGACAGTGTGTGGCTAGTTAAAAAAACTTGATGTATTCCTTGTTGGTCCATTCATCAATTCTATTGGGTTAGCGATCGTTGCAGAAGTGGATTTTGCGGTGGTAATTTTTTAACTGAAAAAAGTTGGCGTCACAAGTTTGTAGTTTCCACTAGCTTCTGATCATGGCTACTGAATGTTTCTTCAGTTTTGACATCTTTGAAATACACAGCGATGCATTTTTGTGTTGTTAATGCGTTGTGGATATGCTGATGGCTCATGGGATTTCTGGGTTTTAATTTGAGTTTTTATGTTTTTGATTTTTCAGGACAGTGTGTGGCTAGTTAAGAAATCTTGATGTGTTCCTTGTTGTTCCATTCATCATTTCCATTGGGTTAGCGATCGTTGCAGAAGTGGATTTTGTGGTGGTGGTTTTTTAACTGAAAAAAGTTGGCGTCACAAGTTTGTAGTTTCCACTAGCTTCTGCTCTTGGCTTCTGAATGTTTCTTCAGTTTTGACATCCTAGAAAAACACAGCGACAATTTTTTGGGTTGTTAAAGCGTTTTGGGTATGATGACGGATCATGGGAAATCTGGGTTTTAATTTGAGTTTTTATGTTTTTGAAATATGTCTTTTTTTGTGTTTATCCGTGATGCGATCTTTTGTGTTACAAAATTTTTTCGTTTTCCAGGACACTGTGTGGCTAGTTAAGTCTTCTTGATGTGTTCATTGTTGTTCCATTCATCAATTCTACTGGGTTAGCGATCGTTGCAGACGCGGATTTGCGCTGTGCTGATTTTTGTCCGAAAAAAAGTTGTTGTCACAAATTGGTAGTTTCCACTAGATTCTGGTCTTGGCTTCTGGATGTTTCTTCAGTTTTGACATCCTAGAAAAACACAGCGACAATTTTTTGGGCTGTTAAAGCGTTTTGGGTATGATGACGGTTCATGGGATACTAAATTTTTGATTTTAGTCTTTATGTATCTGGAATTTATCCTTGATGCCATGTAAGTTTTGTGGTACAAGTTTTTAATTATCAGGACAGTGTGTGGCTAGTTAAGAAATCTTGATGTGTTCGTTGTTGTTCCATTCATAAATTCTACTAGGCTAGCGATCGTTGCAGAAGCGGATTTGCATTGTGGTGATTTTTTGTCCGAAAAAAGTTGTCGTCACAAGTTTGTAGTTTCCACTAGCTTCTGGTCTTGGCTTCTGAATGTTTCTTCAGTTTTGACATCTTTGAAATCTACAGCGACCTTTTTTTTGGGTTGTTGATGCGTTGTGGGTTTGATGACGATTCATGGGAGTACTTTGTTTTTTTTCTTTTGTCTTAAAATTTTTGAAATATGTCTTTTTTTGTGTTTATCCTTGATGCGATCTTTTGTGGTACAAATTTTTTCATTTTTCATGACATTGTGTAGCTAGTTAAATCATTTTGATAGGTTCATTGGTATTCCATTCATCAATTTCTTTGGGTTAGCGATCGTTGCAGAAGTGGATTTGCGCTGTGGTGATTTTTTGTCCGAAAAAAGTTGGCGTCACAAGTTTGTAGTTTCCACTAGCTTCTGGTCGTGGCTACTGAATGTTTCTTCAGTTTTGACATCTTTGAAATACACAGCGATGAACTTTTGGGTTGTTAATGCGTTGTGGGTATGCTGAAGGTTCATGGGATTACTAAGTTTTTGATTTTGGTCTTTAAGTTTCTGAAATATGTCATTCTTTGAGTTTATCCTTGATGCGATCTTTTGTGGTACAAATTTTTAATTTCCAGGACAATGTGTGGCTAGTTAAGAAATCTTGATGTGTTCCTTGTTGTTCCATTCATCAATTCTATTAGATTAGTGATCGTTGCAGAAGTGGATTTGCGCTGTGGTGATTTTTTTCCGAAAAAAATTGGCGTCACAAGTTTGTAGTTTCCACTAGCTTCCGGTCTTGACTAATGAATTTTTCTTCAGTTTTGACATCTTTGAAAAATACAGTGACGCTTTAATGGGTTGTTAAAGCGTTGGAGATATGCTGGGGTTAAGTCATCTTGATGTGTTCATTGTTGTTCCATTCGCAAATTTTTCTTGGTAAGCGATCGTTGCAGAAGCCGATTTGCGCTGTGCTGATTTATTGTCCGAACAAAGTTGTCGTCACAAATTGGTAGTTTCCACTAGATTCTGGTCTTGGCTTCTGAATGTTTCTTCAGTTTTGACATCCTAGAAATACACAGCGATATTTTTTTGGGTTGTTAAAGCGTTTTGGTATGACGACGGATCATGGGAATAATAAGTTTTTGATTTTGGTCTATGTTTCTGAAATATGTCATTCTTTGAGTTTATCCTTGATGCGATCTTTTTTGGTACAAATTCTTTTTCATTTTTTAGGACATTGTGTGGCTAGCTAAGTCATCTTGATGTGTTAATTGTTGTTCCAATCACCAATTCCAGTTGGTTAGCGATCGTTGCTGAAGCCGATTTGCGCTGTGGTATTTTTTGTCCGAAAAAAATTGTCGTGACAAATTGGTATTTTCCACTAGATTCTGGTCTTGGCTTTTGAATGTTTCTTCAGTTTTGACATCCTAGAAAAACACAGCGACAATTTTTTGGGTTGTTAAATCGTTTTGGGTATGATGACGGTTCATGGAATACTAAATTTTTGATTTTGGTCTTTATGTATCTGGAATATGTCATTTTTGTGTTTATCCTTCATGCGATCTTTTGTGGTACAATTTTTTTTATTTTTTCAGGACAGTGTGTGGCTAGTTAAGAAATCTTGATGTGTTCCTTGTTGTTCCATTCATCAATTCTTTTGGGTTAGCGGTCGTTGCAGAAGTGGATTTTACGGTGGTGGTTTTTTAACTGAAAAAAGTTGGCGTCATAAGTTTGTAGTTGCCACTAGCTTCTGATCATGACTACTGAATGTTTCTTCTTTTTTGACATCTTCGAAATACACAACGAGGCATTTTTGGACTGTTAATGCGTTGTAGGTCTGCTGATGGCTCATGGGATTTCTGGGTTTTAATTTGATTTTCTTTTCTTTTTGAAATATGTCTTTTTTTTGTGTTTATCCTTGATGCGATCTTTTGTGTTACAAAATTTTTCATTTTTCAGGACAGTGTGTGGCTAGTTAAGAAATCTTGATGTATTCCTTGTTGGTCCATTCATCAATTCTATTAGGTTAGCGATCGTTGCAGAAGTGGATTTTGCGGTGGTGGTTTTTTAACTGAAAAAAGTTGGCGTCACAAGTTTGTAGTTTCCACTAGCTTCTGGTCTTGGCTACTGAATGTTTCTTCAGTTTTGACATCTTTGAAATACGCAGCGAGTTTTTTTTTGATTGCTGATGCGTGGTGGGTAAGCTGAACGTTCATGGGAACACTAAGTCTTTGATTTTGTTCTTTATGTTTCTGAAACTTGTCATTCTTTGAGTTTATCCTTGATACGATCTTTTGTGGTACAAATTTTGAATTTCCACTACAATGTGTGGCTAGTTAAGAAATCTTGATGTGTTCCTTGTTGTTCCATTCATCAATTTTATTGGGTTACTGATCGTTGCAGAAATGGATTTGCGCTGTGGTGATTTATTGTCCGAAAAAAGTTGGCGTCACAAATTGGTAGTTTCCACTAGATTCTGGTCTTCTGAATGTTTCTTCGGTTTTGACATCCTAGAAATACACAGCGACAATTTTTTGGGTTGTTAAAGCGTTTTGGTATGACGACGGATCATGGGAATAATAAGTTTTTGATTTTGGTCTATGTTTCTGAAATATGTCATTCTTTGAGTTTATCCTTGATGCGATCTTTTTTGGTACAAATTCTTTTTCATTTTTTAGGACATTGTGTGGCTAGCTAAGTCATCTTGATGTGTTAATTGTTGTTCCAATCACCAATTCCAGTTGGTTAGCGATCGTTGCTGAAGCCGATTTGCGCTGTGGTATTTTTTGTCCGAAAAAAATTGTCGTCACAAATTGGTATTTTCCATTAGATTCTGGTCTTGGCTACTGAATGTTTCTTCAGTTTTGACATCTTTGAAATACACAGCGATGAATTTTTGGGTTGTTAAAGCGTTTTGGGTATGATGACGGATCATGGGAGTACTAAGTTTTCGGTTTTGGTCTTAACGTATCTGGAATATGTCATTTTTGTGTTTATCCTTGATGCGATCTCTTGTGGTACAATTTTTTAATTTTCAGGACAGTGTGTGGCTAGTTAAGAAATCTTGATATGTTCCTTGTTGTTCCATTCATCAATTCTATTGGGTTAGTGGTCGTTGCAGAAGTGGATTTTGCGATGGTGGTTCTTTTAACTGAAAAGAGTAGGCGTCACAAGTTTGTATTTCCACTAGCTTCTGGTTATGGCTACTGAATGTTTCTTCACTTTTGACATCTTTGAAAACACAGCGATGCATTTTTGGGTTGTTATTGCGTTGTGGGTATGCTGAAGGTTCATGGGAGTACTAAGTTTTTGATTTTTGACAGTGTTCATCAATTCTATTAGATTAGTGATCGTTGCAGAAGTGTATTTGCGCTGTGCTGATTTTTGTCCGAAAAAAAGTTGTTGTCACAAATTGGTAGTTTCCACTAGATTCTGGTCTTGGCTTCTGGATGTTTCTTCATATTTGACATCTTCAAAATACACAGCGAGGCTTTTTTGGGCTTTTAATGCGTTGTAGGTATGCTGATGGCTCATGGGAATTCTGGGTTTTAAGTTGAGTATTTATGTTTTTGAAATATGTCTTTTTTGTGTTTTACCTTGATGCGATCTTTTGTGTTACAAAACTTTTCTTTTTTCAGGACAGTGTGTGGCTAGTTAAGTCATCTTGATGTGTTCATTGTTGTTCCATTCACCAATTCCAGTTGGTTACCGATCGTTGCAGAAGCCAATTTGCGCTGTGGTAATTTTTTGTCCGAAAAAAGTTGTCGTCACAAATTGATAGTTTCCACTAGCTTCTGGTCTTGGCTACTGAATGTTTCTTCATCTTTGACATCTTCGAAATACACAGCGAGGCTCTTTTGGGCTGTTAATGCGTTGTAGGTATGCTGATGGCTCATGAGAATTCTGGGTTTTAATTTGAGTATTTATGATTTTGAAATATGTCTTTTTTGTGTTTATCGTTGATGCGATCTTTTGTGTTACAAAACTTTTCTTTTTTTTCAGGACAGTGTGTGGCTAGTTAAGTCATTTTGATGTGTTCATTGTTGTTCCATTCACCAATTCCAGTTGGTTAGCGATCGTTGCAGAAGCCAATTTGCGCTGTGGTATTTTTTTGTCCGAAAAAAGTTGTCGTCACAAATTGATAGTTTCCACTAGCTTCTGGTCTTGGCTACTGAATGTTTCTTCATCTTTGACACCTTCGAAATACACAGCGAAGTTTTTTGGGCTGTTAATACGTTGTAGGTACGCTGATAGCTCATGGAAATTCTGGGTTTTAATTTGAGTATTTATGTTTTTGAAATATGTCTTTTTTTGTGTTTATCCTTGATGCGATCTTTTGTGTTACAAAACTTTTCATTTTTCAGGACAGTGTGTGGCTAGTTAAGTCATCTTGATGTCTTCATTGTAAATTCCATTCATCAATTCTACTGGGTTAGCGATCTTTGCACAAGCGGATTTGCGCTGCGCTGATATTTGTCCGAAAAAAATTGTCGTCACAAATTTGGATGTTTCCACTAGATTCTGGTCTTGGCTTCTGAATGTTTCTTCAGTTTTGACATCCTAGAAAAACACAGCGACAATTTTTTGGGTTGTTAAGGCGTTTTGGGTATGATAGCGGTTCATGGGATACTAAAATTTTGATTTTGGTCTTTATGTATCTGGAATATGTCATTTTTGTATTTATCCTTGATGCGATCTTTTGTGGTACATATTTTTTTCATTTTTCAGGACATTGTGTAACTAAATAAATAAATTTTAAGGGTTTCATTGGTATTCCATTCATCAATTTCATTGGGTTAGCGATCGTTGCAGAAGTGGATTTGCGCTGTGGTGATTTTTTGTCCGAAAAAAAGTTGGCATCACATGTTTGTAGTTTCCACTAGCTTCTGGTCTTGGCTTCTGAATGTTTCTTCAGTTTTGACATCTCTGAAAGACACAGCGACCTTTTTTTGGGTTGTTGATGCATTGTGGGTATGATAATGGTTCATGGGAGTACTATGTTTTTGATTTTGGTATTGAATTTTTTGAAATATGTTTTTTTGTGTGTTTATCCTTGATGCGATCTTTTGTGGTACATTTTTTTTTATTTTTCAGGACAGTTTGTGGCTTTTTAAGTCATCTTGATGTAATCATTGTTGTTTCATTCATCAATTCTACTGGGTTAACGATCGTTGCAGAAGCGGATTTGCGCTGTGGTAATTTTTTGTCCGAAAAAAGTTGGCATCACATGTTTGTAGTTTCCACTAGCTTCTGGTCTTGGCTTCTGAATGTTTCTTCAGTTTTGACATCTCTGAAAGACACAGCGACCTTTTTTTGGGTTGTTGATGCGTTGTGGGTATGATAATGGTTCATGGGAGTACTATGTTTTTAATTTTGGTCTTAATCTTTTTGAAATATGTCTTTTTTGTGTTTATCCTTGATGCGATCTTTTGTGGTACAATTTTTTTTTATTTTTCAGGACAGTGTGTGGCTACATAAGTCATCTTGATGTAATCATTGTTGTTCCATTCATCAATTTTACTGGGTTAGCGATCGTTGCAGAAGCAGATTCGCGCTGTGGTGATTTTTGGTTCGAAAAAATGTTGTCACAACTTGGAAGTTTCCACTAGCTTCTGGTCTTGGCTTCTGAATGTTTCTTCATTTTTGACATCTTTGAAATACACAACGGCATTTTTTTGGGTTGTCAATGCGTTTTGGGTATGATGACGGTTCATGGGTGTACTAGGTTTTTGATTTTGGTCTTTTTGTATCTGAAATAAGTCATTTTTGTGTTTTTCCTTGATGCGAGCTCTTCTGGTACAAATTTTTTCTTTTTTCAGGACATTGTGTAGCTAGTTAATTTATCTTGATGTGTTCATTGGCAATCCATTTGTCAATT
Organism: Symsagittifera roscoffensis; assembly: GCF_963678635.1. Classification (NCBI taxonomy): domain Eukaryota; kingdom Metazoa; phylum Xenacoelomorpha; order Acoela; family Convolutidae; genus Symsagittifera; species Symsagittifera roscoffensis. Next base: position 39,820,834 of record NC_087068.1, read on the forward strand.
CTATTGGGTTAGCGATCGTTGCAGAAACGGATTTGCGCTGTGTTGATTTTTTGTCCGAAAAAAATGTCGTCACAATTTGGTAGTTTCCACTAGCTTCTGGTCTTGCCTTCTGAATGTTTCTCCAGTTTTGACATCTTTAAAATAGACAACGGCCATTTTTTGGGTTTTCATTGCGTTTTGGGTATGCTGACGGTTCATGGGAGTACTAAGTTTTTGATTTTGGTCTTTATGTGTCTGAAATAGGTCATTTTGTGTTTATCGTTGATGCCATCTTTTGTTGTACAAATTTTTTTTCATTTTTCAGGACATTGTGCAGCTAGTTAAATTATCTTGATGTGTTCATTGGTGTTCCATTCATCAATTCTACTGAGTTAGTGATCGTTACACAAGCGGAATTGCGCTGTGGTGATTTTTTGTTCGAAAAAATTGGCATCACAAGTTTGTAGTTTCCACTAGCTTCTGGTCTTGGCTTCTGAATGTTTCTTCAGTTTGGACATCTTTGAAACACACAGCGACCTTTTTTTGGGTTGTTGATGCATTTTGGGTATAATTAAGGTTTATGGGAGTACTAAATTTTTGATTTTGGTCTTTATGTGTCTGAAATATGTCATTTTGTGTTTATCCTTGATGCGATCTTTTGTACTACAATTTTTTTTTTACTTTTCAGGACAGTGTGTGGCTACTTAAGTCATCTTGATATAATCATTGTTGTTCCATTATCAATTATACTCGGTTAGCGATCGTTGCAGAAGCGGATTTGCGCTGTGGTGATTTTTTGTCCGAAAAAATATTGTCACAAATGGGTAGTTTCCACTAGCTTCTGGTCTTGGCTTCTGAATGTTTCTTCAGTTGTGACATCTTTGAAAAACACCACGGCAATTTTTTGGGTTGTTAATGCATTTTGGGTATAATGAAGGTTTATGGGAGTACTAAATTTTTGATTTTGGTCTTTATGTGTCTGAAATAAGTCATTTTTGTGTTCATCCTTGACGCGATCTTTTCTGGTCAGTTTTTTTCAATTTTCAGGATAATGTGTAGCTAGTTAAATTATCTTGATGTGTTCATTGGCAACCCATTTGTCAATTCTACTGGGTTAGCGATCGTTGCAGAAACGGATTTGCGCTGAATTGATTCTTTTCCGAAAAAATGTCGTCACAAATTGGTAGTTTCCACTAGCTTCTGGTCTTGCCTTCTGAATGTTTCTTCAGTTTTAACATCTTTGAAATAGACAACAGCCATTTTTTTGGGTTGTCATTGCGTTTAGGGTTTGCTGACGGTTCATGGGAGTACTAAGTTTTTGATTTTGGTCTTTATGTGTCTAAAATATGTCCTTTTTTGTTTATCCTTGATGCGATCTTTTGTTGTACAAATTTTTTCATTTTTCAGGACATTGTGCAGCTAGTTAAATCATCTTGATGTGTTCATTGGTGTTCCATTTATCAATTCTTTTGAGCTAGTGATCGTTGCAGAAGCGGAATTGCGCTGTGGTGATTTTTTGTCCGAAAAAATTTGTCACAAATTGGTAGTTTCCACTAGCTTCTGGTCTTGCCTTCTGAATGTTTCTTCAGTTTTGACATCTTTGAAATAGACAACAGCCATTTTTTTGGGTTGTCATTGCGTTTTGGGTTTGCTGACGGTTCATGGGAGCACTAAGTTTTTGATTTTGGTCTTTATGTGTCTAAAATATGTCATTTTGTGTTTATCCTTGATGCGATCTTTTGTTGTACAAATTTTTTTCATTTTTCAGGACATTGTGTAGCTAGTTAAATCATTTTGATGTGTTCATTGGTGATCCATTCATCAATTCTACTCAGTTAGCGATCGTTGCAGAAGCGGATTTGCACTGTGGTGATTTTTTGTCCGAAAAAATTGTCACAAATTGGTCGTTTCACTAGCTTCTGGTCTCGGCTACTGAATGTTTCTTCTGTTTTGATTGACTTCGAAAGAGACAGCGACAATTTTTTGGTTTGTTAAGGCTTTGTGGGTATGCTGACGGTTCATGGGATTTCTGGGTTTTTGGTTTTCTGATTTATGTTTCTGAACTATGTCTATTTTTGTGTTCATCCTTGATGCGATTTTTTTGTGGTACAAGTTTTTTCATTTTCCAGGACAGTGTGTGGATAGTTAAAAAATCTTGATGTGTTCATTTTTTTCCATTCATCAATTCTGCTGGGTAAGCGATCGTTGCTGAAGCAAATTTGCGCTTTGGTGATTTTTTGTTCGAAAAAAATTGTCGTCACAGTAATGGCAGTTTTTCTTTCTTTTTGGTCTTGACTACAAGACATTCCTCGAGTTTTCATAAATTTGAAAGTAAGAGCTGCCTTTTTGGAATTGATAATGCGTTTTTTACTTGTTGATGTTACCTGGGAGTGCTTAATTTTTAATTTCAGTGTTTCTTCTGTGGAATCATCTCTTTTTATGTGTCTATCAGTGATGAGGTTTTTCTCGTTACAAAATTTGTATCCATTTTTGATCAGAGTGTCTGGCTGATATTATCATTTTGAGGGACTTTTTTTCTTTCATTTATTCACTTCTACTGTGGTAGTGGTTGTTGCACTAGCGAATTTGCGCAGGAGTCTTTTTGTCTCACTAAAGTTATCACAAATTGGTAGTTTCCACTAGCTTCTGGCCTAGCTACTGAATGTTTCTTCAAGTTCAAAAACCACAGCGACGTTGTTTCGGGTTATTAATGCATTGACGGTTCATTGGATTTCTGGGTTTTTGGTTTTTTTATTTATGTTTCTGAACTATGTATTTTTTGTGTTCATCCTTGATGCGATTTTTTGTGGTAAAATTTTTTTCATTTTCCAGGACAGTGTGTGGATAGTTAATAAATCTTGATGTGTTTATTTTTTTCCATTCATCAAATATACTGGTCTAGCGATCGTTGCAGAAGCGGATTTGCGCTGTAGTGGTTTATCTCCGAAAAAAGTTGTCGTCACAAATTGGTATGTTCCAGCAGCTTCTGGTCTTGGCTAGTCAAATTTCTTCAATTTTGACATCTTTGAATTAGACAACGATAATTTTTTGGGTTTTTAATGCGTTGTGGGTATGCTGAAGGCTCATCGGAGTACTAGTTTTCTAGTTTTATTCTTTTTGTTTCTGAAATATATATTTTTTTGTGTTTATCCTTGATGCGATCTTTCGTGATACAAATTTTTCATAATTCAGGACGCTCTGTGGCCAGTTTAGTAATCTTTATGTGTGCATTGTAATTCCATTCATCAATTCTGCTGGGTTAGCGATCGTTGCAGAAGCTTATTTGCGTTGTGGTGATTTTTCACCTGAAAAAAGTTGTCGTCACAGTACTGGCAGTTTTTCTTTCTTTTTGGTCCTGACTACCAGACAACCCTTGAAATTTGATAAATCTGAAAGACAGAGCTGCCTTTTTGATGTTGATAAGGATTTTTTTATTTGGGGAGTATCTAGAGTGCTTAATTTTTGATCTCAGTTTTTTTCTGTGGAACCATGTCTTTTTATGTGTCGATCAGTGATGCGGTTTTTCTCCTTACAAGTTTTTCCATTTTTGATAAAAGTGTCTGGCTGATATTATCATTTTACAAGCTTATTTGCATTGTGGTGATTTTTCACCTGAAATAGTTGTCGTCACAGTACTGGCAGTTTTTCTTTCTTTTCGGTCCTGACTACCAGAAAACCCTTGAAAATTTATAAATCTGAAAAACAGAGCTGCCTTTTTGATGTTGATAATGATATTTTTTTTGGGGAGTATCTAGAGTGCTTAATTTTTTGATTTCAGTTTTTTTTCTGTGGAACCATATCTTTTTATGTGTCGATCAGTGATGCGGTTTTTCTCCTTACAAGTTTTTCCATTTTTGATAACAGTGTCTGGCTGATATTATCATTTTGATAAGCTCATTTTTATTCATTTATTCATTTCTACTGGAGTAGTGGTCGTTGCCTTAGTGAATTTGCGCTGGAGTGTTTTGTCTCAATAAAGTTATCACAAATTGCTAGTTTCCACTAGCTTCTGGTTTTGGCTTCTGAAAATTTCTTCAGTTTTGACATCTTTGAAATACACAGCGACAATTTTTTTGGGTTGTTAAAGCGTTTTGGTTATGATGACGGATCATGGGAAATCTGGGTTTTAATTTGAGTTTTTATGTTTTTGAAATATGTTTTTTTTGTGTTTATCCGTGATGCGATCTTTTGTGTTACAAAATTTTTTCGTTTTCCAGGACAGTGTGTGGCTATTTAAGTCATCTTGATTTAATCATTGGTGTTCCATTCTTCAATTCTACTGGGTTAGCGATCGTTGCAGAAGCGGATTTGCGCTGTGGTGATTTTTTGTCCGAAAAAAGTTGGCATCACAAGTTTGTAGTTTCCACTAGCTTCTGGTCTTGGCTTCAGAATGTTTCTTCAGTTTTGACATCTTTGAAAGACACAGCCACCTTTTTTTGGGTTGTTGATGCGTTGTGGGTAAGATAATGGTTCATGGGAGTACTATGTTTTTATTTTGGTCTTAATGTTTTGGAAATATGTCTTTCTTGTGTTTATCCTTGATGCGATCTTTTGTGGTACAATTTTTTTTCAGGACAGTGTGTGGCTATTTAAGTCATCTTGATGTAATCATTGTTGTTCCATTCATCAATTCTACTGGGTTAGCGATCGTTGCACAAGCGGATTTGCGCTGTGGTGATTTTTTGTTTGAAAAAATGTTGTCACAAAATGGAAGTTTCCACTAGCTTCTGGTCTTGGCTTCTGAATGTTTCTTCAATTTTGACATTTTTGAAATACACAACGGCAATTTTTTGGGTTGTCAATTCGTTTTGGGTACGATGACGGTTGATGGGTGTACTAGGTTTTTGATTTTGGTCTTTATGTGTCTGAAATAAGTCATTTTTGTGTTTATCCTTGATGCGATCTCTTCTGGCACAATTTTTTTTTGAGGACATTGTGTAGCTAGTTAATTTATCTTGATGTGTTCATTTGCAATCCAATTGTCAATTCTACTGGGTTAGCGATCGTTGCAGAAACGGATTTGCGCTGTGTTGATTTTTTGTCCGAAAAAAAATGTCGTCACAAATTGGTAGTTTCCACTAGCTTCTGGTCTTGCCTTCTGAATGTTTCTTCAGTTCTGACATCTTAGAAATAGACAACGGCCATTTTTTGGGTTAACATTGCTTTTTGGGTATGCTGACGGTTCATGGGAGTACTAAGTTTTGATTTTGGTCTTTATGTGTCTGAAATATGTCATTTTGTGTTTATCCTTGATGCGATCTTTTGTTGTACAAATTTTTTCTTTTTTCAGGACATTGTGCAGCTAGTTAAATCATCTTGATGTGTTCATTGGTGTTCCATTCATCAACTCTACTGAGTTAGTGATCGTTGCAGAAGCGGAATTGCGCTGTGGTGATTTTTTGTCCGAAAAAAGTTGGCATCACAAGGTTGTAGTTTCCACTAGCTTCTGGTCTTGGCTTCTGAATGTTTCTTCAGTTTGGACATCTTTGGAATACACAGCGATCTTTTTTTGGGTTGTTGATGCGTTGTGAATATAATAATGTTTCACGGGAGTACTATGTTTTTAATTTTGGTCTTGATGTTTTTAAAATATGTCTTTTTTGTGCTTATCCTTGATAAGATCTTTTGTGGTACAATTTTTTTTATTTTTCAGGACAGTGTGTGGCTAATTAAGTAATCTTGATGTAATCATTGGTGTTCCATTCATCAATTATACTCGGTTAGCGATCGTTGCAGAAGCGGATTTGCGCTGTGGTGATTTTTTGTCCGAAAAAATATTGTCACAAATGGGTAGTTTCCACTAGCTTCTGGTCTTGGCTTCTGAATGTTTCTTCAGTTGTGACATCTTTGAAAAACACAACGGCAATTTTTTGGGTTGTTAATGCATTTTGGTACAAGGACGGTTCATAGGAGTACTAAATTTTTGATTTTGGTCTTTATGTGTCTGAAATAAGTCATTTTTGTGTTTATCCTTAATGCGATCTTCGGTGGTTCAAGTTTTTTCATTTTTCAGGACAGCGTGTGGCTACTTAAGAAATCTTGATGTGTTCAGTGTTGTTCCATTCATCAATTTTACTGGGTTAGCGATCATTGCAGAAGCGGATTTGCGCTGTAGTGATTTTTTGTCCGAAAAAATGTTATCACAAATTGGTAGTTTCCACTAGTTTCTGGTCTTGGCTTCTGAATGTTTCTTCAGTTGTGACATCTTTGAAAAACACAACGGCAATTTTTTGGGTTGTTAATGCATTTTGGTACAAGGACGGTTCATAGGAGTACTAATTTTTTGATTTTGGTCTTTATGTGTCTGAAATAAGTCATTTTTGTGTTTATCCTTAACGCGATCTTTTCTGGTCAGATTTTTTTTTAATTTTCAGGATATTGTGTAGCTAGTTAAGTTATCTTGATGGGTTCATTGGCAATCCATTTGTCAATTCTACTGGGTTAGCGATCGTTGCAGAAACGGATTTGCGCTGTGTTGATTTTTGTCCGAAAAAAAATGTCGTCACAAATTGGTAGTTTCCACTAGCTTCTGGTCTTGCCTTCTGAATGTTTCTTCAGTTTTGACATCTTTGAAATAGACAACAGCCATTTTTTTGGGTTGTCATTGCGTTTTGGGTTTGCTGATGGTTCATGGGAGTACTAAGTTTTTGATTTTGGTCTTTATGTGTCTGAAATATGTCAATTTGTGTTTATCCTTGATGTGATCTTTTGTTGTACAATTTTTTTTTCATTTTTCAGGACATTGTGCAGCTAGTTAAATCATCTTGATGTGTTCATTGGTGTTCCATTCATCAATTCTTTTAGTTAGTGATCGTTGCAGAAGCGGAATTGCGCTGTGGGGATTTTTTGTCCGAAAAAAGTTGTCACAAATTGGTAGTTCCCACTAGCTTCTGGTCTTGGCTACTGAATGTTTCTTCTGTTTTGATATCTTTGATACAGACAGCGACAAGTTTTTGGTTTGCTAAGGCTTTTTGGGTATGCTGACGGTTCATGGGAGTTTTGAGTTTTTGATTTTGTTCTTTGTGTCTGAAATGTCAATTTAAGTTTATCCTTGATGCGATCTTTTGTTGTACATATTTTTTCATTTTTCAGGACATTGTGCAGCTAGTTAAATTATCTTGATGTGTTCATGGGTGTTCAATTCATCAATTCTTTTCAGTTAGTGATCGTTGCAGAAGCGGTATTGCGCTATGGTGATTTTTTGTCCGAAAAAAGTTGTCACAAATTGCTAGTTTCCACTAGCTTCTGGTCTTGGCTACTGAATGTTTCTTCTGTTTTGATATCTTTGAAACAGACAGCGACAAGTTTTTGGTTTGCTAAGGCTTTGTGGGTATGCTGACGGTTCATGGGAGTATTGAGTTTTTGATTTTGTTCTTTGTGTCTGAAATATGTCATTTTGTGTTTATCCTTGATGCGATCTTTTGTTGTACAAATTTTTTCATTTTTCAGGACATTGTGTAGCTAGTTAAATCATCTTGATGTGTTCATTGGTAATCTATTCATCAATTCTACCCAGTTAGCGATCGTTGCAGAAGCGGATTTGCACTGTGGTGATTTTTTGTCCGAAAAAATTTTCACAAATTGGTAGTTTCCACTAGCTTCTGGTCTTGGCTACTGAATGTTTCTTCTGTTTTGAATGACTTCGAAACAGACAGCGACAGTTTTTTGGTTTGTTAAGGCTTTGTGGGTATGCTGACGGTTCATGGGATTTCTGGGTTTTTGGTTTTCTTATTTATGTTTCTAAACTATGTCTATTTTTGTGTTCATCCTTGATGCGATTTTTTTCTGGTACAAGTTTTTTCATTTTCCAGGACAGTGTGTGGATAGTTAAAAAATCTTGATGTGTTCACTTTTTTCCATTCATCAATTCTGCTGGGTAAGCGATCGTTGCTGAAGCGAACTTGCGCTGTGGTGATTTTTTGTTCGAAAAAACTTGTCACAGTACTGGCAGTTTTTCTTTCTTTTTGGTCTTGACTACAAGACATTCCTCGAGTTTTCATAAATTTGAAAGTAAGAGCTATCTTTTTGGGGGATGATAATGCGTTTTTTACTTGTTGATGTTACCTGGGAGTGCTTAATTTTTAATTTCAGTGTTTTTTCTGTGGAATCATATCTTTTTATGTGTCTATCAGTGATGAGGTTTTTCTCGTTACAAATGTTTTTTCCATTTTTGATCAGAGTGTCTGGCTGATATTATCAATTTGAGGGACTCTTTTTCTTTCATTTATTCACTTCTAATGGGGTAGTGGTCGTTGCACTAGCGAATTTGCGCAGGAGTCTTTTTGTCTCACTAAAGTTATCACAAATTGGTAGTTTCCACTAGCTTCTGGCCTAGCTACTGAATGTTTCTTCAATTTTGACACCTTTCAAAAACCACAGCGACGTTGTTTAGGGTTATTAATGCATTGAAAATTCATTGGATTTCTGGGATTTGGTTTTCTTATTTATGAACTATGTATTTTTTTTGTGTTCATCCTTGATGTGATTTTTTGTGGTACAAATTTTTTCATTTTCCAGGACAGTGTGTGGATAGTTAGGAAATCTTGATGTGTTTATTTTTTTCCATTCATCAAATCTACTGGGCTAGCGATCGTTGCAGAAGCGGATTTGCGCTGTGGGGATTTTTTGTCCGAAAAAAGTTGTCACAAATTGGTAGTTTCCACTAGCTTCTGGTCTTGGCTACTGAATGTTTCTTCTGTTTTGATATCTTTGATACAGACAGCGACAAGTTTTTGGTTTGCTAAGGCTTTTTGGGTATGCTGACGGTTCATGGGAGTTTTGAGTTTTTGATTTTGTTCTTTGTGTCTGAAATGTCAATTTAAGTTTATCCTTGATGCGATCTTTTGTTGTACATATTTTTTCATTTTTCAGGACATTGTGCAGCTAGTTAAATTATCTTGATGTGTTCATGGGTGTTCAATTCATCAATTCTTTTCAGTTAGTGATCGTTGCAGAAGCGGTATTGCGCTATGGTGATTTTTTGTCCGAAAAAAGTTGTCACAAATTGCTAGTTTCCACTAGCTTCTGGTCTTGGCTACTGAATGTTTCTTCTGTTTTGATATCTTTGAAACAGACAGCGACAAGTTTTTGGTTTGCTAAGGCTTTGTGGGTATGCTGACGGTTCATGGGAGTATTCAGTTTTTGATTTTGTTCTTTGTGTCTGAAATATGTCATTTTGTGTTTATCCTTGATGCGATCTTTTGTTGTACAAATTTTTTCATTTTTCAGGACATTGTGTAGCTAGTTAAATCATCTTGATGTGTTCATTGGTAATCTATTCATCAATTCTACCCAGTTAGCGATCGTTGCAGAAGCGGATTTGCACTGTGGTGATTTTTTGTCCGAAAAAATTTTCACAAATTGGTAGTTTCCACTAGCTTCTGGTCTTGGCTACTGAATGTTTCTTCTGTTTTGAATGACTTCGAAACAGACAGCGACAGTTTTTTGGTTTGTTAAGGCTTTGTGGGTATGCTGACGGTTCATGGGATTTCTGGGTTTTTGGTTTTCTTATTTATGTTTCTAAACTATGTCTATTTTTGTGTTCATCCTTGATGCGATTTTTTTCTGGTACAAGTTTTTTCATTTTCCAGGACAGTGTGTGGATAGTTAAAAAATCTTGATGTGTTCACTTTTTTCCATTCATCAATTCTGCTGGGTAAGCGATCGTTGCTGAAGCGAACTTGCGCTGTGGTGATTTTTTGTTCGAAAAAACTTGTCACAGTACTGGCAGTTTTTCTTTCTTTTTGGTCTTGACTACAAGACATTCCTCGAGTTTTCATAAATTTGAAAGTAAGAGCTATCTTTTTGGGGGATGATAATGCGTTTTTTACTTGTTGATGTTACCTGGGAGTGCTTAATTTTTAATTTCAGTGTTTTTTCTGTGGAATCGTATCTTTTTATGTGTCTATCAGTGATGAGGTTTTTCTCGTTACAAATGTTTTTTCCATTTTTGATCAGAGTGTCTGGCTGATATTATCAATTTGAGGGACTCTTTTTCTTTCATTTATTCACTTCTAATGGGGTAGTGGTCGTTGCACTAGCGAATTTGCGCAGGAGTCTTTTTGTCTCACTAAAGTTATCACAAATTGGTAGTTTCCACTAGCTTCTGGCCTAGCTACTGAATGTTTCTTCAATTTTGACACCTTTCAAAAACCACAGCGACGTTGTTTAGGGTTATTAATGCATTGAAAATTCATTGGATTTCTGGGTTTTTGGTTTTCTTATTTATGAACTATGTATTTTTTTTGTGTTCATCCTTGATGTGATTTTTTGTGGTACAAATTTTTTCATTTTCCAGGACAGTGTGTGGATAGTTAGGAAATCTTGATGTGTTTATTTTTTTCCATTCATCAAATCTACTGGGCTAGCGATCGTTGCAGAAGTGGATTTGCGCTGTAGTGGGTTATGTCCGAAAAAAGTTGTCGTCACAAATTGGTATTTTCCACCAGCTTCTGGTCTTGGCTACTCAAATTTCTTCAGTTTTGACATCTTTGAATTAGACAACGACAGTTTTTTGGGTTTTTAATGCGTTGTGGGTATGCTGAAGGCTCATGGGAGTACTTATTTTTTTGGTTTTAGTCTTTTTGTTTCTGAAATATATATTTTTTGTGTTTATCCTTGATGCGATCTTTCGTGATACAAATTTTTCATAAGTCAGGACGCTCTGTGGCCAGTTTAGTCATCTTTATGTGTGCATTGTAATTCCATTCATCAATTCTGCTGGGTTAGCGATCGTTGCAGAAGCTTATTTGCGTTGTGGTGATTTTTCACCTGAAAAAAGTTGTCGTCACAGTACTGGCAGTTTTTCTTTCTTTTTGGTCCTGACTACCAGACAACCCTTGCAATTTGATAAATCTGAAAGACAGAGCTGCCTTTTTGATGTTGATAATGGTTTTTTTATTTGGGGAGTATCTAGAGTGCTTAATTTTTGATCTCAGTTTTTTTCTGTGGAACCATATCTTTTTATGTGTCGATCAGTGATGCGGTTTTTCTCCTTACAAGTTTTTCCATTTTTGACAACAGTGTCTGGCTGATATTATCATTTTGATGTGCTTATTTTCATTCATTTATTCATTTCTGCTGGAGTATTGGTCGTTGCCTTAGTGAATTTGCGCTGGAGTGTTTTGTCTCAATAAAGTTATCACAAATTGCTAGTTTCCACTAGCTTCTGGTTTTGGCTTCTGAAAATTTCTTCAGTTTTGTTATCTTTGAAACACGCAGCAATGATTTTCTGGGTAGTTAATGCACTGTGGGTATGCTGATGGTTCATGGTAGTACTAAAATTTTGATTTTGGTCTTCATATTTCTGAAATAAATCATTTTTGTTTTTATCCTTGGTGCGATCTTTTGTGGTACAAAATTTTTCACATTTTAGGACCTTGTGTGGCTAGTTAAGACATCTTGATGTGTTCATTGTTGTTCCATTCATCAGTTCTTCTGGATTACCGATCGTTGCAGAAGCGAATTTGCGCTGTGGTGAGTTTTTGTCCGAAAAAAGTTGTCGTCACAAATTGGTAGTTTCCACTAGCTTCTGGTCTTGGCTACTGAATGTTTCTTCAATTTTGACATCTTTGAAACACGCAGCGATAATTTTCGGGGTGGTTAATGCGCTTTGGGTTTGCTGATGGTTCATGGTAGTACTAAAATTTTGAATTTGGTCTTCATATTTCTGAAATAAGTCATTTTTGTTTTTATCCTTGGTGCGGTCTTTTGTTGGACCAAATTTTTTCATTTTTAGGACCTTGTGTGGCTAGCTAAGACATCTTGATGTGTTCATTGTCGTTCCATTCATCAGTTCTTCTGGATTACCGATCGTTGCATAAGCGAATTTGCGCTGTGGTGATTGCTTGTCTAAAAAAAGCTGTCGTCACAGTACTGGCAGTTTTTCTTTCTTTTTTGTCGTGACTACCAGAAATTCCTTAAGTTTTCAAAAATTCGAAAGACAGAGCTGCCTTTTTGGTGTTGATAATGCTATTTTTAATTGTTGATGCTACCTGGGTTGCTTAATTTTTGATTTCAGTTTTTTTTCTGTGGAACCATATCTTTTTATGTGTCGATCAGTGATGCGGTTTTTCTCCTTACAAGTTTTTCCATTTTTGACAACAGTGTCTGGCTGATATTATCATTTTGATGTGCTTATTTTCATTCATTTATTCATTTCTGCTGGAGTATTGGTCGTTGCCTTAGTGAATTTGCGCTGGAGTGTTTTGTCTCAATAAAGTTATCACAAATTGCTAGTTTCCACTAGCTTCTGGTTTTGGCTTCTGAAAATTTCTTCAGTTTTGTTATCTTTGAAACACGCAGCAATGATTTTCTGGGTAGTTAATGCACTGTGGGTATGCTGATGGTTCATGTAGTACTAAAATTCTGATTTTGGTCTTTATGTTTCTGAAATATGTCATTTTTGTTTTTATCCTTGGTGCGATCTTTAGTGGTACAAAATTTTTTCACTTTTTAGGACATTGTGTGGCTAGTTAAGACATCTTGATGTGTTCATTGTTGTTCCATTCATCAGTTCTTCTGGATTACCGATCGTTGCATAAGCGAATTTGCGCTGTGGTGATTACTTGTCTAAAAAAAGTCTAAAATTGTAATTCCATTCATCAATTCTGCTGGGTTAGCGATCGTCGCAGAAGCTTATTTGCGTTGTGGTGATTTTTCACCTGAAAAAAGTTGTCGTCACAGTACTGGCAGTTTTTCTTTCTTTTTGGTCCTGACTACCAGACAACCCTTGCAATTTGATAAATCTGAAAGACAGAGCTGCCTTTTTGATGTTGATAATGGTTTTTTTATTTGGGGAGTATCTAGAGTGCTTAATTTTTGATCTCAGTTTTTTTCTGTGGAACCATATCTTTTTATGTGTCGATCAGTGATGCGGTTTTTCTCCTTACAAGTTTTTCCATTTTTGACAACAGTGTCTGGCTGATATTATCATTTTGATGTGCTTATTTTCATTCATTTATTCATTTCTGCTGGAGTATTGGTCGTTGCCTTTGTGAATTTGCGCTGGAGTGTTTTGTCTCAATAAAGTTATCACAAATTGCTAGTTTCCACCAGCTTCTGGTCTTGGCTACTGAATGTTTCTTCAATTTTGTTATCTTTGAAACACGCAGCAATGATTTTCTGGGTAGTTAATGCACTGTGGGTATGCTGATGGTTCATGGTAGTACTAAAATTTTGATTTTGGTCTTCATATTTCTGAAATAAATCATTTTTGTTTTTATCCTTGGTGCGATCTTTTGTGGTACAAAATTTTTCACATTTTAGGACCTTGTGTGGCTAGTTAAGACATCTTGATGTGTTCATTGTTGTTCCATTCATCAGTTCTTCTGGATTACCGATCGTTGCAGAAGCGAATTTGCGCTGTGGTGAGTTTTTGTCCGAAAAAAGTTGTCGTCACAAATTGGTAGTTTCCACTTGCTTCTGGTCTTGGCTACTGAATGTTTCTTCAATTTTGACATCTTTGAAACACGCAGCGATAATTTTCGGGGTGATTAATGCGCTTTGGGTTTGCTGATGGTTCATGGTAGTACTAAAATTTTGAATTTGGTCTTCATATTTCTGAAATAAGTCATTTTTGTTTTTATCCTTGGTGCGGTCTTTTGTTGAACCAAATTTTTTCATTTTTAGGACCTTGTGTGGCTAGCTAAGACATCTTGATGTGTTCATTGTTGTTCCATTCATCAGTTCTTCATGATTACCGATCGTTGCATAAGCGAATTTGCGCTGTGGTGATTGCTTGTCTAAAAAAAGCTGTCGTCACAGTACTGGCTGTTTTTCTTTCTTTTTGGTCTTGACTACAAGACATTCCTCGAGTTTTCATAAATTTGAAAGTAAGAGCTATCTTTTTGGGGGATGATAATGCGTTTTTTACTTGTTGATGCTACCTGGGTTGCTTAATTTTTGATTTTAGTTTTTTTTCTGTGGAACCATGTCTTTTTATGTGTCTATCAGTGATGCAGTTTTCTCGTTACAAGTTTTTCCATTTTTGATCACAGTGTCTGGCTGATATTATCATTTTGAGGGGATCTTTTTCATTCATTTATTCAGTCTTACTGGGGTAGTGGTCGTTGCACTAGCGAATTTGCGCAGGACTGTTTTTGTCTCAATTAAGTCATCACAAATGGGTAGTTTCCACTAGCTTCTGGCATGGCTACTGAAAATTTTTTAAATTTTGACATCTTTGAAATACACAGCGATGCGTTCTTGGGTGGTTAATGCGCTGCGGGTATGCTGATGGTTCATGTAGTACTAAAATTCTGATTTTGGTCTTTATGTTTCTGAAATATGTCATTTTTGTTTTTATCCTTGGTGCGATCTTTAGTGGTACAAAATTTTTTCACTTTTTAGGACATTGTGTGGCTAGTAAAGACATCTTGATGTGTTCCTTGTTGTTCCATTCATCAGTTCTTCTGGATTACCGATCGTTGCATAAGCGAATTTGCGCTGTGGTGATTACTTGTCTAAAAAAAGTTGTCGTCACAGTACTGGCAGTTTTTCTTTTTTGTCCTGACTACACGAAATTCCTTGAGTTTTCATAAATTTGAAATACAGAGCTGCCTTTTTGGTGTTGATAATGCTCTTTTTAATTGTTGATGCTACCTGGGTTGCTTAATTTTTGATTTCAGTTTTTTTTCTGTGGAACCATGTCTTTTTATGTGTCTATCAGTGATGTAGTTTTCTCGTTACAAGTTTTTCCATTTTTGATCACAGTGTCTGGCTGATATTATCATTTTGAGGGGATCTTTTTCATTCATTTATTCAGTCTTACTGGGGTAGTGGTCGTTGCACTAGCGAATTTGCGCAGGACTGTTTTTGTCTCAATTAAGTCATCACAAATGGGTAGTTTCCACTAGCTTCTGGCATGGCTACTGAAATTTTTTTAAATTTTGACATCTTTGAAATACACAGCGATGCGTTCTTGGGTGGTTAATGCGCTGCGGGTATGCTGATGGTTCATGTAGTACTAAAATTCTGATTTTGGTCTTTATGTTTCTGAAATATGTCATTTTTGTTTTTATCCTTGGTGCGATCTTTAGTGGTACAAAATTTTTTCACTTTTTAGGACATTGTGTGGCTAGTTAAGACATCTTGATGTGTTCATTGTTGTTCCATTCATCAGTTCTTCTGGATTACCGATCGTTGCATAAGCGAATTTGCGCTGTGGTGATTACTTGTCTAAAAAAAGTCTAAAATTGTAATTCCATTCATCAATTCTGCTGGGTTAGCGATCGTCGCAGAAGCTTATTTGCGTTGTGGTGATTTTTCACCTGAAAAAAGTTGTCGTCACAGTACTGGCAGTTTTTCTTTCTTTTTGGTCCTGACTACCAGACAACCCTTGCAATTTGATAAATCTGAAAGACAGAGCTGCCTTTTTGGTGTTGATAATGCTCTTTTTAATTGTTGATGCTACCTGGGTTGCTTAATTTTTGATTTCAGTTTTTTTTCTGTGGAACCATGTCTTTTTATGTGTCTATCAGTGATGTAGTTTTCTCGTTACAAGTTTTTCTATTATTGATCACAGTGTCTGGCTGATATTATAATTTTGATGTGCACATTTTTATTCATTGAAACAACTCTTCTGGGGTAGTGGTCGTTGCCTTAGTGACTTTGCGCTGGAGTGTTTTTTTCTCAAAAAAGTTATCACAAATTGCAAGTTTCCACTAGCTTCTGATCTTGGCTTCTGAATGTTTCTTCAGCTGGCACATCTTTGAAAAACACAGCGACGCTTTTTGGGGTTGTTAATGCGTTGTGCTTATGCTGACGGTTCATCGAAGATCTGAGTTTTGATTTTGCTTTTTATGTTTCTGAAATATGTCTTTTTTGTGTTCATCCTTGACGCGAGTTTTTGTGGTTTAAGTTTTTTCATTTTTCAGGACAGCGTGTGACTACTTAAGGAGTCTTGATGTGTTCATTGTCGTTCCATTCATCAATTCTACTGAGTTGGTGATCCTTGCAGAAGCGGATTTGCGCTGTGGTGAGTTTTTGTCCGCAAAAAGTTGTCGTCACAAATTGGTAGTTTCCACTAGCTTCTGGTATTGCCTACTGAAGGTTTCTTCAGTTTTGACATCTTTGAAATACACATCGACAATTTGTTTTGGGTTTTAATGTCTTATGGGTATGCTTATGGTTCATGGTAGTACTACATTTTTGATTTTGGTCTTTATGTTTCTGAAATATGTCATTTTTTGTGTTTATCCTTGATGCGATCTTTTGTGGTACAAATTTTATCTTTTTTCATGAAAGTATGTGGCTAGTTCAGAAATCTTGATGTGTTCGTTGTTATTACATTCATCAATTCTACTGGGTTAGCGATCGTTGCAGAAGCGGATTTGCATTGTGGTGATTTTTTATCCGGAAAAAGTTGTCGTCACAAATTGGTAGTTTCCACTAACTACTGGTTTTGGCTACAGAACGTTTCTTCAGTTTTGCCATCTTTGAAATACACAGCGACAGTTATTTGGGTTCTTATGCATTCTGGGTATGCTTACGGCTCATGGTAGTAATAAGTTTTTATTTTGGTTTTTATGTTTCTGAAATATGTCATTTTTTGTGTTTATCCTTGATTCGATCTTCGGTGGTACAAGTTTTCTCATTTTTCAGGAAAGTGTGTGGCTAGTTCAGAAATCTTGATGTGATCTTTGTTATTCCATTCATCAATTCTACTGGGTTAGCGATCGTTGCAGAAGCGGATTTGTATTGTGGTGATTTTTTGTCCGAAAAAAGTTGTCGTCACAAATTGGTAGTTTCCACTAGCTTCTGTTATTGGCTACTGAATGTTTCTTCAGTTTTGACATCTTTGAAGTACACAGCGACGTTTATTTGAGTTGTTAATGCCTTGTGAGTATGCTGACGGTTCATGGTAGTACTAAGTTTTTGATTTTGCTTTTTGTGTTTCTGAAATATGTCATTTTTTTTGTGTTTATCCTTGATGCGACCTTCGGTGGTACAATTTTTTTTCATTTTTCAGGACAGTGTGTGTGGCTAGTTAGAAAATCTTAATGTGTTCCTTGTTGTTCAATTCATCATTTCTACTGGGTTAGCGATCTTTGCAAAAGCGGATTTGCGCTGTGGTGATTTTTGTCCGAAAAAATTTGTCGTCACAAACTGGCAGTTTTCACTAGCTTCTGGTATTGGGTACTGAATGTTTCTTTAGTTTTGACATCTTTGAAGTACACAGCGACAATGTTTTGGGTTGTTGATGCCTTGTGAGTATGCTGACGGTTCATGGTAAAACTAAGTTTTTGATTTTGCTTTTTGTGTTTCTGAAATATTGCGATTTTTTTGTGTTTATCCTTGTTGCGACCTTCGGTGGTACATTTTTTTTCATTTTTCAGGACAGTGTGTGGCTACTTAAAAACTCTTGATGTGTTCATTGTTGTTCCATTCATCATTTCTACTGGGTTAGCGATCGTTGCAGAAGCGGATTTTTGCTGTGATGAGTTTTTGTCCGAAAAAAGTTGTCGTCACAAATCGGTAGTTTCCACTAGCCTCTGTTATTGGCTACTGAATGTTTATTCAGTTTTGACATCTTTGAAATACGCAGCGATGGGTATGCTGACGGCTCATGGTATTACTATGTTTTCGAATTTGGTCGTTATGTTTCTGAAATCTGTCATTTTTTGTGTTTATCCTTGATGCCAGCTTCTGTGTACAATTTTTTCATTTTTCAGGACAGTGTGTGGCTAGTTTAAAAAATCTCAATCTGTTCATTGTTAATCAATTCATCACTTCCACTGGGTTAGCGATCTTTACAGAAGAGGATTTGCGCTGTGGTGATTTTTGTCCGAAAAAAGTTGTCGTCACAAATTGGTAGTTTCCACTAGCTTCTGTCATTGGTTTGAATGTTTATTCAGTTTTGACACCTTTGAAATACTCAGCGACATTTTTTTGGGTTGTTAATGCGTTGTGGGTATGCTGACGGCTCATGGTATTACTATGTTTTCGAATTTGGTCGTTATGTTTCTGAAATCTATCATTTTTTCTGTTTATCCTTGATGCCAGCTTCTGTGTACAATTTTTTCATTTTTCAGGACAGTGTGTGGCTAGTTTAAAAAATCTCAATCTGTTCATTGTTAATCAATTCATCACTTCCACTGGGTTAGCGATCTTTGCAGAAGAGGATTTGCGCTGTGGTGATTTTTGTCCAAAAAAAAGTTGTCGTCACAAATTGGTAGTTTTCACAAGCTTCTGGTATCGGATACTACTGAAAGTTTCTTCAGTTTTGACATCTTTGATACACACAGCAACAAATTTTTGGGTTGTTAATGCCTTATGGGTTTGCTTACGGCTCATGGTAGTACTAGGTTTTTGATTTTGGTCTTTTTGTTTCTGAAATATGTTATTTTTTGTGTTTATCCTTGATGCGATCTTTTGTGGTACAATTTTTTTTCAGGACATTGTGTGTTTAGTTAAGAAATCTTGATGTGTTCGTTGTTGTTCCATTCATAAATTCTACTAGGCTAGCGATCGTTGCAGAAGCGGATATGCATTGTGGTGATTTTTTTGTCCGAAAAAAATTGTCGTCGCAAATTGGTAGTTTCTACTAGCTTCTGGTATTGGCTACTGAAAGTTTCTTCGGTTTTGACACTTTGAAATACCCAGCGACAATTTTCTGGGTTGTTAATGCGTTGTGGGTATGCTGACGGTTCATGGTAGTACTAAGTTTTTGAATTTGGCCTTTATGTTTCTGAAATATGTCATTTCTTGTGTTTGTCCTTGATGCGATCTTCGGTGGTTCAAGTTTTTACTTTTTTTCAGGACAGCGTGTGGCTACTTAAGAAATCTTGATGTGTTCAGTGTTGTTCCATTCATCAATTGTACTGTGTTAGCGATCGTCGCAGAAGCGGATTTGCGCTGTGGTGAGTTTTTGTCCGAAAAAAGTTGTCATCACAAATTGGTAGTTTCCACTAGCTTCTGGTATTGGCTACTGAACGTTCCCTCAGTTTTGACATCTTTGAAGTACACAGCGACAATTTTTTGGGTTGTTAATGCGTTGTGGGTATGCTGACGGTTCATGGTAGTACTAAGTTTTTGAATTTGGCCTTTATGTTTCTGAAATATGTTATTTTTTGTGTTAGTCCTTGATGCGATCTTCGGTGGTTCAAGTTTTTACTATTTTCAGGACTTCAGGACAGCGTGTGGCTACTTAAGAAATCTTGATGTGTTCAGTGTTGTTCCATTCATCAATTGTACTGAGTTAGCGATCGTCGCAGAAGCGGATTTGCGCTGTGGTGAGTTTTTGTCCGAAAAAAGTTGTCATCACAAATTGGTAGTTTCCACTAGCTTCTGGTGTTGGCTACTGAACGTTTCCTCAGTTTTGACATCTTTGAAGTACACAGCGACAATTTTTTGGGTTGTTAATGCATTGTGAGTATGCTGATGGTTCACGGTAGTACTAACTTTTTGATTTTGCTTTGTGTTTCTGAAATATGTCATTTTTGTGTTTATCCTTGATGCGATCTTTTGTGGTACAAGTTTTTTATTTTTTCAGGACAGTGTGTGGCTTGTAAGGAAATCTTGACGTGTTCGTTGTTGTTCAATTCATCAATTCTACTGGATTAGCGATCGTTGCAGAAGCGGATTTGCATTGTGGTGATTTTTTTGACCGAAAAAAGTTGTCGTCACAAATTGGTAGTTTACTCTAGCTGCTTGTATCGGCTACTGAAGGTTTCTTCAGTTTTGACATCTTTGAAATACACAGCGACAATTTTTTGGGTTGTTAATTCCTTATGGGTTTGCTGACGGTTCACGGTAGTACTAAGTTTTTGATTTTGCTTTTTGTGTTTCTGAAATATGTTATTTTTGTGTTTATCCTTGATGCGATCTTTTGTGGTACAATTATTTTTTCAGGACAGTGTGTGTTTAGTTAAGACATCTTGAAGTGTTCGTTGTTGTTCCATTCATAAATTCTACTAGGCTAGCGATCGTTGCAGAAGCGGATTTGCATTGTGGTGATTTTTTTGTCCGAAAAAAATTGTCGTCACAAATTGGTAGTTTCTACTAGCTTCTGGTATTGGCTACTGAAAGTTTATTCGGTTTTGACACTTTGAAATACCCAGCGACAATTTTCTGGATTGTTAATGCGTTGTGGGTATGCTGACGGTTCATGGTAGTACTAAGTTTTTGAATTTGGCCTTTATGTTTCTGAAATATGTCATTTTTTGTGTTTGTCCTTGATGCGATCTTCGGTGGTTCAAGTTTTTACTTTTTTCAGGACAGCGTGTGGCTACTTAAGAAATCTTGATGTGTTTAGTGTTGTTCCATTCATCAATTGTACTGAGTTAGCGATCGTCGGAGAAGCGGATTTGCGCTGTGGTGAGTTTTTGTTCGAAAAAAGTTGTCATCACATATTGGTAGTTTCCACTAGCTGCTGGTATCGGCTACTGAAGGTTTCTTCAGTTTTGACATCATTGAAATACACAGCGACAATTTTTTGGGTTGTTAATGCCTTTTGGGTTTGCTGACGGTTCACGGTAGTACTAAGTTTTTGATTTTGCTTTTTGTGTTTCTGAAATATGTCATTTTTGTGTTTATCCTTGATGCGATCTTTTGTGGTACAATTTTTTTTTCAGGACAGTGTGTGTTTAGTTAAGAAATCTTAAAGTGTTCGTTGTTGTTCCATTCATAAATTGTACTAGGCTAGCGATCGTTGCAGAAGCGGATTTGCATTGTGGTGATTTTTTTGACCGAAAAAAGTTGTCGTCACAAATTGGTAGTTTACTCTAGCTGCTTGTATCGGCTACTGAAGGTTTCTTCAGTTTTGACATCTTTGAAATACACAGCGACAATTTTTTGGGTTGTTAATTCCTTATGGGTTTGCTGACGGTTCACGATAGTACTAAGTTTTTGATTTTGCTTTTTGTGTTTCTGAAATATGTCATTTTTGTGTTTATCCTTGATGCGATCTTTTGTGGTACAATTTTTTTTTCAGGACAGTGTGTGTTTAGTTAAGAAATCTTGAAGTGTTCGTTGTTGTTCCATTCATAAATTCTACTAGGCTAGCGATCGTTGCAGAAGCGGATTTGCATTGTGGTGATTTTTTTGTCCGAAAAAAATTGTCGTCACAAATTGGTAGTTTCTACTAGCTTCTGGTATTGGCTACTGAAAGTTTCTTCGGTTTTGACACTTTGAAATACCCAGCGACAATTTTCTGGGTTGTTAATGCGTTGTGGGTATGCTGACGGTTCATGGTAGTACTAACTTTTTGATTTTGCTTTGTGTTTCTGAAATATGTCATTTTTGTGTTTATCCTTGATGCGATCTTTTGTGGTACAAGTTTTTTCGTTTTTCAGGACAGTGTGTGGCTTGTAAGGAAATCTTGACGTGTTCGTTGTTGTTCAATTCATCAATTCTACTGGGTTAGCGATCGTTGCAGAAGCGGATTTGCATTGTGGTGATTTTTTTGTCGGAAAAAAAATGTCGTCACAAATTGGTAGTTTACTCTAGCTGCTGGTATCGGCTACTGAAGGTTTCTTCAGTTTTGACATCTTTGATACTCACAGCGACATTTTTTTGGGTGGTTAATACATTGTGAGTATGCTGACGGTTCATGGTATTTTTAGGTTTTTGATTTTGCTTTTTGTGTTTCTGAAATATGTCATTTTTTGTGTTTATCCTGATGCGATCTTCGGTGGTACAATTTTTTTTTCATTTTTCAGGACAGTGTGTGGCTAGCTAACAAAATTTGACGTGTTCATTGTTGTTCCATTCATCAATTCTACTGGTTTAGCGATCGTTGCAGAAGCGGATTTGCGCTGTGGTCATTTTCTTTCCGAAAAAATTGTCGTCACAAATTGGTAGTTTCTACTACCTTCTGGTATTGGCTACTGAAATTTTCTTCGGTTTTGACATCTTTGAAATACACAGCGACAAATTTTTGGGTTGTTAATGCCTTATGGGCTTGCTTACGGCTCATGGTAGTACTAGGTTTTTGATTTTGAAATATGTCATTTTTGTGTTTATCCTTGATGCGATCTTTTGTGGTACAATTTTTTTTTCAGGACAGTGTGTGTTTAGTTAAGAAATCTTGAAGTGTTCGTTGTTGTTCCATTCATAAATTCTACTAGGCTAGCGATCGTTGCAGAAGCGGATTTGCATTGTGGTGATTTTTTTGTCCGAAAAAAATTGTCGTCACAAATTGGTAGTTTCTACTAGCTTCTGGTATTGGCTACTGAAAGTTTCTTCGGTTTTGACACTTTGAAATACCCAGCGACAATTTTCTGGGTTGTTAATGCGTTGTGGGTATGCTGACGGTTCATGGTAGTACTAAGTTTTTGAATTTGGCCTTTATGTTTCTGAAATATGTCATTTTTTGTGTTTGTCCTTGATGCGATCTTCGGTGGTTCAAGTTTTTACTTTTTTCAGGACAGTGTGTGGCTTGTAAGGAAATCTTGACGTGTTCGTTGTTGTTCAATTCATCAATTCTACTGGGTTAGCGATCGTTGCAGAAGCGGATTTGCATTGTGGTGATTTTTTTGTCCGAAAAAAAATGTCGTCACAAATTGGTAGTTTACTCTAGCTGCTGGTATCGGCTACTGAAGGTTTCTTCAGTTTTGACATCTTTGATACACACAGCGACATTTTTTGGGTGGTTAATACATTGTGAGTATGCTGACGGTTCATGGTATTTTTAGGTTTTTGATTTTGCTTTTTGTGTTTCTGAAATATGTCATTTTTTGTGTTTATCCTGATGCGATCTTCGGTGGTACAATTTTTTTTCATTTTTCAGGACAGTGTGTGGCTAGCTAACAAAATTTGACGTGTTCATTGTTGTTCCATTCATCAATTCTACTGGTTTAGCGATCGTTGCAGAAGCGGATTTGCGCTGTGGTCATTTTCTTTCCGAAAAAATTGTCGTCACAAATTGGTAGTTTCTACTACCTTCTGGTATTGGCTACTGAAATTTTCTTCGGTTTTGACATCTTTGAAATACACAGCGACAAATTTTTGGGTTGTTAATGCCTTATGGGCTTGCTTACGGCTCATGGTAGTACTAGGTTTTTGATTTTGGTCTTTATGTTTCTGAAATATGTTATTTTTTGTGTTTATCCTTGATGCGATCTTTTGTGGTACATTTTTTTTTTCTGGACAGTGTGTGTTTAGTTAAGAAATCTTGAAGTGTTCGTTGTTGTTCCATTCATTAATTCTACTAGGCTAGCGATCGTTGCAGAAGCGGATTTGCATTGTGGTGATTTTTTTGTCCGAAAAAAATTGTCGTCACAAATTGGTAGTTTCTACTAGCTTCTGGTATTGGCTACTGAAAGTTTCTTCGGTTTTGACACTTTGAAATACCCAGCGACAATTTTCTGGGTTGTTAATGCGTTGTGGGTATGCTGACGGTTCATGGTAGTACTAAGTTTTTGAATTTGGCCTTTATGTTTCTGAAATATGTCTTTTTTTGTGTTTGTCCTTGATGCGATCTTCGGTGGTTCAAATTTTTACTTTTTCAGGACAGCATGTGGCTACTTAAGAAATCTTGATGTGTTTAGTGTTGTTCCATTCATCAATTGTACTGAGTTAGCGATCGTCGGAGAAGCGGATTTGCGCTGTGGTGAGTTTTTGTTCGAAAAAAGTTGTCATCACATATTGGTAGTTTCCACTAGCTGCTGGTATCGGCTGCTGAAGGTTTCTTCAGTTTTGACATCATTGAAATACACAGCGACAATTTTTTGGGTTGTTAATGCCTTATGGGTTTGCTGACGGTTCACGGTAGTATTAAGTTTTTGATTTTGCTTTTTGTGTTTCTGAAATATGTCATTTTTGTGTTTATCCTTGATGCGATCTTTTGTGGTACAAGTTTTTTCTTTTTTCAGGACAGTGTGTGGCTACTTAAGAAATCTTGATGTGTTCATTGTTGTTACATTCATCAATTCTTCTGGGTTAGCGATCGTTGCAGAAGCGGACTTGCATTGTGGTGATTTTTTTGTCCGAAAAAAATTGTCGTTACAAATTGGTAGTTTACTCTAGCTGCTGGTATCGGCTACTGAAGGTTTCTTTAGTTTTGACATCTTTGAAATACACAGCGACAATTTTTTGGGTTGTTAATGCCTTATGGGCTTGCTTACGGCTCATGGTAGTACTAGGTTTTTGATTTTGGTCTTTATGTTTCTGAAATATGTTATTTTTTGTGTTTATCCTTGATGCGATCTTTTGTGGTACAATTTTTTTTTCAGGACAGTGTGTGTTTAGTTAAGAAATCTTGAAGTGTTCGTTGTTGTTCCATTCATAAATTCTACTAGGCTAGCGATCGTTGCAGAAGCGGATTTGCATTGTGGTGATTTTTTTGTCCGAAAAAAATTGTCGTCACAAATTGGTAGTTTCTACTAGCTTCTGGTATTGGCTACTGAAAGTTTCTTCGGTTTTGACACTTTGAAATACCCAGCGACAATTTTCGGGGTTGTTAATGCGTTGTGGGTATGCTGACGGTTCATGGTAGTACTAAGTTTTTGAATTTGGCCTTTATGTTTCTGAAATATGTTATTTTTTGTGTTTGTCCTTGATGCGATCTTCGGTGGTTCAAGTTTTTACTTTTTCAGGACAGCGTGAGGCTACTTAAGAAATCTTGATGTGTTTAGTGTTGTTCCATTCATCAATTGTACTGAGTTAGCGATCGTCGGAGAAGCGGATTTGCGCTGTGGTGAGTTTTTGTTCGAAAAAAGTTGTCATCACATATTGGTAGTTTCCACTAGCTGCTGGTATCGGCTGCTGAAGGTTTCTTCAGTTTTGACATCATTGAAATACACAGCGACAATTTTTTGGGTTTTTAATGCCTTATGGGTTTGCTGACGGTTCACGGTAGTATTAAGTTTTTGATTTTGCTTTTTGTGTTTCTGAAATATGTCATTTTTGTGTTTATCCTTGATGCGATCTTTTGTTGTACAAGTTTTTTCTTTTTTCAGGACAGTGTGTGGCTACTTAAGAAATCTTGATGTGTTCATTGTTGTTACATTCATCAATTCTTCTGGGTTAGCGATCGTTGCAGAAGCGGACTTGCATTTTGGTGATTTTTTTGTCCGAAAAAAATGGTCGATACAAATTGGTAGTTTACTCTAGCTGCTGGTATCGGCTACTGAAGGTTTCTTTAGTTTTGACATCTTTGAAATACACAGCGACAATTTTTTGGGTTGTTAATGCCTTATGGGTTTGCTGACGGTTCACGGTAGTACTAAGTTTTTGATTTTGCTTTTTGTGTTTCTGAAATATGTCATTTTTTGTGTTTGTCCTTGATGCGATCTTCGGTGGTTCAAGTTTTTACTTTTTTCAGGACAGCGTGTGGCTACTTAAGAAATCTTGATGTGTTTAGTGTTGTTCCATTCATCAATTGTACTGAGTTAGCGATCGTCGGAGAAGCGGATTTGCGCTGTGGTGAGTTTTTGTTCGAAAAAAGTTGTCATCACATATTGGTAGTTTCCACTAGCTGCTGGTATCGGCTACTGAAGGTTTCTTCAGTTTTGACATCATTGAAATACACAGCGACAATTTTTTGGGTTGTTAATGCCTTTTGGGTTTGCTGACGGTTCACGGTAGTACTAAGTTTTTGATTTTGCTTTTTGTGTTTCTGAAATATGTCATTTTTGTGTTTATCCTTGATGCGATCTTTTGTGGTACAATTTTTTTTTCAGGACAGTGTGTGTTTAGTTAAGAAATCTTAAATTGTTCGTTGTTGTTCCATTCATAAAATCTACTAGGCTAGCGATCGTTGCAGAAGCGGATTTGCATTGTGGTGATTTTTTTGACCGAAAAAAGTTGTCGTCACAAATTGGTAGTTTACTCTAGCTGCTTGTATCGGCTGCTACTGAAGGTTTCTTCAGTTTTCACATCTTTGAAATACACAGCGACAATTTTTTGGGTTGTTAATTCCTTATGGGTTTGCTGACGGTTCACGGTAGTACTAAGTTTTTGATTTTGCTTTTTGTGTTTCTGAAATATGTCATTTTTGTGTTTATCCTTGATGCGATCTTTTGTGGTACAATTTTTTTTTTCAGGACAGTGTGTGTTTAGTTAAGAAATCTTAAAGTGTTCGTTGTTGTTCCATTCATAAATTCTACTAGGCTAGCGATCGTTGCAGAAGCGGATTTGCATTGTGGTAATTTTTTTGACCGAAAAAAGTTGTCGTCACAAATTGGTAGTTTACTCTAGCTGCTTGTATCGGCTACTGAAGGTTTCTTCAGTTTTGACATCTTTGAAATACACAGCGACAATTTTTTGGGTTGTTAATTCCTTATGGTTTGCTGACGGTTCACGGTAGTACTAAGTTTTTGATTTTGCTTTTTGTGTTTCTGAAATATGTCATTTTTGTGTTTATCCTTGATGCGATCTTTTGTGGTACAAGTTTTTTCTTTTTTCAGGACAGTGTGTGGCTCCTTAAGAAATCTTGATGTGTTCATTGTTGTTACATTCATCAATTCTTCTGGGTTAGCGATCGTTGCAGAAGCGGACTTGCAGTGTGGTGATTTTTTTGTCCGAAAAAAATTGTCGTTACAAATTGGTAGTTTACTCTAGCTGCTGGTATCGGCTACTGAAGGTTTCTTTAGTTTTGACATCTTTGAAATACACAGCGACAATTTTTTGGGTTGTTAATGCCTTATGGGCTTGCTTACGGCTCATGGTAGTACTAGGTTTTTGATTTTGGTCTTTATGTTTCTGAAATATGTTATTTTTTGTGTTTATCCTTGATGCGATCTTTTGTGGTACAATTTTTTTTTCAGGACAGTGTGTGTTTAGTTAAGAAATCTTGAAGTGTTCGTTGTTGTTCTATTCATAAATTCTACTAGGCTAGCGATCGTTGCAGAAGCGGATTTGCATTGTGGTGATTTTTTTGTCCGAAAAAAATTGTCGTCACAAATTGGTAGTTTCTACTAGCTTCTGGTATTGGCTACTGAAAGTTTCTTCGGTTTTGACACTTTGAAATACCCAGCGACAATTTTCGGGGTTGTTAATGCGTTGTGGGTATGCTGACGGTTCATGGTAGTACTAAGTTTTTGAATTTGGCCTTTATGTTTCTGAAATATGTTATTTTTTGTGTTTGTCCTTGATGCGATCTTCGGTGGTTCAAGTTTTTACTTTTTCAGGACAGCGTGTGGCTACTTAAGAAATCTTGATGTGTTTAGTGTTGTTCCATTCATCAATTGTACTGAGTTAGCGATCGTCGGAGAAGCGGATTTGCGCTGTGGTGAGTTTTTGTTCGAAAAAAGTTGTCATCACATATTGGTAGTTTCCACTAGCTGCTGGTATCGGCTGCTGAAGGTTTCTTCAGTTTTGACATCATTGAAATACACAGCGACAATTTTTTGGGTTGTTAATGCCTTATGGGTTTGCTGACGGTTCACGGTAGTATTAAGTTTTTGATTTTGCTTTTTGTGTTTCTGAAATATGTCATTTTTGTGTTTATCCTTGATGCGATCTTTTGTGGTACAAGTTTTTTCTTTTTTCAGGACAGTGTGTGGCTACTTAAGAAATCTTGATGTGTTCATTGTTGTTACATTCATCAATTCTTCTGGGTTAGCGATCGTTGCAGAAGCGGACTTGCATTGTGGTGATTTTTTTGTCCGAAAAAAATTGTCGTTACAAATTGGTAGTTTACTCTAGCTGCTGGTATCGGCTACTGAAGGTTTCTTTAGTTTTGACATCTTTGAAATACACAGCGACAATTTTTTGGGTTGTTAATGCCTTATGGGCTTGCTTACGGCTCATGGTAGTACTAGGTTTTTGATTTTGGTCTTTATGTTTCTGAAATATGTTATTTTTTGTGTTTATCCTTGATGCGATCTTTTGTGGTACAATTTTGTTTTCAGGACAGTATGCGGCTAGTTAAATCATCTTGATGTGTTCATTGTTTTTCCATTCATCAAATCTACAGAGTTAGCGATCGATGCAGAAGCGTAATTGTGCTGTGGTGAGTTTTTGTCCAAAAAAAGTTGTCATCACATATTGGTAGTTTCCACTAGCTGCTGGTATCGGCTGCTGAAGGTTTCTTCAGTTTTGACATCATTGAAATACACAGGACAATTTTTTGGGTTGTTAATGCCTTATGGGTTTGCTGACGGTTCACGGTAGTATTAAGTTTTTGATTTTGCTTTTTGTGTTTCTGAAATATGTCATTTTTGTGTTTATCCTTGATGCGATCTTTTGTGGTACAAGTTTTTTCTTTTTTCAGGACAGTGTGTGGCTACTTAAGAAATCTTGATGTGTTCATTGTTGTTACATTCATCAATTCTTCTGGGTTAGCGATCGTTGCAGAAGCGGACTTGCATTGTGGTGATTTTTTTGTCCGAAAAAAATTGTCGTCACAAATTGGTAGTTTACTCTAGCTGCTGGTATCGGCTACTGAAGGTTTCTTTAGTTTTGGCATCTTTGAAATACACAGCGACAATTTTTTGGGTTGTTAATGCCTTATGGGCTTACTGACGGTTCACGGTCCGCTTTTTGTGTTTCTGAAATATGTCATTTTTGTGTTTATCCTTGATGCGATCTTTTGTGGTACAAGTTTTTTCTTTTTTCAGGACAGTGTGTGGCTAGTTAAGAAATCTTGATGTGTTCGTTGTTGTTCCAATCATAGCTTCTACTAGGCTAGCGATCGTTGCAGAAGCGGATTTGCATTGTGGTGATTTTTGTCCGAATTTTTATTGGCTACTGAAATTTTCTTCGGTTTTGACATCTTTGAAATACACAGCGACAAATTTTTGGGTTGTTAATGCCTTATGGGCTTGCTTACGGCTCATGGTAGTACTAGGTTTTTGATTTTGGTCTTAATGTTTCTGAAATATGTTATTTTTTGTGTTTATCCTTGATGCGATCTTTTGTGGTACAATTTTTTTTTCAGGACAGTGTGTGTTTAGTTAAGAAATCTTGAAGTGTTCGTTGTTGTTCCATTCATAAATTCTACTAGGCTAGCGATCGTTGCAGAAGCGGATTTGCATTGTGGTGATTTTTTTGTCCGAAAAAAATTGTCGTCACAAATTGGTAGTTTCTACTAGCTTCTGGTATTGGCTACTGAAAGTTTCTTCGGTTTTGACACTTTGAAATACCCAGCGACAATTTTCTGGGTTGTTAATGCGTTGTGGGTATGCTGACGGTTCATGGTAGTACTAAGTTTTTGAATTTGGCCTTTATGTTTCTGAAATATGTCATTTTTTGTGTTTGTCCTTGATGCGATCTTCGGTGGTTCAAGTTTTTACTTTTTCAGGACAGCGTGTGGCTACTTAAGAAATCTTGATGTGTTTAGTGTTGTTCCATTCATCAATTGTACTGAGTTAGCGATCGTCGGAGAAGCGGATTTGCGCTGTGGTGAGTTTTTGTTCGAAAAAAGTTGTCATCACATATTGGTAGTTTCCACTAGCTGCTGGTATCGGCTGCTGAAGTTTCTTCAGTTTTGACATCATTGAAATACACAGCGACAATTTTTTGAGTTGTTAATGCCTTATGGGTTTGCTGACGGTTCACGGTAGTATTAAGTTTTTGATTTTGCTTTTTGTGTTTCTGAAATATGTCATTTTTGTGTTTATCCTTGATGCGATCTTTTGTGGTACACGTTTTTTCTTTTTTCAGGACAGTGTGTGGCTACTTAAGAAATCTTGATGTCTTCATTGTTGTTACATTCATCAATTCTTCTGGGTTAGCGATCGTTGCAGAAGCGGACTTGTATTGTGGTGATTTTTTGTCCGAAAAAAATTGTCGTTACAAATTGGTAGTTTACTCTAGCTGCTGGTATCGGCTACTGAAGGTTTCTTTAGTTTTGACATCTTTGAAATACACAGCGACAATTTTTTGGGTTGTTAATGCCTTATGGGTTTGCTGACGGTTCACGGCAGTACTAAGTTTTTGAATTTGGCCTTTATGTTTCTGAAATATGTCATTTTTTGTGTTTGTCCTTGATGCGATCTTCGGTGGTTCAAGTTTTTACTTTTTTCAGGACAGCGTGTGGCTACTTAAGAAAAAATCTTGATGTGTTCATTGTTGTTATATTCATCAATTCTTCTGGGTTAGCGATCGTTGCAGAAGCGGACTTGCATTGTGGTGATTTTTTGTCCGAAAAAAATTGTCGTCACAAATTGGTAGTTTACTCTAGATGCTGGTATCGGCTACTGAAGGTTTCTTTAGTTTTGACATCTTTGAAATACACAGCGACAATTTTTTTGGGTTGTTAATGCCTTATGGGCTTGCTGACGGTTCACGGTAGTACTAAGTTTTTGATTTTGCTTTTTGTGTTTCTGAAATATGTCATTTTTGTGTTTATCCTTGATGCGATCTTTTGTGGTAGAAGTTTTTTCTTTTTTCAGGACAGTGTGTGGCTAGTTAAGAAATCTTGATGTGTTCGTTGTTGTTCCAATCATAGCTTCTACTAGGCTAGCGATCGTTGCAGAAGCGGATTTGCATTGTGGTGATTTTTTGTCCGAAAAAAATTGTCGTCACAAATTGGTAGTTTCCACTAGCTTCTGGTATTGGCTACTGAACGTTTCCTCAGTTTTGACATCTTCGAAGTACACAGCGACAATTTTTTGGGTTGTTAATGCATTGTGAGTTTGCTGACGGTTCACGGTAGTAATAAGTTTTTGATTTTGCTTTTTGTGTTTCTGAAATATGTCATCTTTGTGTTTATCCTTGATGCGATCTTTTGTGGTACAAGTTTTTTCTTTTTTCAGGACAAGCAGAATCGGATTTGCATTGTGCTGATTTTTTTGTCCGAAAAAAATTGTCGTCACAAATTGGTAGTTTGCTCTAGCTGCTGGTATCGGCTACTGAAGGTTTCTTCAGTTTTGACATCATTGAAATACACAGCGACAATTTTTTGGGTTGTTAATGCCTTAGGGTTTGCTGACGGTTCACGGTAGTACTAAGTTTTTGATTTTGCTTTTTGTGTTTCTGAAATATGTCATTTTTGTGTTTATCCTTGATGCGATCTTTTGTGGTACAAGTTTTTTCTTTTTTCAGGACAGTGTGTGGCTAGTTAAGAAATCTTGATGTGTTCGTTGTTGTTCCAATCATAGCTTCTGATAGGCTAGCGATCGTTGCAGAAGCGGATTTGCATTGTGATGATTTTTTGTCCGAAAAAATTTGTCGTCACAAGTTGGTAGTTTGCTGTAGCTGCTGGTATCGGCTACTGAAGGTTTCTTCAGTTTTGACATCATTGAAATACACAGCGACAATTTTTTGGGTTGTTAATGCCTTAGGGTTTGCTGACGGTTCACGGTAGTACTAAGTTTTTGATTTTGCTTTTTGTGTTTGAAATATGTCATTTTTGTGTTTATCCTTGATGCGATCTTTTGTGGTACAAGTTTTTTCTTTTTTCAGGACAAGCAGAATCGGATTTGCATTGTGCTGATTTTTTTGTCCGAAAAAAATTGTCGTCACAAATTGGTAGTTTGCTGTAGCTGCTGGTATCGGCTACTGAAGGTTTCTTCAGTTTTGACATCATTGAAATACACAGCGACAATTTTTTGGGTTGTTAATGCCTTAGGGTTTGCTGACGGTTCACGGTAGTACTAAGTTTTTGATTTTGCTTTTTGTGTTTGAAATATGTCATTTTTGTGTTTATCCTTGATGCGATCTTTTGTGGTACAAGTTTTTTCTTTTTTCAGGACAGTGTGTGGCTAGTTAAGAACTCTTGACGTGTTCGTTGATGTTCAATTCATCAATTCTACTGGGTTAGCGATCATTGCAGAAGCGGATTTGCATTGTGGTGATTTTTTTGTCCGAAAAAAAAACGTCACCAATTTGTAGTTTGCACTAGCTGCTGGTATTGGCTACTGAACGTTTCCTCAGTTTTGACATCTTTGAAGTCCACTGCGACAATTTTTTGGGTTGTTAATGCATTGTGAGTAGGCTGACGGTTCACGGTAGTACTAAGTTTTTGATTTTGCTTTTTGTGTTTCTGAAATATGTCATCTTTGTGTTTATCCTTGATGCGATCTTTTGTGGTACAAGTTTTTTTCTTTTTTCAGGACAAGCAGAATCGGATTTGCATTGTGGTGATTTTTTTGTCCGAAAAAAATTGTCGTCACAAATTGGTAGTTTGCTCTAGCTGCTGGTATCGGCTACTGAAGGTTTCTTCAGTTTTGACATCTTTGAAATACACAGCGACAATTTTTTGGGTTGTTAATGCCTTATGGGTTTGCTGACGGTTCACGGTAGTACTAAGTTTTTGAATTTGCTTTTTGTGTTTCTGAAATATGTCATTTTTGTGTTTATCCTTGATGCGATCTTTTGTGGTACAATTTTTTTCTTTTTTCAGGACAAGCAGAATCGGATTTGCATTGTGGTGATTTTTTGTCCGAAAAAAATTGTCGTCACAAATTGGTAGTTTGCTCTAGCTGCTGGT
Organism: Symsagittifera roscoffensis; assembly: GCF_963678635.1. Classification (NCBI taxonomy): domain Eukaryota; kingdom Metazoa; phylum Xenacoelomorpha; order Acoela; family Convolutidae; genus Symsagittifera; species Symsagittifera roscoffensis. Next base: position 39,853,130 of record NC_087068.1, read on the forward strand.
ATCGGCTACTGAAGGTTTCTTCAGTTTTGACATCATTGAAATACACAGCGACAGTTTTTTGGGTTGTTAATGCCTTAGGGTTTGCTGACGGTTCACGGTAGTACTAAGTTTTTGATTTTGCTTTTTGTGTTTCTGAAATTTGTCATTTTTGTGTTTATCCTTGATGCGATCTTTTGTGGTACAAGTTTTTTCTTTTTTCAGGACAGTGTGTGGCTAGTTAAGAACTCTTGACGTGTTCGTTGATGTTCAATTCATCAATTCTACTGGGTTAGCGATCATTGCAGAAGCGGATTTGCATTGTGGTGATTTTTTTGTCCAAAAAAAAAACGTCACCAATTTGTAGTTTGCACTAGCTGCAGTATTGGCTACTGAACGTTTCCTCAGTTTTGACATCTTTGAAGTCCACTGCGACAATTTTTTGGGATGTTAATGCATTGTGAGTAGGCTGACGGTTCACGGTAGTACTAAGTTTTTGATTTTGCTTTTTGTGTTTCTGAAAGATGTCATCTTTGTGTTTATCCTTGATGCGATCTTTTGTGGTACAAGTTTTTTCTTTTTTCAGGACAAGTAGAATCGGATTTGCATTGTGGTGATTTTTTTGTCCGAAAAAAATTGTCGTCACAAATTGGTAGTTTGCTCTAGCTGCTGGTATCGGCTACTGAAGGTTTCTTCAGTTTTGACATCTTTGAAATACACAGCGACAATTTTTTGGGTTGTTAATGCCTTATGGGTTTGCTGACGGTTCACGGTAGTACTAAGTTTTTGATTTTGCTTTTTGTGTTTCTGAAATATGTCATTTTTGTGTTTATCCTTGATGCGATCTTTTGTGGTACAAGTTTTTTCTTTTTTCAGGACAGTGTGTGGCTAGTTAAGAAATCTTGACATGTTCGTTGATGTTCAATTCATCAATTCTACTGGGTTAGCGATCATTGCAGAAGCGGATTTGCATTGTGGTGATTTTTTTGTCCGAAAAAAAACGTCGTCACAAATTTGTAGTTTGCACTAGCTGCTGGTATCGGCTACTGAAGGTTTCTTCAGTTTTGACATCTTTGAAATACACAGCGACATTTTTTTGGGTTGTTAATGCCCTATGGGTTTGCTTACGGCTCATGGTAGTACTAGGTTTTTGATTTTGGTCTTTATGTTTCTGAAATATGTCACTTTCTTGTGTTTATCCTTGATGCGATCTTTTGTAGTACAAATTTTTTCTTTTTTCAGGACAGTTTGTGGCTAGTTAAGAAATCTTGATGTGTTCGTTGTTGTTACATTCATAAATTCTACTAGGCTAGCGATCGTTGCAGAAGTGGATTTGCATTGTGGTGATTTTTGTCCGAAAAAAGTTGTCGTCGTAAATTGGTAGTTTCCACTAACTTCTGGTATTGGCTACTGAACGTTTCTTCAGTTTTGACATCTTTGAAGTACACAGCGACAATTTTTTGGGTTGTTAATGCATTGTGAGTATGCTGACGGTTCACGATAGTACTAATTTTTTGATTTTGCTTTTTGTGTTTCTGAAATATGTAATTTTTGTGTTTATCCTTGATGCGATCTTTTGTCGTACAAGTTTTATTTTTTTTTCAGGACAGTGTGTGGCTAGTTAAGAAATCTTGATGTGTTTGTTGTTGTTCAATTCATCAATTCTAATGGGTTAGCGATCGTTGCAGAGGCGGATTGCATTGTGGTGATTTTTTTGTCCGAAAAAAATTGTCGTCACAAATTGGTAGTTTGCACTAGCTGCTGGTATCGGCTACTGAAGGTTTCTTCAGTTTTGACATCATTGAAGTACACAGCGACAATTTTTTGGGTTGTTAATGCCCTATGGGTTTGCTTACGGCTCATGGTAGTACTAGGTTTTTGATTTTGGTCTTTATGTTTCTGAAATATGTCACTTTCTTGTGTTTATCCTTGATGCGATCTTTTGTAGTACAAATTTTTTCTTTTTTCAGGACAGTTTGTGGCTAGTTAAGAAATCTTGATGTGTTCGTTGTTGTTACATTCATAAATTCTACTAGGCTAGCGATCGTTGCAGAAGTGGATTTGCATTGTGGTGATTTTTGTCCGAAAAAAGTTGTCGTCGTAAATTGGTAGTTTCCACTAACTTCTGGTATTGGCTACTGAACGTTTCTTCAGTTTTGACATCTTTGAAGTACACAGCGACAATTTTTTGGGTTGTTAATGCATTTTGAGTATGCTGACGGTTCACGATAGTACTAATTTTTTGATTTTGCTTTTTGTGTTTCTGAAATATGTAATTTTTGTGTTTATCCTTGATGCGATCTTTTGTCGTACAAGTTTTATTTTTTTTTCAGGACAGTGTGTGGCTAGTTAAGAAATCTTGATGTGTTTGTTGTTGTTCAATTCATCAATTCTAATGGGTTAGCGATCGTTGCAGAGGCGGATTGCATTGTGGTGATTTTTTTGTCCGAAAAAAATTGTCGTCACAAATTGGTAGTTTGCACTAGCTGCTGGTATCGGCTACTGAAGGTTTCTTCAGTTTTGACATCATTGAAGTACACAGCGACAATTTTTTGGGTTGTTAATGCATTGTGAGTATGCTGACAGTTCACGGTAGTACTAAGTTTTTGTTTTTGCTTTTTGTGGTTCTGAAATATGTCATTTTTGTGTTTATCCTTGATACGATCTTTTGTGGTACAAGTTTTTTCTTTTGTTCAGGACAGTGTGTGGCTAGTTAAGAAATTTTGATGTGTTCGTTGTTGTTCCATTCATAAATTTTACTAGGCTAGCGATCACTGCAGAAGCGGATTTGCATTGTGGTGGTTTTTTGTCCGAAAAAAGTTGTCGTCACAAATTGGTAGTTTCCACTAGCTTCTGATATTGGCTAATGAACGTTTCTTCAGTTTTGACATCTTTGAAGTACACAGCAAAATTTTTTTGGTTTGTTAATGCATTGTGAGTAGGCTGACGGTTCACGGTAGTACTAAGTTTTTGAATTTGTCCTTTATGTTTCTGAAATATGTCATTTTTTGTGTTTGTCCTTGATGCGATCTTCGTTGGTTCAAGTTTTTACTTTTTTCAGGACAGTGTGTGGCTAGTTAAGAAATTTTGATGTGTTCGTTGTTGTTCCATTCATAAATTTTACTAGGCTAGCGATCACTGCAGAAGCGGATTTGCATTGTGGTGGTTTTTTGTCCGAAAAAAGTTGTCGTCACAAATTGGTAGTTTCCACTAGCTTCTGATATTGGCTACTGAACGTTTCTTCAGTTTTGACATCTTTGAAGTACACAGCGAAATTTTTTTGGTTTATTAATGCATTGTGAGTATGCTGACGGTTCACGGTAGTACTACATTTTTGATTTTGCTTTTTGTGTTTCTGAAATATGTCTTTTTTGTGTTATTATTGATGCGATCTTTTGTGGTACAAGTTTTTTCTTTTTTCAGGACAGTGTGTGGCTAGTTCAGAAATCTTGATGTGTTCGCTGTTAATCAATTCATCAATTCTACTGGGCTAGCGATCGTTGCAGAAGCGGATTTGGATTGTGGTGATTTTTTGTCCGAAAAAAGTTGTCGTCACAAATTGGTAGTTTCCACTAGCTTCTGATACTGGCTACTGAACGTTTCTTCAGTTTTGACATCTTTGAAGTACACAGCGACAATTTTTTGGGTTGTTAACGCATTGTGAGTATGCTGACGGTTCACGGTAGTACTAAGTTTTTGATTTTGCTTTTCGTGTTTCTGAAATATGTCATTTTTGTGTTTATCCTTGATGCGATCTTTTGTGGTACAAATTTTTTCTTTTTTCAGGACAGTGTGTGCCCAGTTAGGAAATCTTGATGTGTTCGTTAATGTTCCATTCATAAATTCTATTAGGCTAGCGATCGTTGCAGAAGCGGATTTGCATTGTGGTGATTTTTTTGTCTGAAAAAAGTTCTCGTCACAAATTGGTAGTTTCCACTAGCTTCTGGTATTGGCTACTGAACGTTTCTTCAGTTTTGACATCTTTGAAGTACACAGCGACAATTTTTTCGGTTATTAATGCATTGTGAGTATGCTGACGGTTCGCGGTAGTACTAAGTTTTTGATTTTACTTTTTGTGTTTCTGAAATATGTCATTTTTGTGTTTATCCTTGATGCGATCTTTTGTGGTACAAGTTTTTTCTTTTTTCAGGACAGTGTGTGGCTAGTTAAGAAATCTTGATGTGTTCGTTGTTGTTCCATTCATAAATTCTGCTAGGCTAGCGATCGTTGCAGAAGCGGACTTGCATTGTGGTGATTTTTTGTCCGAAAAAAGTTGTCGTCACAAGTTGGTAGTTTCCACTAGCTTCTGATATTGTGTACTGAGCGTTTCTTCAGTTTTGACATCTTTGAAGTACACAGCAAAAATTTTTTGGGTGGTTAATGCATTGTGAGTATGCTGACGGTTCGCGGTAGTACTAAGTTTTTGATTTTACTTTTTGTGTTTCTGAAATATGTCATTTTTGTGTTTATCCTTGATGCGATCTTTTGTGGTACAAGTTTTTTCTTTTTTCAGGACAGTGTGTGGCTAGTTAAGAAATCTTGATGTGTTCGTTGTTGTTCCATTCATAAATTCTGCTAGGATAGCGATCGTTGCAGAAGCGGATTTGCATTGTGATGATTTTTTTGTCCGAAAAAAGTTGTCGTCACAAATTGGTAGTTTCCACTAGATTCTGGTATTGGCTACTGAACGTACGTTTCTTCAGTTTTGACTTCTTTGAAATGCACAGCGACCATCTTTTGGTTTGTTAATGCACTGTGGGTATGCTGACGGTTCATGGTTGTACTAAGTTTTTGATTTTGATTTTATTGTTTCTGAAATATGTAGTTTTTTGTGTATATCCTTGATGCGATCTTTGGTGGTACAAATTTTTTCTTTTTTCAGCTCAGTGTGTGGGTAGTTTATAAATCTTGATGTGTTCGTTGTTGTTCCATTCATCAATTCTACTGGGTTAGCGATCGTTGCAGAAGCAGATTTGCAATGTGAAGATTTTTTGTCCGAAAAAAGTTGTCGTCACAAATTGGTAGTTTCCACTAGCTTCTGGTATTGGCCACTAAACGTTTCTTCAGTTTTGACATTTTTGAAAAATACAGCGACGTTTTTTTGGCTTGTTAATGCATTGTGGGCATGACGACGGATCATATTAGTACTAAGTTTTTGTTTTCGGTTTTATGTTTCTGAAACATGTCATTTTTTGTGTTTATCCTTAATGCGATCTTCGGTGGTTCAAGTTTTTTCAATTTTCAGGACAGCGTGTGGCTACTTAAGAAATCTTGATGTGTTCAGTGTTGTTCCATTCATCATTTCTACTGGGTTAGCGATCATTGCAGAAGCGGATTTGCGCTGTGGTGAATTTTAGTCCGAAAAAAGTTGTGGTCACAAATTTGTTGTTTCCACTAGCTTCTGGTATTGGCTACTGAACGTACGTTTCTTCAGTTTTGACATCTGTGAAATACACAGCGACCATTTTTTGGTTTGTTAATGCACTGTGGGTATGCTGACGGCTCACGGTAGTACTAAGTTTTTGATTTTGATTTTATTGTTTCTGAAATATGTCATTTTTTGTGTATATCCTTGATGCGATCTTTGGTGTACAAATTTTTTCTTTTTTCAGCACAGTGTGTGGCTAGTTTAGAAATCTTGATGTGTTCGTTGTTGTTCCATTCATCAATTTTACTGGGTTAGCGATCGTTGCAGAAGCGGATTTGCATTAAGAAGACTTTTTGTCCGAAAAAAATTGTCGTCAGAAATTGGTAGTTTCCACTAGCTTCTGGTATTGGCCACTAAACGTTTCTTCAGTTTTGACATTTTTGAAAAACACAGCGACGTTTTTTTGGGTTTTTAATGCACTGTGGGTATGACGACGGATCATGGTAGTAATAAGTTTTTGATTTTGGTTTTAAGGTTTCAGAAATAGGTCATTTTTTGTGTTTATCCTTGATTCGATCTTCGGTGGTACAAGTTTTCTCATTTTTCAGGAAAGTGTGTGGCTAGTTCAGAAATCTTGATGTGTTTGTTGTTGTTCAATTCATCAATTCGTTGCAGAGGCGGATTGCATTGTGGTGATTTTTTTTTTCCGAAAAAAATTGTAGTCACAAATTGGTAGTTTGCACTAGCTGCTGGTATTGGCCACTAAACGTTTCTTCAGTTTTGACATTTTTGAAAAATACAGCGACGTTTTTTTTGGGTTGTTAATGCATTGTGGGTATGTTGACGGTTCATGGTAGTACTAAGTTTTTGATTTTGGTTTTAATGTTTCAGAAATATGTCATTTTTTAAGTATATCCTTGATGCGATCTTTGGTGGTACAAATTTTTTCTTTTTTCAGCACAGTGTGTGGGTAGTTTATAAATCTTGATGTGTTCGTTGTTGTTCCATTCATCAATTCTACTGGGTTAGCGATCGTTGCAGAAGCAGATTTGCAATGTGAAGATTTTTTGTCCGAAAAAAGTTGTGGTCATAAATTTGTTGTTTCCACTAGCTTCTGGTATTGGCTACTGAACGTACGTTTCTTCAGTTTTGACATCTCTGAAATACACAGCGACCATTTTTTGGTTTGTTAATGCACTGTGGGGATGCTGACGGTTCACGGTAGTACTAAGTTTTTGAATTTGGTTTTAATGTTTCAGAAATATGTCATTTTTTGTGTATATCCTTGATGCGATCTTTGGTGGTACAAATTTTTTCTTTTTTCAGCACAGTGTGTGGTAGTTTATAAATCTTGATGTGTTCGTTGTTGTTCCATTCATCAATTCTACTGGGTTAGCGATCGTTGCAGAAGCAGATTTGCAATGTGAAGATTTTTTGTCCGAAAAAAGTTGTGGTCATAAATTTGTTGTTTCCACTAGCTTCTGGTATTGGCTACTGAACGTACGTTTCTTCAGTTTTGACATCTCTGAAATACACAGCGACCATTTTTTGGTTTGTTAATGCACTGTGGGTATGCTGACGGTTCACGGTAGTACTAAGTTTTTGAATTTGGTTTTAATGTTTCAGAAATATGTCATTTTTTGTGTATATCCTTGATGCGATCTTTGGTGGTACAAATTTTTTCTTTTTTCAGCACAGTGTGTGGCTAGTTTAAAAATCTTGATGTGTTCGTTGTTGTTCCATTCATCAATTTTACTGGGTTAGCGATCGTTGCAGAAGCGGATTTGCATTGTGAAGACTTTTTGTCCGAAAAAAATTGTCGTCACAAATTGGTAGTTTCCACTAGCTTCTGGTATTGGCCACTAAACGTTTCTTCAGTTTTGACATTTTTGAAAAACACAGCGACGTTTTTTTTTTTGGGTTTTTAATGCATTGTGGGTATGACGACGGATCATATTAGTACTAAGTTTTTGTTTTCGGTTTTATGTTTCTGAAACATGTCATTTTTTGTGTTTATCCTTAATGCGATTTTCGGTGGTTCAAGTTTTTTCAATTTTCAGGACAGCGTGTGGCTACTTAAGAAATCTTGATGTGTTCAGTGTTGTTCCATTCATCATTTCTACTGGGTTAGCGATCATTGCAGAAGCGGATTTGCGCTGTGGTGAATTTTTGTCCGAAAAATGTTGTGGTCACAAATTTGTTGTTTCCACTAGTTTCTGATATTGGCTACTGAACGTACGTTTCTTCAGTTTTGACATCTCTGAAATACACAGCGACCATTTTTTGGTTTGTTAATGCACTGTGGGTATGTTGACGGTTCATGGTAGTACTAAGTTTTTGATTTTGGTTTTAATGTTTCAGAAATAAGTCATTTTTTAAGTATATCCTTGATGCGATCTTTGGTGGTACAAATTTTTTCTTTTTTCAGCACAGTGTGTGGCTAGTTTAGAAATCTTGATGTGTTCGTTGTTGTTCCATTCATCAATTTTACTGGGTTAGCGATCGTTGCAGAAGCGGATTTGCGCTGTGGTGAGTTTTTGTCCAAAAAAAGTTGTCGTCACAAATTTGTTGTTTCCACTAGCTTCTGGTATTGGCTACTGAACGTACGTTTCTTCAGTTTTGACATCTTTGAAATACACAGCGACCATTTTGTGGTTTGTTAATGCACTGTGGGTATGTTGACGGTTCATGGTAGTACTAAGTTTTTGATTTTGGTTTTAATGTTTCAGAAATAAGTCATTTTTTAAGTATATCCTTGATGCGATCTTTGGTGGTACAAATTTTTTCTTTTTTCAGCACAGTGTGTGGCTAGTTTAGAAATCTTGATGTGTTCGATGTTGTTCCATTCATCAATTTTACTGGGTTAGCGATCGTTGCAGAAGCGGATTTGCATTGTGAAGACTTTTTGTCCGAAAAAAATTGTCGTCACAAATTGGTAGTTTCCACTAGCTTCTGGTATTGGCCACTAAACGTTTCTTCAGTTTTGACATTTTTGAAAAACACAGCGACGTTTTTTTGGGTTTTTAATGCACTGTGGGTATGACGACGGATCATGGTAATAATAAGTTTTTGATTTTGGTTTTAATGTTTCAGAAATAGGTCATTTTTTGTGTTTATCCTTGATTCGATCTTCGGTGGTACAAGTTTTCTCATTTTTCAGGAAAGTGTGTGGCTAGTTCAGAAATCTTGATGTGTTTGTTGTTGTTCAATTCATCAATTCGTTGCAGAGGCGGATTGCATTGTGGTGATTTTTTTGTCCGAAAAAAATTGTCGTCACAAATTGGTAGTTTGCACTAGCTGCTGGTATTGGCCACTAAACGTTTCTTCAGTTTTGACATTTTTGAAAAATACAGCGAGGTTTTTTTTGGGTTGTTAATGCATTGTGGGTATGACGACGGATCATATTAGTACTAAGTTTTTGTTTTCGGTTTTATGTTTCTGAAACATGTCATTTTTTGTGTTTATCCTTAATGCGATCTTCGGTGGTTCAAGTTTTTTCAATTTTCAGGACAGCGTGTGGCCACTTAAGAAATCTTGATGTGTTAAGTGTTGTTCCATTCATCATTTCTACTGGGTTAGCGATCATTGCAGAAGCGGATTTGCGCTGTGGTGAATTTTTGTCCGAAAAAAGTTGTGGTCACAAATTTGTTGTTTCCACTAGCTTCTGGTATTGGCTACTGAACGTACGTTTCTTCAGTTTTGACATGTCTGAAATACACAGCGACCATTTTTTGGTTTGTTAATGCACTGTGGGTATGCTGACGGTTCACGGTAGTACTAAGTTTTTGAATTTGGTTTTAATGTTTCAGAAATATGTCATTTTTTGTGTATATCCTTGATGCGATCTTTGGTGGTACAAATTTTTTCATTTTTCAGGACAGCGTGTGGCTACTTAAGAAATCTTGATGTGTTCAGTGTTGTTCCATTCATCAATTTTACTGGGTTAGCGATCGTTGCAGAAGCGGATTTGCATTGTGAAGACTTTTTGTCCGAAAAAAATTTTCGTCACAAATTGGTAGTTTCCACTAGCTTCTGGTATTGGCCACTAAACGTTTCTTCAGTTTTGACATTTTTGAAAAACACAGCGACGTTTTTTTTGGGTTTTTAATGCATTGTGGGTATGACGACGGATCATGGTAGTACTATGTTTTTGTTTTCGGTTTTATGTTTCTGAAACATGTCATTTTTTGTGTTTATCCTTAATGCGATCTTCGGTGGTTCAAGTTTTTTCATTTTTCAGGACAGCGTGTGGCTACTTAAGAAATCTTGATGTGTTCAGTGTTGTTCCATTCATCAATTTTACTGGGTTAGCGATCGTTGCAGAAGCGGATTTGCGCTGTGGTGAGTTTTTGTCCAAAAAAAGTTGTCGTCACAAATTTGTTGTTTCCACTAGCTTCTGGTATTGGCTACTGAACGTACGTTTCTTCAGTTTTGACATCTTTGAAATACACAGCGACCATTTTTTGGTTTGTTAATGCACTGTGGGTATGTTGACGGTTCATCGTAGTACTAAGTTTTTGATTTTGGTTTTAATGTTTCAGAAATATGTCATTTTTTAAGTATATCCTTGATGCGATCTTTGGTGGTACAAATTTTTTCTTTTTTCAGCACAGTGTGTGGGTAGTTTATAAATCTTGATGTGTTCGTTGTTGTTCCATTCATCAATTCTACTGGGTTAGCGATCGTTGCAGAAGCAGATTTGCAATGTGAAGATTTTTTGTCCGAAAAAAGTTGTCTTCACAAATTGGTAAATTCCACTAGCTTCTGGTATTGGCCACTAAACGTTTCTTCAGCTTAGACATTTTTGAAAAATACAGCGACGTTTTTTTGGGTTGTTAATGCATTGTGGGTATGACGACGGATCATATTAGTACTAAGTTTTTGTTTTCGGTTTTATGTTTCTGAAACATGTCATTTTTTGTGTTTATCCTTTATGCGATCTTCAGTGGTTCAAGTTTTTTCAATTTTCAGGACAGCGTGTGGCTACTTAAGAAATCTTGATGTGTTCAGTGTTGTTCCATTCATCATTTCTACTGGGTTAGCGATCATTGCAGAAGCGGATTTGCGCTGTGGTGAATTTTTGTCCGAAAAAAGTTGTGGTCATAAATTTGTTGTTTCCACTAGCTTCTGGTATTGGCTACTGAACGTACGTTTCTTCAGTTTTGACATCTCTGAAATACACAGCGACCATTTTTTGGTTTGTTAATGCACTGTGGGTATGCTGACGGTTCACGGTAGTACTAAGTTTTTGATTTTGCTTTTTGTGTTTCTGAAATTTGTCATTTTTTGTTTTTATCCTTGATGCGATCTTCGGTGGTACAATTTTTCTTTTCATTTTTCAGGACAGTGTGTGGCTAGTGACGACGGATCATGGTAGTACTAAGTTTTTGATTTCGGTTTTATGTTTCTGAAACATGTCATTTTTTGTGTTTATCCTTAATGCGATCTTCGGTGGTTCAAGTTTTTTCAATTTTCACGACAGCGTGTGGCTACTTAAGAAATCTTGATGTGTTCAGTGTTGTTCCATTCATCAATTCTACTGGGTTAGCGATCGTTGCAGAAGCGGATTTGCGCTGTGGTGAGTTTTTGTCCGAAAAAAGTTGTCGTCACAAATTTGTTGTTTCCACTAGCTTCTGTTTTTGGCTACTGAATGTTTCTTCAGTTTTGATATCTTTGAAATACACAGCGACATTTTTTGCATTGTTAATGCATTGTGAGTATGCTGACGGTTCAAGGTAGTACTAAGTTTTTGATTTTGCTTTTTGTGTTTCTGAAATTTGTCATTTTTTGTTTTTATCCTTGATGCGATCTTCGGTGGTACAATTTTTCTTTTCATTTTTCAGGACAGTGTGTGGCTAGTTAAGAAATCTTGATTAGTTCATTGTTGTTACATTCATCAATTCTACTGGGTTAGCGATCTTTGCGGAAGCGGATTTGCGCTCTGGTGATTTTTGTCCGAAAAAAGTTGTCGTCACAAATTTGTTGTTTCCACTAGCTTCTGGTTTTGGCTACTGAACGAACGTTTCTTCAGTTTTGACATCTTTGAAATACACAGCGACCATTTTTTGGTTTGTTAATGAACTGTGGGTATGCTGATGGTTCATGGTAGTACTATGTTTTTGATTTTGGTTTTAATGTTTCAGAAATATGTCATTTTTTGTGTTTATCCTTAATGCGATCTTCGGTGGTTCAAGTTTTTTCATTTTTCAGGACAGCGTGTGGCTAATTAAGAAATGTTGATGTGTTCAGTGTTGTTCCATTCATCAATTCTACTGGGTTAGCGATCGTTGCAGAAGCGGATTCGCGCTGTGGTGAGTTTTTGTCCGAAAAAAGTTGTCGTCACAAATTTGTTGTTTCCACTAGCTTCTGGTATTGGCTACTGAACGTACGTTTCTTCAGTTTTGACATCTTTGAAATACACAGGGACCATTTTTTGGTTTGTTAATGCACTGTGGGTTTGCTGACGGATCATGGTAGTACTAAGTTTTTGATTTCGGTTTTATGTTTCTGAAACATGTCATTTTTTGTGTTTATCCTTAATGCGATCTTCGGTGGCTCAAGTTTTTTCTTTTTTCAGGACAGCGTGTGGCTACTTAAGAAATCTTGATGTGTTCAGTGTTGTTCCATTCATCAATTTTACTGGGTTAGCGATCGTTGCAGAAGCGGATTTGCGCTGTGGTGAGTTTTTGTCCGAAAAAAAATGTCGTCACAAATTTGTTGTTTCCACTAGCTTCTGGTATTGGCTACTGAACGTACGTTTCTTCAGTTTTGACATCTTTGAAATACACAGCGACCATTTTTTGGTTTGTTAATGCACTGTGGGTATGCTGACGGTTCATGTTAGTACTAAGTTTTTGATTTTGGTTTTAATGTTTCAGAAATATGTCATTTTGATGTGTATATCCTTGATGCGATCTTTAGTGGTACAAATTTTTTCTTTTTTCAGCACAGTGTGTGGCAAGTTAAGAAATCTTGATGTGTTCGTTGATGTTCCATTCATCAATTCTACTGGGTTAGCGATCGTTGCAGAAGCGGATTTGCCTTGTGAAGACTTTTTGTCCGAAAAAAATTGTCGTCACAAATTGGTAGTTTCCACTAACTTCTGGTATTGGCCACTAAACGTTTCTTCAGTTTTGACATTTTTGAAAAACACAGCGACGTTTTTTTGGGTTTTTAATGCACTGTGGGTATGACGACGGATCATGGTAGTACTAAGTTTTTGATTTCGGTTTTATGTTTCTGAAGCATGTCATTTTTTGTGTTTATCCTTAATGCGATCTTCGGTGGTTCAAGTTTTTTCATTTTTCAGGACAGCGTGTGGCTACTTAAGAAATCTTGATGTGTTCAGTGTTGTTCCATTCATCAATTCTACTGGGTTAGCGATCTTTGCAGAAGCGGATTTGCGCTGTGGCGAGTTTTTGTCCAAAAAAAGTTGTCGTCACAAGTTTGTTGTTTCCACTAGCTTCTGGTATTGGCTACTGAACGTTTCTTCATTTTTGACATTTTTGAAAAACACAGCGACGTTTTTTTTGGGTTTTTAATGCATTGTGGGTATGACGACGGATCATGGTAGTACTAAGTTTTTGATTTCGGTTTTATGTTTCTGAAACATGTCTTTTTTTGTGTTTATCCTTAATGCGATCTTCGGTGGTTGAAGTTTTTTCATTTTTCAGGACAGCGTGTGGCTACTTAAGAAATCTTGATGTGTTCAGTGTTGTTCCATTCATCAATTCTACTGGGTTAGCGATCTTTGCAGAAGCGGATTTGCATTGTGAAGATTTTTTCTCCGAAAAAATTGTCGTCACAAATTGGTAGTTTCCACTAGCTTCTGTTTTTGGCTACTGAATGTTTCTTCAGTTTTGATATCTTTGAAATACTTAGCGACATTTTCTGCGTTGTTAATGCCTTGTGAGTATGCTGACGGTTCAAGGTAGACTAAGTTTTTGATTTTTTTTTTTTGTGTTTCTGAAATTTGTCATTTTTTGTTTTTATCCTTGATGCGATCTTCGGTGGTACAATTTTTCTTTTCATTTTCAGGACAGTGTGTGGCTAGTTAAGAAATCTTGATTAGTTCATTGTTGTTACATTCATCAATTCTTCTGGGTTAGCGATCTTTGCGGAAGCGGATTTGCGCTCTGGTGATTTTTGTCCGAAAAAAGTTGTCGTCACAAATTGGTAGTTTTCACTAGCGTCTGGTAATGGGTACTGAAAGTTTCTTCAGTTTTGACATCTTTGAAATACGTGGCGACATTTTTCTGGGTTGTTAATGAGTTGTAGGTATGCTGACGGCTCATGTTAGTAATAAGTTTTTGAATTTGGTCTTTATGTTTCTGAAATATGTCATTTTTTGTGTTTATCCTTGATGCCATCTTCTGTGGTACATTTTTTTTCATTTTTCAGGACAGTATGTGGCTAGTTAAAAAATCCTAATGTGTTCATTGTTGTTCAATTCATCAATTTTACTGGGTTAGCGATCTTTGCAGAAGCGGATTTGCGCTCTGGTGAATTTTGTCCGAAAAAAGTTGTCGTCACAAATTGGTAGTTTTCACTAGCTTCTGTTAATGGGTACTGAATGTTTCTTCAGTTTTGACATCTTTGAAATACACAGCGACAACTTATGGGTTGTTAATGTGTTGTGGGTATGCTGACGGTTCATGGTAGTACTATTTTTTTGAATTCGGTCTTTGTTTCTGAAATATGTCATTTTTTGTGTTTACCTTGATGCAATCTTCGGTGGTACACATTTTTTTCATTTTTCAGGACAGTGTGTGGCTAGCTGGAAATCTTGATGAGTTCATTGTTGTTCCATTCATCAATTCTACTGGGTAAGCTATCGTTGCAGAAGCAGATTCGCGCTGTGGTGATTTTTTGTCCGAAAAAAGTTGTCGTCACAAATTGGTAGTTTCCACTAGCTTCTGGTATTGGCTACTGAACGTTTCTTCAATTTTGACATCTTTGAAATATACAGCGACCATTTTTTGGTTTGTTAATGCACTGTGGGTATGCTGACGGTTCATGGTAGTACTAAGTTTTTGATTTTGGTTTTAATGTTTCTGAAATATGTCATTTTTTGTGTATATCCTTGATGCGATCTTTGGTGGTACAAATTTTTTTTTCAGCATAGTGTGTGGCTAGTTTAGAAATCTTGATGTGTTCGTTGTTGTTCCATTCATCAATTCTACTGGGTTAGCGATCGTTGCAGAAGCGGATTTGCATTGTGAAGATTTTTTCTCCGAAAAAAGTTGTCGTCATAAATTGGTAGTTTCCACAAGCTTCTGGTATTGGCCACTAAACGTTTCTTCATTTTTGACATTTTTGAAAAACACAGCGACGTTTTTTTTTGGGTTTTTAATGCATTGTGGGTATGACGACGGATCATGGTAGTACTAAGTTTTTGATTTCGGTTTTATGTTTCTGAAACATGTCATTTTTTGTGTTTATCCTTAATGCGATCTTCGATGGTTGAAGTTTTTTCATTTTTCAGGACAGCGTGTGGCTACTTAAGAAATCTTGATGTGTTCAGTGTTGTTCCATTCATCAATTCTACTGGGTTAGCGATCGTTGCAGAAGCGGATTTGCGCTGTGGTGAGTTTTTGTAAGAAAAAAGTTGTCGTCACAAATTTGTTGTTTCCACTAGCTTCTGTTTTTGGCTACTGAATGTTTCTTCAGTTTTGATATCTTTGAAATACTTAGCGACATTTTTTGCGTTGTTAATGCATTGTGAGTATGCTGACGGTTCAAGGTAGTACTAAGTTTTTGATTTTTTTTTTGTGTTTCTGAAATTTGTCATTTTTTCTTTTTATCCTTGATGCGATCTTCGGTGGTACAATTTTTCTTTTCATTTTTCAGGACAGTGTGTGGCTAGTTAAAAAATCTTAATGTGTTCATTGTTGTTCAATTCATCAATTTTACTGGGTTAGCGATTTTTGCAGAAGCGGATTTGCGCTCTGGTGAATTTTGTCCGAAAAAAGTTGTCGTCACAAATTGGTAGTTTTCACTAGCTTCTGTTAATGGGTACTGAATGTTTCTTCAGTTTTGACATCTTTGAAATTCACAGCGACAACTTATGGGTTGTAAATGTGTTGTGGGTATGCTGACGGTTCATGGTAGTACTATTTTTTTTGAATTCGGTCTTTGTTTCTGAAATATGTCATTTTTTGTGTTTATCCTTGATGCAATCTTCGGTGGTACACAATTTTTTCATTTTTCAGGACAGTGTGTGGCTAGTTCGGAAATCTTGATGAGTTCATTGTTGTTCCATTCATCAATTCTACTGGGTAAGCTATCGTTGCAGAAGCAGATTCGCGCTGTGGTGATTTTTTGTCCGAAAAAAGTTGTCGTCACAAATTGGTAGTTTCCACTAGCTTCTGGTATTGGCTACTGAATGTTTCTTCAATTTTGACATCTTTGAAATACACAGCGACAATTTTCTGGATTGTTAATGCGTGTGAGTATGCCGACGGTTCATGGTAGTACTAAGTTTTTGAATTTGTTCTTTATGTTTCTGAAATATGTCATTTTTTGTGTTTATCCTTGATGCCATCTTCTGTGGTACAATTTTTTTCAATTTTCAGGACAGTTTGCGGCTATTTAAAAAGTCTTAAAATTTTCATTGTTGTTCAATTCATCATTTATACTGGGTTAGCGATCTTTGCAGAAGCGGATTTGCGCTCTGGTGATTTTTGTCCGAAAAAAGTTGTCGTCACAAATTGGTAGTTTTCACTAGCTTCTGTTGATGGGTACTGAATGTTTCTTCAGTTTTGACATCTTTGAAATACGTGGCGACCTTTTTCTGGGTTGTTAATGAGTTGTCGGTACGCTGACGGCTCATTGTAGTATTAATTTCTTGAATTTGGTCTTTATGTTTCTGAAATATGTCATTTTTTGTGTTTATCCTTGATGCCATCTTCTGTGGTACAATTTTTTTTTATTTTTCAGGACAGTGTGTGGCTAGTTAAAAAATCTTAATGTGTTCATTGTTGTTCAATTCATAATTTTTACTGGGTTAGCGATCTTTGCAGAAGCGATTTTGCGCTCTGGTGATTTTTTGTCCGAAAAAAGTTGTCGTCACACATTGGTAGTTTTCACTAGCTTCTGGTAATGGGTACTGAATGTTTCTTCAGTTTTGACATCTTTGAAATACGTTACGACATTTTTCTGGGTTGTTAATGAGTTGTGGGTACGCTGACGGCTCATGCTAGTATTAAGTTTTTGAGTTTGGTCTTTATGTTTCTGATATATGTCATTTTTTGTGATTATCCTTGATGCCATCTTCTGTGGTACAATTTTTTTCATTTTTCAGGACAGTGTGCGGCTAGTTAATAAATCTTAATGTATTCATTGTTGTTCAATTCATCATTTTTACTGGGTTAGAGATCTTTGCAGAAGCTGATTTGCGCTCTGATGATTTTTGTCAGAAAAAAGTTGTCGTCACAAATTGGTAGTTTTCACTAGCTTCTGTTAATGGGTACTGAATGTTTCTTCAGTTTTGACATCTTTGAAATACACAGCAACAATTTTCTGGTTTGTTAATGCGTTGTGGGTATGCTGGCGGTTCATGGTAGTTCTAAGGTTTTGAATTTGGTCTTTATGTTTCTGGAAAATGTCATTTTTTCTGTTTATCCCTGATGCGATCTTCGGTGGTACAAATTTTGTTCATTTTTCAGGACAGTGTGTGGCTAGTTAAGAAATCTTGATGTGTCCATTGATGTTCCATTCATCAATTCTACTGGGTAAACAATCGTTGCAGAAGCAGATTTGCGCTGTGGTGATTTTTTGTCCGAAAAAAGTTGTCGTCACAAATTGGTAGTTTAAACTAGCTTCTGGTATTGGCTACTGAACGTTTCTTCAATTTTGACATCCTTGAAATACTCAGCGACAATTTTTTGGGTTGTTAATGCCTTGTGAGTATGCTGACGGTTCATGGTAGTACTAAGTTTTTGAATTTGGTCTTTATGTTTCTGAAATTTGTCATTTTTTGTGTTTATCCCTGATGCGATCTTCGGTGGTACAAATTTTGTTCATTTTTCAGGACAGTGTGTGGCTAGTTAAGAAATCTTGATGTGTTGATTGTTGTTCCATTCATCAATTCTACTGGGTAAGCGATCGTTGCAGAAGCAGATTTGCGCTGTGGTGATTTTTTGTCCGAAAAAAGTTATCACAACTTGGTAGTTTAAACTAGCTTCTGGTATTGGCTACTGAACGTTTCTTCAATTTTGACAACTTTGAAATACTCAGCGACATTTTTTTTGGGTTATTAATGCCCTGTGAGTATGCCAAAGGTTCATGGTAGTACTAGGTTTTTTGAATTTGGTCTTTATGTTTCTGAAATATGTCATTTTTTTTTTGTTTATCCTTGATGCCATCTTCTGTGGTACAATTTTTTTTTCAATTTTCAGGACAGTGTGTGGCTAGTTAAAAAATCCTAATATGTTCATTGTTGTTCAATTCATCATTTCTACTGGGTTAGCGATCTTTGCAGAAGCGGATTTGCGCTGTGGTGATTTTTTTCCGAAAAATGTTGTCGTCACAAATTGTTAGTTTTCACTAACTTCTGGTATTGGGTACTGAATGTTTCTTCAGTTTTGACATCATTGAAATACTCAGCGACAATTTTTGGGTTGTTAATGCCTTGTAAGTATGCTGACGGTTCATGGTAGTACTAAGATTTTGATTTGGCTTTTTGTGTTTCTGAAATATGTCCGTTTTTGTGTTTATCCTTGATGCGATCTTCGGTGGTACAGATTTTTTTTCATTTTTCAGGACAGTGTGTGGCTAGTTAAGAAATCGTGATGTGTTCATTGTTGTTCAATTCATCATTTCTACTGGGTTAGCGATCTTTGCAGAAGCGGATTTGCGCTGTGGTGATTTTTGTCCGAAAAAAGTTGTCATCACAAATTGGTAGTTTTCACTAGCTTCTGGTATTGGGTAGTGAATGTTTCTTCAGTTTTGACATCTTTAAAATACAGAGCGCCAGTTTTTTCGGGTTGTTAATGCATTGTGAGGATGCTGACGGTTCATGGTAGTACTAAGTTTTTGAATTCGGTCTTTATGATTCTGAAATATGTCATTTTTTGTGTTTATCCTTGATGCCATCTTCTGTGGTACAATTTTTTTTCAAATTTTTAGGACAGTGTATGGTTAGTTAAAAATCTTAATGTGTTCATTGTTGTTCAATTCATCATTTCTACTGGGTTAGCGATCTTTGCAGAAGCGGATTTTCGCTGTGGTGATTTTTGTCCGAAAAAAGTTGTCATCACAAATTGGTAGTTTTCACTAGCTTCTGGTATTGGGTACTGAATGTTTCTTCAGTTTTGACATCTTTGAAATACACAGCCACAGTTTTTTCGGGTTGTTAATGCCTTGTGAGTATGCTGACGGTTCATGGTAGTACTAAGATTTTGATTTGGCTTTTTGTGTTTCTGAAATATGTCCGTTTTTGTGTTTATCCTTGATGCGATCTTCGGTGGTACAAATTTTTTTCGTTTTTCAGGACAGTATGTGGCTAGTTTGGAAATTTTGATGTGTTTATTGTTGTTCCATTCATCGATTCTTCTGGGTTATTGATCGTTGCAGAAGCGGATTTGCGCTGTGGTGATTTTTGTCCGAAGAAAGTTGTCATCACAAATTGGTAGTTTTCACTAGCTTCTGGTATTGGGTACTGAATGTTTCTTCAGTTTTGACATCTTTAAAATACAGAGCGCCAGTTTTTTCGGGTTGTTAATGCATTGTGAGTATGCTGATGGTTCATGGTATTACTAAGATTTTGATTTGGCTTTTTGGGTTTCTGAAATATGTTCGTTTTTGTGTTTATCCTTGATGCGATCTTCGGTGGTACAATTTTTTTTCGTTTTTCAGGACAGTATGTGGCTAGTTAGGAAATCTTGATGTGTTTATTGTTGTTCCATTCATCGATTCTTCTGGGTTATTGATCGTTGCAGAAGCGGATTTGCGCTGTGGTGATTTTGTCCGAAAAAAGTTGTCATCACAAATTGGTAGTTTTCACTAGCTTCTGGTATTGGGTACTGAATGTTTCTTCAGTTTTGACATCTTTAAAATACAGAGCGCCAGTTTTTTCGGGTTGTTAATGCATTGTGAGTATGCCGAAGGTTCATGGTAGTACTAGGTTTTTTGAATTTGGTCTTTATGTTTCTGAAATATGTCATTTTTTTTTGTTTATCCTTGATGCCATCTTCTGTGGTACAATTTTTTTTTCAATTTTCAGGACAGTGTGTGGCTAGTTAAAAAATCCTAATATGTTCATTGTTGTTCAATTCATCATTTCTACTGGGTAAGCGATCTTTGCAGAAGCGGATTTGCGCTGTGGTGATTTTTTTCCGAAAAATGTTGTCGTCACAAATTGTTAGTTTTCACTAACTTCTGGTATTGGGTACTGAATGTTTCTTCAGTTTTGACATCATTGAAATACTCAGCGACAATTTTTGGGTTGTTAATGCCGTATGAGTATGCTGACGGTTCATGGTAGTACTAAGATTTTGATTTGGCTTTTTGTGTTTCTGAAATATGTTCGTTTCTGTCTTTATCCTTGATGCGATCTTCGGTGGTACAGATTTTTTTTCCATTTTTCAGGACAGTGTGTGGCTAGTTAAGAAATCTTGATGTGTTCAATGTTGTTCAATTCATCATTTCTACTGGTTTAGCGATCTTTGCAGAAGCGGATTTGCGCTCTGGTGGTTTTTGTCCGAAAAAAGTTGTCATCACAAATTGGTAGTTTTCACTAGCTTCTGGTATTGGGTAGTGAATGTTTCTTCAGTTTTGACATCTTTAAAATACAGAGCGCCAGTTTTTTCGGGTTGTTAATGCATTGTGAGTATGCTGACGGTTCATGGTAGTACTAAGTTTTTGAATTCGGTCTTTATGATTCTGAAATATGTCATTTTTTGTGTTTATCCTTGATGCCATCTTCTGTGGTACAATTTTTTTTTCAAATTTTTAGGACAGTGTATGGTTAGTTAAAAATCTTAATGTGTTCATTGTTGTTCAATTCATCATTTCTACTGGGTTAGCGATCTTTGCAGAAGCGGATTTGCGCTGTGGTGATTTTTGTCCGAAAAAAGTTGTCATCACAAATTGGTAGTTTTCACTAGCTTCTGGTATTGGGTACTGAATGTTTCTTCAGTTTTGACATCTTTGAAATACACAGCGACAGTTTTTTCGGGTTGTTAATGCATTGTGAGTATGCTGACGGTTCATGGTATTACTAAGATTTTGATTTGGCTTTTTGGGTTTCTGAAATATGTCCGTTTTTGTGTTTATCCTTGATGCAATCTTCGGTGGTACAGATTTTTTTTCATTTTTCAGGACAGTGTGTGGCTAGTTAAGAAATCTTGATGTGTTCATTGTTGTTCAATTCATCATTTCTACTGGGTTAGCGATCGTTGCAGAAGCGGATTTGCGCTGTGGTGATTTTTGTCCGAAAAAGTTGTCGTCACAAATTGGTAGTTTTCATTAGCTTCTGGTATTGGGTACTGTTCGTTTCTTCAGTTTTGACATCTTTGAAATCCACAGCGACAATTTTCTGGGTTGTTAAAACGTTTTGAGTATGCTGACGGATCTTGGTATTACTACCAAGTTTTTGAATTTGGTGTTTATGTTTCTGAAATATGTCATTTTTTGTGTTTATCCTTGATGCCATCTTCTGTGGTACAAATTATTTTCATTTATCAGGACAGTATGTGGCTAGTTAAAAATTCTTAATGTGTTCATTGTTGTTCAATTCATCATTTCTACTGGGTTAGCGATCTTTGCAGGAGCAGATTTGCGCTGTGGTGATTTTTGTCCGAAAAATGTTGTCGCCACAAATTGGTAGTTTTCACTACCTTCTGGTATTGGGTACTGAACGTTTCTTCAGCTTTGACATCTTTGAAATACACAGCGGCAATTTTCTGGGTTGTTAATGCGTTGTGGGTATGCTGACGGTTCATGGGAGTTCTAAGTTTTTGAATTTGGTCTTTGTGTTTCTGAAATATGTCATTTTTTATGTTTATCCTTGATGCCATCTTCTGTGGTACAAATTTTTTCAATTTTCAGGACAGTGTGTGGCTAGTTAAAAAATCTTAATGTGTTCATTGTTGTTCAATTTATCATTTCTACTGGGTTAGCGATCTTTTCAGAAGCGGATTTGCGCTGTGTTAATTTTTGTCCGAAAAATGTTGTCGTCACAAATTGGTAGTTTTCACTAGCTTCTGGTATTGGGTACTGAATGTTTCTTCAGTTTTGACATCTTTGAAATACACAGCGACAGTTTTTTCGGGTTGTTAATGCATTGTGAGTATGCTGACGGTTCATGGTATTACTAAGATTTTGATTTGGCTTTTTGGGTTTCTGAAATATGTCCGTTTTTGTGTTTATCCTTGATGCAATCTTCGGTGGTACAGATTTTTTTTCATTTTTCAGGACAGTGTGTGGCTAGTTAAGAAATCTTGATGTGTTCATTGTTGTTCAATTCATCATTTCTACTGGGTTAGCGATCGTTGCAGAAGCGGATTTGCGCTGTGGTGATTTTTGTCCGAAAAAAGTTGTCATCACAAATTGGTAGTTTTCACTAGCTTCTGGTATTGGGTACTGAATGTTTCTTCAGTTTTGACATCTTTGAAATACAGAGCGCCAGTTTTTTGGGTTGTTAATGCGTTGTGGGTATGCTGACAATTCACTGTAGTACTAAGTTTTTGAATTCGGTCGTTATGATTCTGAAATATGTCATTTTTTGTGTTTATCCTTGATGCCATCTTCTGTGGTACAATTTTTTTTCAAATTTTTAGGACAGTGTATGGTTAGTTAAAAATCTTAATGTGTTCATTGTTGTTCAATTCATCATTTCTACTGGGTTAGCGATCTTTGCAGAACCGGATTTGCGCTGTGGTGATTTTTGTCCGAAAAATGTTTTCGTCGCAATTTGGTAGTTTTCACTAGCTTCTGGTAATGGGTACTGAAAGTTTCTTCAGTTTTGACATCTTTGAAATACACAGCGACAATTTTCTGGGTTGTTAATGCGTTGTGGGTATGTTGACGGTTCAAGATAGTACTAAGTTTTTCAATTTGGTCTTTATGTATCTGAAATATGTCATTTTTTGTGTTTACCCTTGATGCCATCTTCTGTGGTTCAGTTTTTTTTTCAATTTTCAGGACAGTGTGTGGCTAGTTAAAAAAACTTAATGTGTTCATTGTTGTTCAATTCCTCATTTCTACTGGGTTAGCGATCTTTGCAGAAGCGGATTTGCGCTGTGGTGATTTTGGTCCGAAAAATGTTGTCGTCACAAATTGGTAGTTTTCACTAGCTTCTGGTATTGGGTACTGAATGTTTCTTCAGTTTTGACGATATCTTTGAAATACACAGCGAGAATTTTTTTGAGTTGCTAATGCATTGTGAGTATGCTCACGGCTCATGGTAGTACTAAGTTTTTGATTTGGCTTTTTGTGTTTCTGAAATATGTCATTTTTTGTGTTTATCCTTCATGCGATCTTCGGTGGTACAATTTTCTTTCATTTTTCAGGACAGTGTGTGGCTAGTTAAGAAATATTGATGTGTTCATTGTTCTTCAATTCATCATTTCTACTGGGTTAGCGATCTTTGCAGAAGCGGATTTGCGCTGTGGTGATTTTTGTCCGAAAAAAGTTGTCGTCACAAATTGGTAGTTTTCACTAGCTTCTGAAATTGGGTACTGAACGTTTCTTTAGTTTTGACATCTTTGAAATACACAGCGACAATTTTATTGGGTTGCTAATGCGTTGTGGGTATGCTGACGGTTCATGGTAGTACTAAGTTTTTGAATTTGGTCTTTATGTTTCTGGAATATGTCATTTTTTGTGTTTATCCTTGATGCCATCTTCTGTGGTACTATTTTTTTCAATTTTCAGGACAGTGTGGCTAGGTAAAAAATCTTAATGTTTTCATTGTTGTTCAATTCATCTTTTCTACTGGGTTAGCGATCTTTGCAGGAGCACATTTGCGCTGTGGTGATTTTTGTCCGAAAAATGTTGTCGTCTTAAATTGGTAGTTTTCACTAGCTTCTGGTATTGGGTACTGAACGTTTCTTCAGTTTTGACATCTTTGAAATACACAGCGACAATTTTTTGGGTTGTTATTGCATTGTGGGTATGCTGAAAGTTCATAGTAGTACTAAGTTTTTGATTTGGCTTTTTGTGTTTC
Source organism: Symsagittifera roscoffensis (assembly GCF_963678635.1). NCBI lineage: Eukaryota > Metazoa > Xenacoelomorpha > Acoela > Convolutidae > Symsagittifera > Symsagittifera roscoffensis. The sequence continues at coordinate 39,876,643 of NC_087068.1, forward strand.
TGAAAAATGTCGCTTTTTGTGTTTGTGCTTGATGCGATCTTCGGTGGTACAAATTTTTTTCGTTTTTCAGGACAGTGTGTGACTAGTTAAAAAATCTTATTGTGTTCATTGTTGTTCAATTCATCATTTCTACTGGGTTAGCGATCGTTTCAGAAGCGGATTTGCGCTGTGGTGATTTTTGTCCGAAAAATGTTGTCGTCACAAATTGGTAGTTTTCACTAGCTTCTGGTATTGGGTACTGAATGTTTCTTCAGTTTTGACATCTTTGAAATACACAGCGACATTTTTTTGGGTTGTTATTACATTGTGAGTATGCTGAAAGTTCATAGTAGTACTAAGTTTTTGATTTGGCTTTTTGTGTTTCTGAAATATGTCGTTTTTTGTGTTTGTGCTTGATGCGATCTTCGGTGGTACAAATTTTTTTCGTTTTTCAGGGCAGTGTGTGACTAGTTAAAAAATCTTATTGTGTTCATTGTTGTTCAATTCATCATTTCTACTGGGTTAGCGATCTTTTCAGAAGCGGATTTGCGCTGTGGTGATTTTTGTCCGAAAAATGTTGTCGTCACAAATTGGTAGTTTTCACTAGCTTCTGGTATTGGGTACTGAATGTTTCTTCAGTTTTGACATCTTTGAAATACACAGCGACATTTTTTTGGGTTGTTATTGCATTGTGAGTATGCTGACAGTTCATGGTAGTACTAAGTTTTTGGTTTGGCTTTTTGTGTTTCTGAAATATGTCATTTTTGTGTTTATCCTTGATACGATCTTTTGTGGTACAAGTTTTTTCTTTTGTTCAGGACAGTGTGTGGCTAGTTAAAAAATCTTATTGTGTTCATTGTTGTTCAATTCATCATTTCTACTGGGTTAGCGATCTTTTCAGGACATTGTGCAGCTAGTTAAATCATCTTGATGTGTTCATTGGTGTTCCATTCATCAATTCTTTTGAGTTAGTGATCGTTGCAGAAGGTAAATTGCGCTGTGGTGATTTTTGTCCAAAAATTGTTGTCGTCACAAATTGGTAGTTTTCACTAGCTTCTGGTATTGGGTACTGAATGTTTCTTCAGTTTTGACATCTTTGAAATACACAGCGACATTTTTTTGGGTTGTTATTGCATTGTGAGTATGCTGACAGTTCATGGTAGTACTAAGTTTTTGGTTTGGCTTTTTGTGTTTCTGAAATATGTCGTTTTTTGTGTTTGTGCTTGATGCGATCTTCGGTGGTACAAATTTTTTTCGTTTTTCAGGACAGTGTGTGACTAGTTAAAAAATCTTATTGTGTTCATTGTTGTTCAATTCATCATTTCTACTGGGTTAGCGATCGTTTCAGAAGCGGATTTGCGCTGTGGTGATTTTTGTCCGAAAAATGTTGTCGTCACAAGTTGGTAGTTTTCACTAGCTTCTGGTATTGGGTACTGAATGTTTCTTCAGTTTTGACATCTTTGAAATACACAGCGACATTTTTTGGGTTGTTATTGCATTGTGAGTATGCTGAAAGTTCATAGTAGTACTAAGTTTTTGATTTGGCTTTTTGTGTTTCTGAAATATGTCGTTTTTTGTGTTTGTGCTTGATGCGATCTTCGGTGGTACAAATTTTTTTCGTTTTTCAGGGCAGTGTGTGACTAGTTAAAAAATCTTATTGTGTTCATTGTTGTTCAATTCATCATTTCTACTGGGTTAGCGATCTTTTCAGAAGCGGATTTGCGCTGTGGTGATTTTTGTCCGAAAAATGTTGTCGTCACAAATTGGTAGTTTTCACTAGCTTCTGGTATTGGGTACTGAATGTTTCTTCAGTTTTGACATCTTTGAAATACACAGCGACATTTTTTTGGGTTGTTATTGCATTGTGAGTATGCTGACAGTTCATGGTAGTACTAAGTTTTTGGTTTGGCTTTTTGTGTTTCTGAAATATGTCGTTTTTTGTGTTTATCCTTGATGCGATCTTCGGTGGTACAAATTTTTTTAATTTTTCAGGACAGTGTGTGGCTAGTTAAAAAATCTTATTGTGTTCATTGTTGTTCAATTCATCATTTCTACTGGGTTAGCGATCTTTTCAGAAGCACATTTGCGCTTTAGTGATTTTTGTCCGAAAAATGTTGTCGTCACAAATTGGTAGTTTTCACTAGCTTCTGGTATTGGGTACTGAATTTTTCTTCAGTTTTGACATCTTTGAAATACACAGCGACAATTTTTTGGGTTGTTAATGCATTGTTGGTATGCTGACGGTTCATGGTAGTACTAAGTTTTTGAATTTGGTCTTTATGTTTCTGAAATATGTCATTTTTTGTGTTTATCCTTGATGCCATCTTCTGTGGTACAATTTATTCCAATTTTCAGGACAGTGTGTGGCTAGTTAAAAAATCCTAATGGGTTCATTGTTGTTCAAATCATGATTTCTACTGGGTTAGCGATCTTTGCAGGAGCAGATTTGCGCTGTGGTGATTTTTGTCCGAAAAATGTTGTCGTCACAAATTGGTAGTTTTCACTAGCTTCTGGTATTGGGTACTGAACGTTTCTTCAGTTTTGGCATCTTTGAAATACACAGCGACAATTTTTTGGGTTGTTATTGCATTGTGGGTATGCTGACAGTTCATGGTAGTACTAATTTTTTGGTTTGGCTTTTTGTGTTTCTGAAATATGTCATTTTTTGTGTTTATCCTTGATGCGATCTTCGGTGGTACAAATTTTTTTAATTTTTCAGGACAGTGTGTGGCTAGTTAAAAAACCTTCATGTGTTCATTGTTGTTCAATTCATCATTTCTACTGAGTTAGCGATCTTTTCAGAAGCACATTTGCGCTTTAGTGATTTTTGTCCGAAAAATGTTGTCGTCACAAATTGGTAGTTCTCACTAGCTTCTGGTATTGGGTACTGAATTTTTCTTCAGTTTTGACATCTTTGAAATACACAGCGAAAATTTTTTGGGTTGTTAATGCATTGTGGGTATGCTGACAGTTCATAGTAGTACTAAGTTTTTGATTTGGCTTTCTGTGTTTCTGAAATATGTCGTTTTTTTGTTTGTGGTTGATGCGATCTTCGGTGGTACAAATTTTTTTTCGTTTTTCAGGACAGTGTGTGACTAGTTAAAAAATCTTATTGTGTTCATTGTTGTTCAATTCATCATTTCTACTGGGTTAGCGATCTTTTCAGAAGCGGATTTGCGCTGTGGTGATTTTTGTCCGAAAAATGTTGTCGTCACAAATTGGTAGTATTCACTAGCTTCTGGTATTGGGTACTGAATGTTTCTTCAGTTTTGACATCTTTGAAACCGACAGCGACATTTTTTTGGGTTGTTATTGCATTGTGAGTATGCTGACAGTTCATGGTAGTACTAAGTTTTTGGTTTGGCTTTTTGTGTTTCTGAAATATGTCATTTTTTGTGTTTATCCTTGATGCGATCTTCGGTGGTACAATTTTTCTTAATTTTTCAGGACAGTGTGTGGCTAGTTAAAAAACCTTCTTGTGTTCATTGTTGTTCAATTCATCATTTCTACTGGTTTAGCGATCTTTTCAGAAGCACATTTGCGCTTTAGTGATTTTTGTTCGAAAAATGTTGTCGTCACAAATTGGTAGTTTTCACTAGCTTCTGGTATTGGGTACTGAATTTTTCTTCAGTTTTGACATCTTTGAAATACACAGCGAAAATTTTTTGGGTTGTTAATGCATTGCGGGTATGCTGACGGTTCATGGTAGTACTAAGTTTTTGAATTTGGTCTTTATGTTTCTGAAATATGTCATTTTTTGTGTTTATCCTTGATGCCATCTTCTGTGGTACAATTTATTTCAATTTTCAGGACAGTGTGTGGCTAGTTAAAAAAATCTTAATGTGTTCATTGTTGTTCAATTCATGATTTCTACTGGGTTAGCGATCTTTGCAGGAGCAGATTTGCGCTGTGTTGATTTTTGTCCGAAAAATGTTGTCGTCACAAATTGGTAGTTTTCACTAGCTTCTGGTATTGGGTACTGAATGTTTCTTCAGTTTTGACATCTTTGAAACACACAGCGACCCTTTTTTTGGGTTGTTAATGCATTGTGGGTATGCTGACAGTTCATAGTAGTACTAAGTTTTTGATTTGGCTTTCTGTGTTTCTGAAATATGTCGTTTTTTGTGTTTGTGGTTGATGCGATCTTCGGTGGTACAAATTTTTTTTCGTTTTTCAGGACAGTGTGTGACTAGTTAAAAAATCTTATTGTGTTCATTGTTGTTCAATTCATCATTTCTACTGGGTTAGCGATCTTTTCAGAAGCGGATTTGCGCTGTGGTGATTTTTGTCCGAAAAATGTTGTCGTCACAAATTGGTAGTTTTCACTAGCTTCTGGTATTGGGTACTGAATGTTTCTTCAGTTTTGACATCTTTGAAACACACAGCGACATTTTTTTGGGTTGTTATTGCATTGTGAGTATGCTGACAGTTCATGGTAGTACTAAGTTTTTGGTTTGGCTTTTTGTGTTTCTGAAATATGTCATTTTTTGTGTTTATCCTTGATGCGATCTTCGGTGGTACAATTATTTTAATTTTTTCAGGACAGTGTGTGGCTAGTTAAAAAACCTTCTTGTGTTCATTGTTGTTCAATTCATCATTTCTACTGGGTTAGCGATCTTTTCAGAAGCACATTTGCGCTTTAGTGATTTTTGTTCGAAAAATGTTGTCGTCACAAATTGGTAGTTTTCACTAGCTTCTGGTATTGGGTACTGAATTTTTCTTCAGTTTTGACATCTTTGAAATACACAGCGAAAATTTTTTGGGTTGTTAATGCATTGTGGGTATGCTGACGGTTCATGGTAGTACTAAGTTTTTGAATTTGGTCTTTATGTTTCTGAAATATGTCATTTTTTGTGTTTATCCTTGATGCCATCTTCTGTGGTACAATTTATTTCAATTTTCAGGACAGTGTGTGGCTAGTTAAAAAATCTTAATGTGTTCATTGTTGTTCAATTCATGATTTCTACTGGGTTAGCGATCTTTGCAGGAGCAGATTTGCGCTGTGTTGATTTTTGTCCGAAAAATGTTGTTGTCACAAATTGGTAGTTATCACTAGCTTCTGGTATTGGGTACTGAACGTTTCTTCAGTTTTGACATCTTTGAAATACACAGCGACAATTTTCTGGGTTGTTAATGCGTTGTGGGTATGCTGACGGTTCATGGTAGTACTAAGTTTTTGAGTTTGGTCTTTATGTTTCTGAAATATGTCTTTTTTTGTGTTTATCTTTGATGCCATCTTCTGTGGTACAGTTTTTTTCAATTTTCAGGACAGTGTGTGGCTAGTTAAAAAATCTTAATGTGTTCATTGTTGTTCAATTCATCATTTCTACTGGGTTAGCGATCTTTTCAGAAGCGGATTTGCGCTGTGGTGATTTTTGTCCGAAAAATGTTGTCGTCACAAATTGGTAGTTTTCACTAGCTTCTGGTATTGGGTACTGAATGTTTCTTCAATTTTGACATCTTTAAAACACACAGCGACATTTTTTTGGGTTGTTAATGCATTGTGAGTATGCTGACGGTTCATGGTAGTACTAATTTTTTAATTTGGTCTTTATGTTTCTGAAATATGTCATTTTTTGTGTTTATCCTTGATGCCATTTTCTGTGGTACAATTTTTTTCAATTTTCAGGACAGTGTGTGGCTAGTTAAAAAATCTTAATGTGTTCATTGTTGTTCAATTCATCATTTCTACTGGGTCAGCGATCTTTGCAGAAGCGGATTTGCGCTGTGGTGATTTTTGTCCGAAAAAAGTTGTCGTCACAACTTGGTAGTTTTCATTAGCTTCTGGTATTGGGTACTGTTCGTTTCTTCAGTTTCGACATCTTTGAAATCCACAGCGACAATTTTCTGGGTTGTTAATGCGTTGTGGGTATGCTGACGGTTCATGGTAGTACTACTAAGTTTTTGAATTTGGTCTTTATTTTTCCGAAATATGTCATTTTTTGTGTTCATCCTTGATGCCATCTTCTGTGGTACAAATTATTTACATTTTTCAGGACAGTATGTGGCTAGTTAAAAAATCCTAATCTGTTCAGTTAAAAAGTCCTAATGTGTTCATTGTTGTTCAATTCATCATTTCTACTGGGTTAGCGATCTTTGCATGAGCAGATTTGCGCTGTGATGATTTTTGTCCGAAAAATGTTGTCGTCACAAATTGGTAGTTATCACTAGCTTCTGGTATTGGGTACTGAATTTTTCTTCAGTTTTGACATCTTTGAAATACACAGCGACAATTTTTTGGGTTGTTAATGCATTGTTGGTATGCTGACGGTTCATGGTAGTACTAAGTTTTTGAATTTGGTGTTTATGTTTCTGAAATATGTCATTTTTTGGGTTTATCCTTGATGCCATCTTCTGTGGTACAATTTTTTTCAATTTTCAGGACAGTGTGTGGCTAGTTAAAAAATCTTAATGTGTTCCTTGTTAATCAATTCATCATTTCTACTGGGTTAGCGATCTTTTCAGAAGCGGATTTGCGCTGTGTTGATTTTTGTCTGAAAAATGTTGCCGTCACAAATTGATAGTTTTCACTAGCTTCTCGTATTGGGTACAAAAAGTTTCTTCAGTTTTGACATCTTTGCAATACACAGCGACAAATTTTTGGGTTGTTAATGCGTTGTGGGTATGCTTACGGTTCATGGTAGCACTTTTAAGTTTTTGAATTTGGTCTTTGTGTTTCTGAAATATGTCATTTTTTGTGTTTATCCTTGATGCCATCTTCTGTGGTACAAATTATTTTCATTTTTCAGGACAGTATGTGGCTAGTTAAAAAATCTTATTGTGTTCACTGTTGTTCAATTCATCATTTCTACTGGGTCAGCGACCTTTGCAGAAGCGGATTTGCGCTGTGGTGATTTTTGTCCGAAAAATGTTGCCGTCACAAATTGGTAGTTTTCACTAGCTTCTGGTATTGGGTACTGAATGTTTCTTCAGTTTTGACATCTTTGCAATACACAGCGACAAATTTTTGGGTTGTTAATGCATTGTGAGTATGCTTACGGTTCATGGTAGCACTTTTAATTTTTTGAATTTGGTCTTTATGTTTCTGAAACATGTCATTTTTTGTGTTTATCCTTGATGCCATCTTCTGTGGTACAAATTATTTTCTTTTTTCAGGACAGTATGTGGCTAGTTAAAAAATCCTATTGTGTTCATTGTTGCTCAATTCATCATTTCTACTGGGTCAGCGATCTTGCAGAAGCGAATTTGCGCTGTGGTGATTTTTGTCCGAAAAAAGTTGTCGTCACAAATTGGTAGTTTTCATTAGCTTCTGGTATTGGGTACTGTTCGTTTCTTCAGTTTTGACATCTTTGAAATCCACAGCGACAATTTTCTGGGTTGTTAAAACGTTTTGAGTATGCTGACGGATCTTGGTATTACTACCAAGTTTTTGAATTTGGTGTTTATGTTTCTGAAATATGTCATTTTTTGTGTTTATCCTTGATGCCATCTTCTGTGGTACAAATTATTTTCATTTATCAGGACAGTATGTGGCTAGTTAAAAATTCTTAATGTACTCATTGTTGTTCAATTCATCATTTATACTGGGTTAGCGATCTTTGCAGGAGCAGATTTGCGCTGTGGTGATTTTTGTCCGAAAAATGTTGTCGCCACAAATTGGTAGTTTTCACTACCTTCTGGTATTGGGTACTGAACGTTTCTTCAGCTTTGACATCTTTGAAATACACAGCGACAATTTTCTGGGTTGTTAATGCGTTGTGGGTATGCTGACGGTTCATGGGAGTTCTAAGTTTTTGAATTTGGTCTTTGTGTTTCTGAAATATGTCATTTTTTATGTTTATCCTTGATGCCATCTTCTGTGGTACAATTTTTTTCAATTTTCAGGACAGTGTGTGGCTAGTTAAAAAATCTTAATGTGTTCATTGTTGTTCAATTTATCATTTCTACTGGGTTAGCGATCTTTTCAGAAGCGGATTTGCGCTGTGTTAATTTTTGTCCGAAAAATGTTGTCGTCACAAATTGGTAGTTTTCACTAGCTTCTGGTATTGGGTACTGAATGTTTCTTCAGTTTTGACATCTTTGAAATAGACAGCGACAAGTTTTTTGGGTTGTTAATGCATTGTGAGTATGCTGACAGTTCTTGGTAGTACTAGGTTTTTGATTTGGCTTTTTGTGTTTCTGAAATATGTCATTTTTTGTGTTTATCCTTGATGCGATCTTCGGTGGTAGAAATTTTTTTCTTTTTTCAGGACAGTGTGTGGCTAGTTAAAAAATCTTGTTGTGTTTTTGTTGTTCAATTCATCATTTCTACTGGGTCAGCGATCTTTGCAGAAGCGGATTTGCGCTGTGGTGATTTTTGTCCGAAAAAAGGTTGTCGTCACAAATTGGTAGTTTTCACTAGCTTCTGGTATTGGGTACTGAGTGTTTCTTCAGTTTTGACATCTTTGAAATACAGAGCGACAATTTTTTTGGATTGTTAATGCATTGTGAGTATGCTGACAGTTCTTGGTAGTACTAGGTTTTTGATTTGGCTTTTTGTGTTTCTGAAATATGTCATTTTTTGTGTTTATCCTTGATGCGATCTTCGGTGGTACAATTTTTTTTCATTTTTCAGGACAGTGTGTGGCTAGTTAAAAAATCTTTTTGTGTTTTTGTTGTTCAATTCATCATTTCTACTGGGTCAGCGATCTTTGCAGAAGCGGATTTGCGCTGTGGTGATTTTTGTCCGAAAAATGTTGCCATCACAAATTGGTAGTTTTCACACTTTCTGGTATTGGGTACTGAATGTTTTTTCAGTTTTGACATCTTTGCAACACACAGCGAAAATTTTTTGGGTTCTTAATGCGTTGTGGGTATGCTGAAGGTTCATGGTAATCCTACTAAGTTTTTGAATTTGGTCTTTATGTTTCTGAAATATGTCATTTTTCGTGTTTATCCTTGATGCCATCTTCTGTGGTACAAATTATTTTCATTTTTCAGAACAGTATGTGGCTAGTTGAAAAATCTTAATGTGTTCATTGTTGTTCAATTCATCATTTCTACTAGGTTAGCAATCTTTGTATGAGCACATTTGCGCTGTGGTGATTTTTGTCCGAAAAATGTTGTCGTCACAAATTGGTAGTTTTCACTAGCTTCTGGTATTGGGTACTGAACGTTTCTTCAGTTTTGACATCTTTGAAAAGCACAGCGACAATTTTCTGGGTTGTTAATGCGTTGTGGGTATGCTGCCGGTTCATGGTAGTACTAAGTTTTTGAATGTGGTCTTTATGTTTCTGAAATATGTTTTTTTTATGTTTATCCTTGATGCCATCTTCTGTGGTACATTTTTTTTCAATTTTCAGGACAGTGTGTGGCTAGTTAAAAAATCTTAATGTGTTCATTGTCGTTCAATTCATCATTTCTACTGGGTTAGCGATCATTTCAGAAGCGGATTTGCGCTGTGGTGATTTTTGTCCGAAAAATGTTGTCGTCACAAATTGGTAGTTTTCACTAGCTTCTGGTATTGGGTACTGAAAGTTTCTTCAGTTTTGACATCTTTGAAATACACAGCGACAATTTTTTGGGTTGTTAATGCATTGTGAGTGTGCTGAAAGTTCATGGTAGTACTACTAAAGTTTTGAATTGGGTCTTTATGTTTCTGAACTATGTCATTTTTTGTGTTAATCCTTGATGCCATCTTCTGTGGTACAAATTATTTTCATTTTTCAGGACAGTATGTGGCTAGTTAAAAAATCTTATTGTGTTCATTGTTGTTCAATTCATCATTTCTACTGGGTCAGCGATCTTTGCAGAAGCGGATTTGCGCTGTGGTGATTTTTGTCCGAAAAATGTTGCCGTCACAAGTTGGTAGTTTTCACTAGTTTCTGGTATTGGGTACTGAATGTTTCTTCATTTTTGACATCTTTGCAATACACAGCGACAATTTTTTGGGTTGTTAACGCGTTGTGGGTGGGTATGCTGAAGGTTCATGGTAGTACTACTAAAGTTTTGAATTGGGTCTTTATGTTTCTGAAATATGTCATTTTTTGTGTTTATCCTTGATGCCATCTTCTGTGGTACAATTTTTTTCAATTTTCAGGACAGTGTGTGGCTAGTTAAAAAATCTTAATGTGTTCCTTGTTAATCAATTCATCATTTCTACTGGGTTAGCGATCTTTTCAGAAGCGGATTTGCGCTGTGTTGATTTTTGTCTGAAAAATGTTGCCGTCACAAATTGATAGTTTTCACTAGCTTCTGGTATTGGGTACTGAATGTTTCTTCAGTTTTGACATCTTTGAGATACATAGCGACAATTTTTTGGGTTGTTAATGCATTGTGAGTATGCTGAAAGTTCTTGGTAGTACTAAGTTTTTGATTTGGCTTTTTGTGTTTCGGAAATATGCCGTTTTTTGTGTTAATCCTTGATGCCATCTTCTGTGGTACAAATTATTTTCATTTTTCAGGACAGTATGTGGCTAGTTAAAAAATCTTATTGTGTTCATTGTTGTTCAATTCATCATTTCTACTGGGTCAGCGATCTTTGCAGAAGCGGATTTGCGCTGTGGTGATTTTTGTCCGAAAAATGTTGCCGTCACAAGTTGGTAGTTTTCACTAGTTTCTGGTATTGGGTACTGAATGTTTCTTCATTTTTGACATCTTTGCAATACACAGCGACAATTTTTTGGGTTGTTAACGCGTTGTGGGTGGGTATGCTGAAGGTTCATGGTAGTACTACTAAAGTTTTGAATTGGGTCTTTATGTTTCTGAAATATGTCATTTTTTGTGTTTATCCTTGATGCCATCTTCTGTGGTACAAATTATTTTCATTTTTCAGGACAGTATGTGGCCGGTTAAAAAATCTTATTGTGTTCATTGTTGTTCAATTCATCATTTCTACTGGGTCAGCGATCTTTGCAGAAGCGGATTTGCGCTGTGGTGATTTTTGTCCGAAAAATGTTGTCGTCACAAATTGGTAGTTTTCACTAGCTTCTGGTATTGGGTACTGAATGTTTCTTCAGTTTTGACATCTTTGAGATACATAGCGACAATTTTTTGGGTTGTTAATGCATTTTGAGTATGCTGAAAGTTCTTGGTAGTACTAAGTTTTTGATTTGGCTTTTTGTGTTTCGGAAATATGCCGTTTTTTGTGTTAATCCTTGATGCGATCTTCGGTGGTACAAATTTTTTTCATTTTTCAGGACAGTGTGTGACTAGTTAAAAAATCTTATTGTGTTCATTGTTGTTCAATTCATCATTTCTACTGGGTTAGCGATCTTTTCAGAAGCGGATTTGCGCTGTGGTGATTTTTGTCCGAAAAATGTTGCCGTCACAAATTGGTAGTTTTCACTAGCTTCTGGTATTGGGTACTGAATGTTTCTTCAGTTTTGACATCTTTGAGATACATAGCGACAATTTTTTGGGTTGTTAATGCATTGTGAGTATGCTGAAAGTTCTTGGTAGTACTAAGTTTTTGATTTGGCTTTTTGTGTTTCGGAAATATGTCGTTTTTTGTGTTTGTGCTTGATGCGATCTTCGGTGGTACAAATTTTTTTCGTTTTTCAGGGCAGTGTGTGACTAGTTAAAAAATCTTATTGTGTTCATTGTTGTTCAATTCATCATTTCTACTGGGTTAGCGATCTTTTCAGAAGCGGATTTGCGCTGTGGTGATTTTTGTCCGAAAAATGTTGCCGTCACAAATTGGTAGTTTTCACTAGCTTCTGGTATTGGGTACTGAATGTTTCTTCAGTTTTGACATCTTTGCAGTACTTAGCGACAATTTTTTGGGCTGTTAATGCGTTGTGGGTATGCTGACGGTTCATGGTAGTACTACTAAGTTTTTGAATTTGGTCTTTATGTTTCTGAAATATGTCATTTTTTGTGTTTATCCTTGATGCCAACTTCTGTGGTACAAATTATTTTCATTTTTCAGAACAGTGTGTGGCTAGTTAAAAAATCTTATTGTGTTCATTGTTGTTCAATTCATCATTTCTACTGGCTTAGCGATCTTTTCAGAAGCGGATTTGCGCTGTGGTGATTTTTGTCCGAAAAATGTTGCCGTCACAAATTGGCAGTTTTCACTAGCTTCTGGTATTGGGTACTGAATGTTTCTTCAGTTTTGACATCTTTGCAGTACACAGCGACAATTTTTTGGGTTGTTAATGCGTTGTGGGTATGCTGACGGTTCATGGTAGTACTACTAAGTTTTTGAATTTGGTCTTTATGTTTCTGAAATATGTCATTTTTTGTGTTTATCCTTGATGCCAACTTCTGTGGTACAAATTATTTTCATTTTTCAGAACAGTGTGTGGCTAGTTAAAAAATCTTAATGTGTTCATTGTTGTTCAATTCATCATTTCTATTAGGTTAGCAATCTTTGTATGAGCACATTTGCGCTGTGGTGATTTTTGTCCGAAAAATGTTGTCGTCACAAATTGGTAGTTTTCACTAGCTTCTGGTATTGGGTACTGAACGTTTCTTCAGTTTTGACATCTTTGAAAAACACAGCGACAATTTTCTGGGTTGTTAATGCGTTGTGGGTATGCTGCCGGTTCATGGTAGTACTAAGTTTTTGAATGTGGTCTTTATGTTTCTGAAATATGTTTTTTTTATGTTTATCCTTGATGCCATCTTCTGTGGTACAATTTTTTTCAATTTTCAGGACAGTGTGTGGCTAGTTAAAAAATCTTAATGTGTTCATTGTCGTTCAATTCATCATTTCTACTGGGTTAGCGATCTTTTCAGAAGCGGATTTGCGCTGTGGTGATTTTTGTCCGAAAAATGTTGTCGTCACAAATTGGTAGTTTTCACTAGCTTCTGGTATTGGGTACTGAAAGTTTCTTCAGTTTTGACATCTTTGAAATAAACAGCGACAATTTTTTGGGTTGTTAATGCATTGTGAGTGTGCTGAAAGTTCATGGTAGTACTACTAAAGTTTTGAATTGGGTCTTTATGTTTCTGAACTATGTCATTTTTTGTGTTAATCCTTGATGCCATCTTCTGTGGTACAAATTATTTTCATTTTTCAGGACAGTATGTGGCTAGTTAAAAAATCTTATTGTGTTCATTGTTGTTCAATTCATCATTTCTACTGGGTCAGCGATCTTTGCAGAAGCGGATTTGCGCTGTGGTGATTTTTGTCCGAAAAATGTTGCCGTCACAAGTTGGTAGTTTTCACTAGTTTCTGGTATTGGGTACTGAATGTTTCTTCATTTTTGACATCTTTGCAATACACAGCGACAATTTTTTGGGTTGTTAACGCGTTGTGGGTATGCTGAAGGTTCATGGTAGTACTACTAAAGTTTTGAATTGGGTCTTTATGTTTCTGAAATATGTCATTTTTTGTGTTTATCCTTGATGCCATCTTCTGTGGTACAAATTATTTTCATTTTTCAGGACAGTATGTGGCCGGTTAAAAAATCTTATTGTGTTCATTGTTGTTCAATTCATCATTTCTACTGGGTCAGCGATCTTTGCAGAAGCGGATTTGCGCTGTGGTGATTTTTGTCCGAAAAATGTTGTCGTCACAAATTGGTAGTTTTCACTAGCTTCTGGTATTGGGTACTAAATGTTTCTTCAGTTTTGACATCTTTGAGATACATAGCGACAATTTTTTGGGTTGTTAATGCATTGTGAGTATGCTGAAAGTTCTTGGTAGTACTAAGTTTTTGATTTGGCTTTTTGTGTTTCGGAAATATGCCGTTTTTTGTGTTAATCCTTGATGCGATCTTCGGTGGTACAAATTTTTTTCATTTTTCAGGACAGTGTGTGGCTAGTTAAAAAATCTTATTGTGTTCATTGTTGTTCAATTCATCAATTTTACTGGGTCAGCGATCTTTTCAGAAGCGGATTTGCGCTGTGGTGATTTTTGTCCGAAAAATGTTGCCGTCACAAATTGGTAGTTTTCACTAGCTTCTGGTATTGGGTACTGAATGTTTCTTCAGTTTTGACATCTTTGCAGTACACAGCGACAATTTTTTGGGTTGTTAATGCGTTGTGGGTATGCTGACGGTTCATGGTAGTACTACTAAGTTTTTGAATTTGGTCTTTATGTTTCTGAAATATGTCATTTTTTGTGTTTATCCTTGATGCCATCTTCTGTGGTACAAATTATTTTCATTTTTCAGAACAGTTTGTGGCTAGTTAAAAAATCTTATTGTGTTCATTGTTGTTCAATTCATCAGTTCTACTGGGTCAGCGTTCTCTGCAGACGCGGATTTGCGCTGTGGTGATTTTTGTCCGAAAAATGTTGCCGTCACAAATTGGTAGTTTTCACTAGCTTCTGGTATTGGGTACTGAATGTTTTTTCAGTTTTGACATCTTTGCAGTACACAGCGACAATTTTTGGGTTGTTAATGCGTTGTGGGTATGCTGGCGGTTCATGGTAGTACTACTAAGTTTTTGATTTGGCTTTTCTGTTTCTGAAATATGTCATTTTTTGTGTTTATCCTTGATGCGATCTTCGGTGGTAAACTTTTTTTTTCCTTTTTCAGGACAGTGTGTGGCTAGTTTAAAAATCTTATTGTGTTCATTGTTGTTCAATTCATCAATTCTACTGGGTTAGCGATCTTTGCAGGAGCAGATTTACGCTGTGGTGATTTTTGTCCGAAAAATTTTGTCGTCACAAATTGGTAGTTTTCACTAGCTTCTGGTATTGGGTACTGAACGTTTCTTCAGTTTTGACATCTTTGAAAAACTCAGCGACAATTTTTTGGGTTGTTTATGCCTTGTGAGTATGCTGACGGTTCTTGGAAGTACTAAGATTTTGATTTGGCTTTTTGCGTTTCTGAAATATGTCATTTTTTGTGTTTATCCTTGATGCGATCTTCGGTGGTACAAATTTTTTCATTTTTCAGGACAGTGTGTGGCTAGTTAAAAAATCCTAATGTGTTCCTTGTTATTCCATTCATCATTTCTACTGGGTTAGCGATCTTTGCAGAAACGAATTAGCGCTGTGGTGATTTTTCTCCGAAAAAAGTTGTCGTCACAATTTGGTAGTTTTCACTAGCTTCTGGTATTGGGTACTGAACGTTTCTTCAGTTTTGACATCTTTGAAATACAGAGCGACAAATTTTTGGATTGTTAATGCCTTGTGAGTATGCTGACGGTTCTTGGAAGTACTAAGATTTTGATTTGGCTTTTTGCGTTTCTGAAATATGTCATTTTTTTTGTTTATCCTTGATGCGATCTTCGGTGGTACAAATTTTTTTCATTTTTCAGGACAGTGTGTGGCTAGTTAAAAATTCTAATGTGTTCCTTGTTATTCCATTCATCATTTCTACTGGGTTAGCGATCTTTGCAGAAACGGATTAGCTTTGTGGTGATTTTTGTCCGAAAAAAGTTGTCGTCACAATTTGGTAGTTTTCACTAGCTTCTGGTATTGGGTACTGAACGTTTCTTCAGTTTTGACATCTTTGAAAAACTCAGCGACAATTTTTTGGGTTGTTAATGCGTTAATGCCCTGTGAGTATGCTGACGGTTCTTGGAAGTACTATGATTTTGATTTGGCTTTTTGCGTTTCTGAAATATGTCATTTTTTGTGTTTATCCTTGATGCGATCTTCGGTGGTACAAATTTTTTTCATTTTTCAGAACAGTGTGTGGCTAGTTAAAAAATCTTATTGTGTTCATTGTTGTTCAGTTCATCAATTCTACTGGGTTAGCGATCTTTGCAGGAGCAGATTTGCGCTGTGGTGATTTTTGTCCGAAAAATGTTGTCGTCACAAATTGGTAGTTTCCACTAGATTCTGGTGTTGGCTACTGAACGTTTCTTCAGTTTTGACATCTTTGAATTACACAGCGACAATTTTTTGGGTTGTTAATGCATTGTGGGTATACTGACGGTTCATGGTAGTACTAAGTTTTCGATTTTGCTTTTCGTGTTTCTGAAAGATGTTATTTTTTAAGCTTATCCTTGATGCGATCTTCGGTGGTACAAATTTTTTTCATTTTTCAGGACAGTGTGCAGCTAGTTTAATCATCTTGATATGGTTCATTGTTGTTCCATTCATCAATTATACTGGGTTAGCGATCGTTGCAGAAGCGGATTTGCGCTGTGGTGATTTTTTGCCCAAAAAAAGTTGTCGTCACAAATTGGTAGTTTCCACTAGATTCTGGTGTTGGCTACTGAACGTTTCTTCAGTTTTGACATCTTTGAATTACACAGCGACAATTTTTTGGGTTGTTAATGCATTGTGGGTATACTGACGGTTCATGGTAGTACTAAGTTTTTGACTTTGGTCTTTATGTTTCTGAAATATGTCATTTTTTGTGTTTATTCTTGATGCAATCTTCGGTGGTACAAAGTTTTTTCATTTTTCAGGACAGTGCGTGGCTAGTTAAAAAATCTTATTGTGTTCATTGTTGTTCAATTCATCAATTCTACTGGGTTAGCGATCTTTGCAGAAGCGGATTTGCGCTGTGGTGATTTTTGTCCGAAAAAAGTTGTCGTCACAATTTGGTAGCTAGCTTCTGGTATTGGGTACTGAATAATTCTTCAGTTTTGACATCTTTGAAATACAGAGCGACAAATTTTTGGGTTGTTAGAAAATTTTGAGTATGTTGACGGTTCTTGGTAGTACTAAGTTTTCGATTTTGCTTTCTGTGTTTCTAAAAAATGTCATTTTTTGTGTTTATCCTTGATGCGATCTTCAGTGGTAAAACTTATTTTCATTTTTCAGGACAGTGTGCAGCTAGTTTAATCATCTTGATATGGTTCATTGTTGTTCCATTCATCAATTATACTGGGTTAGCGATCGTTGCAGAAGCGGATTTGCGCTGTGGTGATTTTTTGCCCAAAAAAAGTTGTCGTCACAAATTGGTAGTTTCCACTAGATTCTGGTGTTGGCTACTGAACGTTTCTTCAGTTTTGACATCTTTGAATTACACAGCGACAATTTTTTGGGTTGTTAATGCATTGTGGGTATACTGACGGTTCATGGTAGTACTAAGTTTTTGACTTTGGTCTTTATGTTTCTGAAATATGTCATTTTTTGTGTTTATTCTTGATGCAATCTTCGGTGGTACAAAGTTTTTTCATTTTTCAGGACAGTGCGTGGCTAGTTAAAAAATCTTATTGTGTTCATTGTTGTTCAATTCATCAATTCTACTGGGTTAGCGATCTTTGCAGAAGCGGATTTGCGCTGTGGTGATTTTTGTCCGAAAAAAGTTGTCGTCACAATTTGGTAGCTAGCTTCTGGTATTGGGTACTGAATAATTCTTCAGTTTTGACATCTTTGAAATACAGAGCGACAAATTTTTGGGTTGTTAGAAAATTTTGAGTATGTTGACGGTTCTTGGTAGTACTAAGTTTTCGATTTTGCTTTCTGTGTTTCTAAAAAATGTCATTTTTTGTGTTTATCCTTGATGCGATCTTCAGTGGTAAAACTTATTTTCATTTTTCAGGACAGTGTGTGGCTAGTTAAAAAATCTTGATGTGTTCATTGTTGTTCCACTCATCAATTCTACTGGGTTAAAGATCGTTGCAGAAACGGATTTGTGCTGTGGTGATATTTTGTCCGAAAAATTTTTCACAAATTGGTAGTTTGCACTAGCTGCTGGTAACGGCTACTGAAGGCTTCTTCAGTTTTGACATCTTTGAAATAAACAGCGACAATTTTTTGGGTTGTTAATGCTTTATGGGTTTGCTTACGGCTCATGGAAGTACTAAGATTTTGATTTGGCTTTTTGCTTTTCTGAAATATGTCATTTTTTGTGTTTATCCTTGATGCGATCTTCGGTTGTACAATTTTTTTTCGTTTTTCAGGACAGTGTATGGCTAGTTAAAAAATCCTAATGTGTTCCTTGTTATTCCATTCATCATTTCTACTGGGTTAGCGATCTTTGCAGACACGGATTAGCGTTGTGGTGATTTTTGTCCGAAAAAAGTTGTCGTCACAATTTGGTAGTTTTCACTAGCTTCTGGTATTGGGTACTGAACGTTTCTTCAGTTTTGACATCTTTGAAATACTCAGCGACAATTTTTTGGGTTGTTAATATGTTAATGCCCTGTGAGTATGCTGACAATTCTTGGAAGTACTATGATTTTGATTTGGCTTTTTGCGTTTCTGAAATATGTCATTTTTTGTGTTTATCCTTGATGCGATCTTCGGTGGTACAAATTTTTTTCATTTTTCAGAACAGTGTGTGGCTAGTTAAAAAATCTTATTGTGTTCATTGTTGTTCAATTCATCAATTCTACTGGATCAGCGTTCTTTGCAGAAGGGGATTTGCGCTGTGGTGATTTTTGTCCGAAAAATGTTGCCGTCACAAATTGGTAGTTTTCACTAGCTTCTGGTATTGGGTACTGAATGTTTCTTCAGTTTTGACATCTTTGCAGTACACAGCGACAATTTTTTGGGTTGTTAATGTATTGTGGGTATGCTGACGGTTCATGGTAGTGCTACTAAGTTTTTGATTTGGCTTTTCTGTTTCTGAAATATGTCATTTTTTGTGTTTATCCTTGATGCGATCTTCGGTGGTAAACTTTTTTTTTCCTTTTTCAGGACAGTGTGTGGCTAGTTTAAAAATCTTATTGTGTTCATTGTTGTTCAATTCATCAATTCTACTGGGTTAGCGATCTTTGCAGGAGCAGATTTGCGCTGTGGTGATGTTTGTCCGAAAAATGTGTCGTCACAAATTGGTAGTTTTCACTAGCTTCTGGTATTGGGTACTGAACGTTTCTTCAGTTTTGACACCTTTGAAATACTCAGCGACATTTTTTTGGGCTGTTAATGCCTTGTGAGTATGCTGACGGATCTTGGAAGTACTAAGATTTTGATTTGGCTTTTTGCGTTTCTGAAATATTTCATTTTTTGGTTTATCCTTGATGCGATCTTCGGTGGTACAAATTTTTTTCATTTTTCAGGACAGTGTGTGGCTAGTTAAAAAATCCTAATGTGTTCCTTGTTATTCCATTCATCATTTCTACTGGCTTAGCGATCTTTGCAGAAACGGATTAGCGCTGTGGTGATTTTTGTCCGAAAAAAGTTGTCGTCACAAATTGGTAGTTTTCACTAGATTCTGGTATTGGGTACTGAACGTTTCTTCAGTTTTGACATCTTTGAAATACAGAGCGACAAATTTTTGGATTGTTAATAAAATGTGAGTAAGTTGACGGTTCTTGGTAGTACTAAGTTTTCGATTTTGCTTTTCGTGTTTCTGAAAGATGTTATTTTTTAAGCTTATCCTTGATGCGATCTTCGGTGGTACAATTTTTTTTCATTTTTCAGGACAGTGTGTGGCTAGTTAAAAAATCCTAATGTGTTCCTTGTTATTCCATTCATCACTTCTACTGGCTTAGCGATCTTTGCAGAAACGGATTAGCGCTGTGGTGATTTTTGTCCGAAAAAAGTTGTCGTCACAAATTGGTAGTTTTCACTAGCTTCTGGTGTTGGCTACTGAACGTTTCTTCAGTTTTGACATCTTTGAATTACACAGCGACAATTTTTTTGGGTTGTTAATGCATTGTGGGTATACTGACGGTTCATGGTAGTACCAAGTTTTTGACTTTGGTCTTTATGTTTCTGAAATATGTCATTTTTGTGTTTATTCTTGATGCGATCTTCGGTGGTACAAAGTTTTTTCATTTTTCAGGACAGTGCGTGGCTAGTTAAAAAATCTTAATGTGTTCATTGTTGTTCAATTCATCAATTCTACTGGGTTAGCGATCTTTGCAGAAGCGGATTTGCGCTGTGGTGATTTTTGTCCGAAAAAAGTTGTCGTCACAATTTGGTAGTTTTCACTAGCTTCTGGTATTGGGTACTGAATAATTCTTCAGTTTTGACATCTTTGAAACACAGAGCGACAAATTTTTGGGTTGTTAGAAAATTTTGAGTATGTTGACGGTTCTTGGTAGTACTAAGTTTTCGATTTTGCTTTTTGTGTTTCTAAAATATGTCATTTTTTGTGTTTATCCTTGATGCGATCTTGGGTGGTAAAAATTATTTTCTTTTTTCAGGACAGTGTGTGGCTAGTTAAGAAATCTTGATGTGTTCATTGTTGTTCCACTCATCAATTCTACTGGGTTAGCCATCGATGCAGAAGCGGATTTGTGCTCTGGTGATATTTTGTCCGAAAAAATTGTCACAAATTGGTAGTTTGCACTAGCTGCTGGTAACGGCTACTGAAGGCTTCTTCAGTTTTGACATCTTTGAAATACACAGCGACAATTTTTTGGGTTGTTAATGCTTTATGGGTTTGCTTACGGCTCATGGTAGTACTAGGTTTTTGATTTTGGTCATTATGTTTCTGAAATATGTTATTTTTTGTGTTTATCCTTGATGCGATCTTCGGTGGTACAAATTTTTTTTCATTTTTCAGGACAGTGTGTGGCTAGTTAAAAAATCTTAATGTGTTCATTGTTGTTCAATTCATCATTTCTACTGGGTTAGAGATCTTTGCGGAAGCGGATTTGCGCTGTGGTGATTTTTGTCCGAAAAAAGTTGTCGTCACAATTTGGTAGTTTTCACTAGCTTCTGGTATTGGGTACTTAATAATTCTTCAGATTTGACATCTTTGAAATACAGAGCGACAACTTTTTGGGTTGTTAATAAAATGTGAGTATGTTGACGGCTCTTGGTAGTACTAAGTTTTCGATTTTGCTTTTTGTGTTTCTGAAATATGTCATTTTTTAAGTTTATCCTTGATGCGATCTTCGGTGGTACAAATTTTTTTTTTCATTTTTCAGGACAGTGTGTGGCTAGTTAAGAAATCTTGATGTGTTCATTTTTGTTCCATTCATCAATTCTACTGAGTTAGCGATCGTTGCTGAAGCGGATTTGCGCTGTGGTGATTTTTTGCCCGAAAAAATTTGTCGTCACAAATTGGTAGTTTCCACTAGCTTCTGGTAATGGCTACTGAACGTTTCTTCAGTTTTGACATCTTTGAAAAACACAGCGACATTTTTTTGGGTTTTTAATGCATTGTGGGTATACTGACGGTTCATGGTAGTACTAAGTTTTTGACTTTGGTCTTTATGTTTCTAAAATATGTCATTTTTTGTGTTTATCCTTGATGCGATCTTCGATGGTACAAATTTTTTTCATATTTCAGGACAGTGTGTGGCTAGTTAAGAAATATTGATGTGTTCATTGTTGTTCCATTCATCAATTTTACTGGGTTAGCCATCGTTGCAGAAGCGGATTTGCGCTGTGGTGATGTTTTGTCCGAAAAAACTTGTCGTCACAAATTGGCAGTAGAATTTTTTTTCACTTGTGATTCTGTGGCAATGTTACCTTTCAAGGCATGACCCGCTTTTTGATCATTGAGGAAGTTAGATCCTCGTGGTTCACCCATTGCTTGCAAGTCGAGTGACAATTCTCAGAATTTGGAAACATTCAAATAAGTCTTGTGTGCTTCAGGAAAATAGAGAAAAAATTGGGAATGGATTTTAAACGTGTTTTGAAGACAAATTTAAAATACCTGAAAAAGCCTAAGCTGGGAAATAACTTGAGGGGAAAGTATGAAAATGTGGGTTTTTGCACGTTTGTCAAACGCCATTATAACTTATTTGAAATTGTTCAAAGATAACCATTGACAGTTAGAAAACAGTTTCTAAAAACTATTTTAAAACTAAACAGAAATTTGGCCTTAAATTTCTCAAAACTCGAAAACAAACTATGATTGCCGTTTTTTTTGATCAAATAGCACAGTTTGAGAAAACAAGATTAATAGGTTAAAATTTTGTTCCCCTCGGGAAACCTGAAAATTGAATTTCACTCTCGAAACTGGAAGTCGATCAAATTTTTTGTGAATTTTCAATTTTGCAGTTTGACAGTGGAGTTTGCCTTCTTTTCAACAAAAAGAAACTAGGTGAACCTAAAAAATCACGAATCAAACCGCAAAGCATCAAACTGGAGCGTGAACAAATAAATAAATATATCATTGCGAACTATATACGTCCGAAATAAGTCCGATGAGTCCGAAATACGTTCATGGAATCTTAAACAGTAGTTAGGAAGGATAGATTGAAAAGTTATTAAAATTTGTTTTAAATTGAAGAATGTTAAATTGTGTGATTATTCTGTTTTATGTGTTTGTTAAATTTAAGTAGTTCAGTAGCCATTACCAGAAGCTAGTGGAAACTACCAAATTGGCTACTGAAAGTTTATTCAGTTTTGACATCTTTGAAAAACGTAGCGACATTTTTCTTGGTTGTTAATGAGTTGTGGGTATGCTGTCGGCTCATGCTAGTTTTAATTTTTTGAATTTGGTCTTTATGTTTCTGAAATATGTCAGTTTTTGTATTTATCCTTGATGAGATCTTCGGTGATACAAATTATTTTCATTTTTCAGGACAGTTTGTGGCTAGTCAAGAAATCTTGATGTGTTCATTGTTGTTCCATTCATAAATCTACTAGGTTTTCGATCGTTGAGAAGCGGATTTGCTCTGTGGTGATTTTTTGTCCGAAAAAACTTGTCGTCACAAATTGGTAGTTTCCACTAGCTTCTGGTATTGGCTACTGAATGTTTCTTCAGTTTTGACATATTTGAAAAACACAGCGACAATTTTTTGGGTTGTTAATGCATTGTGGGTATACTGACGGTTCATGGTAGTACTAAGTTTTTGACTTTGGTCTTTATGTTTGTGAAATTAGTCATTTTTTGTGTTTATCCTTGATGCGATCTTCGTTGGTACAAATTATTTTCATTTTTCAGGACAGTGTGTGGCTAGTTAAGAAATCTTGATGTGTTCATTGCCGTACCATTAATCAATTCTACTGGGCTAGCGATCGTTGCGCAGAAGTGGATTTGCGCTGTGGTGATTTTTTGTCCGAAAAAAGTGTTCGTCACAAATTGGTAGTTTCCACTAGCTTCTGTTATTGACTACTGAATGTTTCTTCAGTTTTGACATCTTTGAAATACGTGGCGACATTTTTCTTGGTTGTTATTGAGTTGTGGGTATGTTGACGGTTCATGGTAGTACTAAAATTTTGATTTTGGTCTTTATGTTTCTGAAAATTGTCATTTTTTGTGTTTATCCTTGATGCGATCTTCGGTGGTACAAGTTTTTTTCGTTTTTCAGGACAGTATGTGGCTAGTTAGGAAATCTTGATGTGTTCATTGTTGTTCCATTCATCGATTCTTCTGGGTTATTGATCGTTGCAGAAGCGGATTTGCACTGTGGTGATATTTTGTCCGAAAAAAGTTGTCGTCTTAATTTGGTAGTTTCAACTAGCTTCTGGTATTGTCAACTGAACGTTTCTTCAGTTTTGACATCTTTGAAAGACACAGCGACAGTTCTTTGGGTTGTTAATGCATTGTGGGTATACTGACGGTTCATGGTAGTACTAAGGTTTTGATTTTGCTGTTTGCTTCTGAAATGTCTTTTTTTGTGTCTATCCTTGATGCGATCTTCGGTGGTACAAATAATTTTCGTTTTTCAGGACAGTGTCTGGCGTGGCTAGTAAAGAAATCTTGATGTGTTCATTGTTGTTCCATTCATCAATTCTACTGGGTTAGCGATCGTTGCAGAAGTGGATTTGCGCTGTGGTGATTTTTTGGCCGAAAAAAATTGTCGTCACAAATTGGTAGTTTCCACTAGCTTCTGGTATTGGCTACTGAACGTTTCTTCAGTTTTGACATCTTTGAAATACACAGCGACATTTTTTTGGGTTGTTAATGCATTGTGGGTATACTGACGGTTAATGGTAGTACTAAGTTTTTGACTTTGGTCTTTATGTTTCTGAAATGTCTTTTTTTGTGTTTATCCTTGATGCGATCTTCGGTGGTACAAATTATTTTCGTTTTTCAGGACAGTGTGTGGCGTGGCTAGCTAAGAAATCTTGATGTTTTCATTGTTGTTCCATTCATCACTTCTACTGGGTTAGCGATCGTTGCAGAAGTGGATTTGCGCTGTGGTAAGTTTTTGTCCGAAAAAAGTTGTCGACACAAATTGGTAGTTTTCACTAGCTTCTGGTTTTGTCTACTGAACGTTTCTTCAGTTTTGACATCTTTGAAAGACACAGCGACCATTTTTTGGGTTGTTTTTGCCTTGTGGGTATGCTAACGGTTCACGGTAGTACTATGGTTTTGATTTTGGTTTTTATCTTTCTGAAATATGTCATTTTTTTTCTGTTCATCCTTGATGCGATTTTTTCTGGCACAAGTTTTTTTCATTTTTTCAGGACAAGGTGTGGCTAGTTAAGAAATCTTGATGTTTTCATTGTTGTTCCATTCATCAATTCTACTGGGTTAGCGATCGTTGCAGAAGTGGATTTGCGCTGTGGTAAGTTTTTGTCCGAAAAAAGTTGTCGACACAAATTGGTAGTTTTCACTAGCTTCTGGTTTTGTCTACTGAACGTTTCTTCAGTTTTGACATCTTTGAAAGACACAGCGACCATTTTTTGGGTTGTTTTTGCCTTGTGGGTATGCTAACGGTTCATGGTAGTACTATGGTTTTGATTTTCGTTTTTATCTTTCTGAAATATGTCATTTTTTTTCTGTTCATCCTTGATGCGATTTTTTCTGGCACAAGTTTTTTTCATTTTTTCAGGACAAGGTGTGGCTAGTTAAGAAATCTTGATGTGTTCATTGTTGTTTCATTCATCAATTCTACTGGGTTAGCGATCGTTGCAGAAGCGGATTTGCTCTGTGGTGAGTTTTTGTCCGAAAAAAATTGTCGTCACAAATTGGTAGTTTCCACTAGCTTCTGGTCTTGGCTACTGAATGTTTCTTCAGTTTTGACATCTTTGAAACATACAGCGACAATTTTTTGGGTTGTTATTGCCTTGTGGGTATGCTAACGGTTCATGGTAGTACTATGGTTTTGATTTTGGTTTTTATGTTTCGGAAATATGTCATTTTTTGTGTTTATCTTTGATGCGATCTTCGGTGGTTCATGTTTTTTCGTTTTTCAGGAAGCGCGTGGCTTCTTAAGAAATCTTGATGTGTTCATTGTTGTTCCATTAATCAATTCTACTGGGTTAGCGATCGTTGCAGAATCGGATTTGCGCTGTGATAAGTTTTTGTCCGAAAAAGGTTGTCGTCACAAATTGGTAGTTTCCACTAGCTTCTGTTATTGTCTACTGAATGTTTCTTCAGTTTCGACATCTTTGAAATACACAGCGACAGTTTTTTGGGTTATTAAAGCCTTATGGGTATGCTTACGGTTATATGGTAGTACTAAGTTTTTGACTTTGGTCTTTATGTTTCTGAAATATGTCATTTTTTGTGTTTATCCTTGATGCCATCTTCTGTGGTACAATTTTTTTCATTTTTCAGGAAAATGTGTGGCTAGTTATGAAAATTGGATGTCTTCATTGTTGTTCAATTCATCATTTCTACTGGGTTAGCGATCGTTGCAGAAGCGGAATTGCGCTGTGGTGAGTTTTTGTCCGAAAAAAATTGTCGTCACAAATTGGTAGTTTCCACTAGCTTCTGGTCTTGGCTACTGAATGTTTCTTCAGTTTTGACATCTTTGCAATACACAGCGACAATTTTTTGGGTTGTTAATGCGTTGTGGGTATGCTGACGGTTCATGGTAGTACTACTAAGTTTTTGATTTTGGTCTTTATGTTTCTGAAATATGTCATTTTTTGTGTTTATCCTTGATGCCATCTTCTGTGGTACAATTTTTTCATTTTTCAGGAAAATGTGTGGCTAGTTATGAAAATTGGATGTCTTCATTGTTGTTCAATTCATCAATTCTACTGGGTTAGCGATCGTTGCAGAAGCGGAATTGCGCTGTGGTGAGTTTTTGTCCGAAAAAAATTGTCGTCACAAATTGGTAGTTTCCACTAGCTTCTGGTCTTGGCTACTGAATGTTTCTTCAGTTTTGACATCTTTGCAATACACAGCGACAATTTTTTGGGTTGTTAATGCGTTGTGGGTATGCTGACGGTTCATGGTAGTACTACTAAGTTTTTGATTTTGGTCTTTATGTTTCTGAAATATGTCATGTTTTGTGTTTATCCTTGATGCCATCTTCTGTGGTACAATTTTTTTCATTTTTCAGGAAAATGTGTGGCTAGTTATGAAAATTGGATGTCTTCATTGTTGTTCAATTCATCATTTCTACTGGGTTAGCGATCGTTGCAGAAGCGGAATTGCGCTGTGTTGAGTTTTTGTCCGGTAAAAATTGTCGTAACAAATTGGTAGTTTCCACTCGCTTCTGGTCTTGGCTACTGAATGTTTCTTCAGTTTTGACATCTTTGCAATACACAGCGACAATTTTATGGGTTGTTAATGCGTTGTGGGTATGCTGACGGTTCATGGTAGTACTACTAAGTTTTTGAATTTGGTCTTTATGTTTCTGAAATATGTCATTTTTTGTGTTTATCCTTGATGCCATCTTCTGTGGTACAATTTTTTTCATTTTTCAGTAAAATGTGTGGCTAGTTATGAAAATTGGATGTCTTCATTGTTGTTCAATTCATCATTTCTACTGGGTTAGCGATCGTTGCAGAAGCGGAATTGCGCTGTGGTGAGTTTTTGTCCGAAAAAAATTGTCGTCACAAATTGGTAGTTTCCACTAGCTTCTGGTCTTGGCTACTGAATGTTTCTTCAGTTTTGACATCTTTGCAATACACAGCGACAATTTTTTGGGTTGTTAATGCGTTGTGGGTATGCTGACGGTTCATGGTAGTACTACTAAGTTTTTGAATTTGGTCTTTATGTTTCTGAAATATGTCATTTTTTGTGTTTATCCTTGATGCCATCTTCTGTGGTACAATTTTTTTCATTTTTCAGTAAAATGTGTGGCTAGTTATGAAAATTGGATGTCTTCATTGTTGTTCAATTCATCATTTCTACTGGGTTAGCGATCGTTGCAGAAGCGGAATTGCGCTGTGGTGAGTTTTTGTCCGAAAAAAATTGTCGTCACAAATTGGTAGTTTCCACTAGCTTCTGGTCTTGGCTACTGAATGTTTCTTCAGTTTTGACATCTTTGCAATACACAGCGACAATTTTTTGGGTTGTTAATGCGTTGTGGGTATGCTAACGGTTCATCGTAGTACTATGGTTTTGATTTTGGTCTTAAGGTTTCTGAAATATGTCATTTTTTGTGTTTATCCTTGATGCGATCTTCGGTGGTTCATGTTTTTTCGTTTTTCAGGAAGCGCGTGGCGACTTAAGAAATCTTGATGTGTTCATTGTTGTTCCATTAATCAATTCTACTGGGTTAGCGATCGTTGCAGAAGCGGATCTGCGCTGTAAAAAGTTTTTGTCCGAAAAAAGTTGTCGTCACAAATTGGTAGTTTCCACTAGCTTCTGTTATTGATTACTGAATGTTTCTTCAGTTTTGACATCTTTGAAATACACAGCGACTGTTTTTTGGGTTATTTAAGCCTTATGGGTATGCTGACGATCCATGGTAGTACTTAGTTTTCGATTTTGGTCTTTAGGTTTCTGAAATATGTCATTTTTTGTGTTTATCCTTGATGCGATCTTTGGTGGTTCATGTTTTTTCATTTTTCAGGACAGCGTGTGGCTACTTAAGAAATATTGATGTGTTCATTGTTGTTCCATTAATCAATTCTACTGGGTTAGCGATCGTTGCAGAAGTGGATTTGCGCTGTGGTAAGTTTTTGTCCGAAAAAAGTTGTCGTCACAAATTGGTAGTTTTCACTAGCTTCTGGTTTTGTCTACTGAACGTTTCTTCAGTTTTGACATCTTTGAAAGACACAGCGACATTTTTTTGGGTTGTTATTGCCTTGTGTGTATGTTGACGGTTCATGGTAGTACTATGGTTTTGATTTTGGTTTTTATGTTTCTGATATATGTCATTTTTTGTGTTTATCCTTGATGCGATCTTCGGTGGTTCATGTTTTTTCGTTTTTCAGGAAGCGTGTGGCTTCTTAAGAAATCTTGATGTGTTCATTGTTGTTCCATTAATCAATTCTACTGGGTTAGCGATCGTTGCACAAGCGGATTTGTGCTGTAATAAGTTTTTGTCTGAAAAAAAGTTGTCGTCACAAATTGGTAGTTTCCACTAGCTTCTGTTGTTGGCTACTGAATGTTTCTTCAGTTTTGACATCTTTGAAATGCACAGCGACAATTTTTTGGGTTATTGACGCCTTATGGGTATGCTTACGGTTCATGGTAGTACTAAGGTTTTGAAATTGCTCTTTATCTTTCGGAAATTTGTCATTTTTTGTGTTTATCCTTGATGCCATCTTCTGTGGTACAAATTTTTTAATTTTTTCAGGAAAATGTGTGGCTTGTTAGGATATTTTGATGTGTTCATTGTTGTTCAATGCATCATTTCTACTGGGTTAGCGATCGTTGCAGAAGCGGATTTGCGCTGTGGTGATTTTTGCTCGAAAAAACTTGTCGTCACAAATTGGTAGTTTCCACTAGCTTCTGGTTTTGGCTACTGAATGTTTCTTCAGTTTTGACATTTTTGAGTTATACCGCGGCGCTTTTTGGGTTGTTAATGCGTTGTGGATATGATGAAGGCTCAAGAGTGTACTATTTTTTCGGTTTTGTTTTTTATGTTTCTGAAATATGTCTTTTTTTTGTGTTCATCCTTGATGCAATTTTTTCTGGTACAATTTTTTTTCATTTTTCAGGACAATGTGTGGCTAGTTGAGAAATCTTGATGTGTTTATTGTTGTTTCAATCATCAATTCTACTGAGCTAGCGATCGTTGCAGAATCGGATTTGCGCTGTGGTGAGTTTCTGTTCGAAAAAAGTTGTCGTCACAAATTTGTTGTTTCCACTAGCTTCTGGTATTGGCTACTGAACGTACGTTTCTTCAGTTTTGACATCTTTGAAATACACAGGGACCATTTTTTGGTTTGTTAATGCACTGTGGGTATGCTGACGGATCATGGTAGTACTGAGTTTTTGATTTCGGTTTTATGTTTCTGAAACATGTCATTTTTTGTGTTTATCCTTAATGCGATCTTCGGTGGTTCAAGTTTTTTCAATTTTCAGGACAGTGTTTGGCTAGTTAAGAGATCTTGATGTGTTCATTGTTGTTCCATTCATCAATTCTACTGGGTCAACGATCGTTGCAGAAACGTATTTGCGCTCTGGTGATTTTTTGTCCGAAAAAAATTGGCGTCACAAGTTGGTAGTTTCCAATAGCTTCTGGTATTGGCTACTGAACGTTTCTTCAGTTTTGACATCTTTGAAATTCACAGCGACAGTTTTTTTGGGTTGTTAATGCATTGTGAGTATGATGACGGTTCATGGTAGTACTAAAATTTGATTTTGGTTTTCATGTTTCCGAAATGTCACTTTGTGAGTATCCTTGTTGCGATCTTCGGTGGTACAAGTTTTCTCATTTTTCAGGACAGCGTGTGGCTACTTAAGAATTTTTGATGTGTTCATTGTTGTTCCATTCATCAATTCTACTGGGTTAGCGATCGTTGCAGAAGCGGATTTGTGCTGTGGTGAGTTTTTGTCCGAAAAAAGCTGTTGTCACAAAATGGTAGTTTCCAATAGCTTCTGGTATTGGCTACTGAACTTTTCTTCAATTTTGACATCTTTGAAACACACAGCGACATTTTTTGAGTTTTTTATTCATCGTGGGCATGCTGACTGTTCATGGTAGCACTAAGTTTTTGATTTTTTTGTTTGTTTATGAAATATGTCATTTTTTGTGTTTATCCTTGATGCGATCTTCGGTGGTTCAAGTTTTTTTCATTTTTCAGGACAGCGTGTGGCTAATTAAGAAATCTTGATGTGTTCATTGTTGTTCCATTCATCAATTCTACTGGGTTAGCGATTAGCGATCGTTGCAGAAGCGGATTTGGGCTGTGGTGAGTTTTTGTCCGAAAAAAGCTGTCGTCACAAAATGGTAGTTTCCAATAGCTTCTGGTATTGGCTACTGAACGTTTCTTCAGTTTTGAAATATTTGAAATACACAGCGACAATTTTTTGGGTTTTTCATTCAACGTGGGCATGCTGACTGTTCATGGTAGTACTAAGTTTTTTATTTTGGTTTTTTTGTTTATGAAATATGTCATTTTTTGTGTTTATCCTTGATGCGATCTTCGATGGTACAAATTATTTTCATATTTCAGGACAGTGTGTGGCTAGTTAAGAAATCTTGATGTGTTCATTGTTGTTCCATTCATCAATTCTACTGGATTAGCCATCGTTGCAGAAGCGGATTTGCGCTGTGGTGATGTTTCGTCCGAAAACAGCTGTTGTCACAAAATGGTAGTTTCCAATAGCTTCTGGTATTGGCTACTGAACGTTTCTTCAATTTTGACATCTTTGAAATACACAGCGACAATTTTTGGGTTTTTTATTCATCGTGGGCATGCTGATTGTTCATAGTAGTACTAAGTTTTTGATTTTGTTTTTTTCCTTGATGCGATCTTCGGTGGTTCAAGTTTTCTCATTTTTCAGGACAGCGTGTGGCTACTTAAGAAATTTTGATGTGTTCATTGTTGTTCCATTCATCAATTCTACTGGGTTAGCGATCGTTGCAGAAGCGGATTTGTGCTGTGGTGATTTTTGTCCGAAAAAAGCTGTTGTCACAAAATGGTAGTTTCCAATAGCTTCTGGTATTGGCTACTGAACTTTTCTTCAATTTTGACATCTTTGAAATACACAGCGACAATTTTTGAGTTTTTTATTCATCGTGGGCATGCTGACTGTTCATGGTAGTACTAAGTTTTTGATTTTGTTTTTTTTTGTTTATGAAATATGTCATTTTTTGTGTTTATCCTTGATGCGATCTTCGGTGGTTCAAGTTTTTTTCATTTTTCAGGACAGCGTGTGGCTACTTAAGAAATTTTGATGTGTTCATTGTTGTTCCATTCATCAATTCTACTGGGTTAGCGATCGTTGCAGAAGCGGATTTGTGCTGTGGTGATTTTTGTCCGAAAAAAGCTGTTGTCACAAAATGGTAGTTTCCAATAGCTTCTGGTATTGGCTACTGAACTTTTCTTCAATTTTGACATCTTTGAAATACACAGCGACAATTTTTGGGTTTTTTATTCATCGTGGGCATGCTGATTGTTCATAGTAGTACTAAGTTTTTGATTTTGTTTTTTTTGTTTATGAAATATGTCATTTTTTGTGTTTGTCCTTGATGCGATCTTCGGTGGTTCAAGTTTTCTCATTTTTCAGGACAGCGTGTGGCTACTTAAGAAATTTTGATGTGTTCATTGTTGTTCCATTCATCAATTCTACTGGTTTAGCGATCGTTGCAGAAGCGGATTTGTGCTGTGGTGATTTTTGTCCGAAAAAAGCTGTTGTCACAAAATGGTAGTTTCCAATAGCTTCTGGTATTGGCTACTGAACTTTTCTTCAATTTTGACATCTTTGAAATACACAGCGACAATTTTTGAGTTTTTTATTCATCGTGGGCATGCTGACTGTTCATGGTAGTACTAAGTTTTTGATTTTGTTTTTTTTTGTTTATGAAATATGTCATTTTTTGTGTTTATCCTTGATGCGATCTTCGGTGGTTCAAGTTTTTTTCATTTTTCAGGACAGCGTGTGGCTAATTAAGAAATCTTGATGTGTTCATTGTTGTTCCATTCATCAATTCTACTGGGTTAGCGATCGTTGCAGAAGCGGATTTGGGCTGTGGTGAGTTTTTGTCCGAAAAAAGCTGTCGTCACAAAATGGTAGTTTCCAATAGCTTCTGGTATTGGCTATCGAACGTTTCTTCAGTTTTGAAATATTTGAAATACACAGCGACATTTTTTTGGGTTTTTTATTCAACGTGGGCATGCTGACTGTTCATGGTAGTACTAAGTTTTTTATTTTGGTTTTTTTGTTTATGAAATATGTCATTTTTTGTGTTTATCCTTGATGCGATCTTCGATGGTACAAATTATTTTCATATTTCAGGACAGTGTGTGGCTAGTTAAGAAATCTTGATGTGTTCATTGTTGTTCCATTCATCAATTCTACTGGATTAGCCATCGTTGCAGAAGCGGATTTGCGCTGTGGTGATGTTTCGTCCGAAAACAGCTGTTGTCACAAAATGGTAGTTTCCAATAGCTTCTGGTATTGGCTACTGAACTTTTCTTCAATTTTGACATCTTTGAAATACACAGCGACAATTTTTGGGTTTTTTATTCATCGTGGGCATGCTGATTGTTCATAGTAGTACTAAGTTTTTGATTTTGTTTTTTTTTGTTTATGAAATATGTCATTTTTTGTGTTTGTCCTTGATGCGATCTTCGGTGGTTCAAGTTTTCTCATTTTTCAGGACAGCGTGTGGCTACTTAAGAAATTTTGATGTGTTCATTGTTGTTCCATTCATCAATTCTACTGGGTTAGCGATCGTTGCAGAAGCGGATTTGTGCTGTGGTGAGTTTTTGTCCGAAAAAAGCTGTTGTCACAAAATGGTAGTTTCCAATAGCTCCTGGTATTGGCTACTGAACTTTTCTTCAATTTTGACATCTTTGAAATACACAGCGACAATTTTTGGGTTTTTTATTCATCGTGGGCATGCTGACTGTTCATGGTGGTGCTCAGTTTTTGATTTTGTTTTTTTGTTTATGAAATATGTCATTTTTTGTGTTTATCCTTGATGCGATCTTCGGTGGTTCAAGTTTTTTCATTTTTCAGGACAGCGTGTGGCTAATTAAGAAATCTTGATGTGTTCATTGTTGTTCTATTCATCAATTCTACTGGGTTAGCGATCGTTGCAGAAGGGGATTTGCGCTGTGGTTAGTTTTTTCCGAAAAAAATTGTCGTCACAAGTTGGTAGTTTCCACTAGCTTCTGGTCTTGGCTAGTGAATGTTTCTTCAGTTTTGACATCTTTGAAATACACAGCGACAATTTTTGGGTTTTTTATTCATCGTGGGCATGCTGACTGTTCATGATAGTACTAAGTTTTTGATTTTGTTTTTTTGTTTATGAAATATGTCATTTTTTGTGTTTATCCTTGATGCGATCTTCGGTGGTTCAAGTTTTTTCATTTTTCAGGACAGCGTGTGGCTAATTAAGAAATCTTGATGTGTTCATTGTTGTTCTATTCATCAATTCTACTGGGTTAGCGATCGTTGCAGAAGGGGATTTGCGCTGTGGTTAGTTTTTTCCGAAAAAAATTGTCGTCACAAGTTGGTAGTTTCCACTAGCTTCTGGTCTTGGCTAGTGAATGTTTCTTCAGTTTTGACATCTTTCAAATACACAGCGACAATTTTTGGGTTTTTTATTCATCGTGGGCATGCTGACTGTTCATGGTAGTACTAAGTTTTTGATTTTGTTTTTTTGTTTATGAAATATGTCATTTTTTGTGTTTATCCTTGATGCGATCTTCGGTGGTTCAAGTTTTTTCATTTTTCAGGACAGCGTGTGGCTAATTAAGAAATCTTGATGTGTTCATTGTTGTTCTATTCATCAATTCTACTGGGTTAGCGATCGTTGCAGAAGTGGACTTGCGCTGTGGTTAGTTTTTTTTTCCGAAAAAAATTGTCGTCACAAGTTGGTAGTTTCCACTAGCTTCTGGTCTTGGCTAGTGAATGTTTCTTCAGTTTTGACATCTTTGAAATACACAGCGACAATTTTTTGGATTTTTTATTCATCGTGGGCATGCTGATTGTTCATGGTAGTACTTAGATTAGGATTTTGGGTTTATGTTTCTGAAATATTTCTTTTTTTGTGTTTATCCTTGAAGCGATCTTTTGTGGTACAAACTTTCTCATTTTTCAGGACAGTGTGTGGCTAGTTAAGAGACCTTGATGTGTTCAGTGTTGTTCCATTCATCAATTCTACTGGGTTAGCGATCGTTGCAGAAGGGTATTTGCGCAGTGGTGATTTTTTGTCCGAAAAAAGCTGTTGTCACAAAATGGTAGGTTCCAATAGCTTCTGGTATTGGCTACTGAACTTTTCTTCAATTTTGACATCTTTGAAATACACAGCGACAATTTTTGGGTTTTTTATTCATCGTGGGCATGCTGACTGTTCATGGTAGTACTAAGTTTTTGATTGTGTTTTTTGTTTATGAAATATGTCATTTTTTGTGTTTATCCTTGATGCGATCTTCGGTGGTTCAAGTTTTTTCATTCTTCAGGACAGCGTGTGGCTAATTAAGAAATCTTGATGTGTTCATTGTTGTTCTATTCATCAATTCTACTGGGTTAGCGATCGTTGCAGAAGTGGATTTGCGCTGTGGTTAGTTTTTTCCGAACAAAATTGTCGTCACAAGTTGGTAGTTTCCACTAGCTTCTGGTCTTGGCTAGTGAATGTTTCTTCAGTTTTGACATCTTTGAAATACACAGCGACAATTTTTTGGATTTTTTATTCATCGTGGGCATGCTGATTGTTCATGGTAGTACTTAGATTACCATTTTGGGTTTATGTTTCTGAAATATTTCTTTTTTTTGTGTTTATCCTTGATGCGATCTTTTGTGGTACAAGATTTCCATTTTTCAGGGCAGTGTGTGGCTAGTTAAGAGACCTTGATGTGTTCAATGTTGTTCCATTCATCAATTCTACTGGGTTAGCGATCGTTGCAGAAAGGTATTTGCGCAGTGGTGATTTTTTGTCCGAAAAAAGCTGTCGTCACAAAGTGGTAGTTTCCAATAGCTTCTGGTATTGGCTACTGAACGTTTCTACAGTTTTGACATCTTTGAAATACACAGCGACAATTTTTTGGGTTTTTTATTCATCATGGGCATGCTGATTGTTCATGGTAGTACTAAGTTTTTGATTTTGGTTTTTTTGTTTAAAAAATAAGCCATTTTTTGTGTTTATCCTTGATGCGATCTTCGTTGGTTCAAGTTTTTTCATTTTTCAGGACAGCGTGTGGCTAATTAAGAAATCTTGATCTGTTCATTGTTGTTCCATTCATCAATTCTACTGGGTTAGCGATCGTTGCAGAAGCGGATTTGCGCTGTGGTGAGTTTTGTCCGAAAAAAGCTGTCGTCACAAAGTGGTAGTTTCCAATAGCTTCTGGTATTGGCTACTGAACGTTTCTTCAGTTTTGACATCTTTGAAATACACAGCGACCATTTTTTGGGTTTTTTATTCATCATGGGCATGCTGATTGTTCATGGTAGTACTAAGTTTTTGATTTTGGTTTTTTTGTTTAAGAAATAAGCCATTTTTTGTGTTTATCCTTGATGCGATCTTCGTTGGTTCAAGTTTTTTCATTTTTCAGGACAGCGTGTGGCTAATTAAGAAATCTTGATCTGTTCATTGTTGTTCCATTCATCAATTCTACTGGGTTAGCGATCGTTGCAGAAGCGGATTTGCGCTGTGGTGAGTTTTGTCCGAAAAAAGCTGTCGTCACAAAGTGGTAGTTTCCAATAGCTTCTGGTATTGGCTACTGAACGTTTCTTCAGTTTTGACATCTTTGAAATACACAGCGACCATTTTTTGGGTTTTTTATTCATCATGGGCATGCTGATTGTTCATGGTAGTACTAAGTTTTTGATTTTGGTTTTTTGTTTAAGAAATAAGCCATTTTTTGTGTTTATCCTTGATGCGATCTTCATTGGTTCAAGTTTTTTCATTTTTCAGGGAGCGTGTGGCTAATTAAGAAATCTTGATCTGTTCATTGTTGTTCCATTCATCAATTCTACTGGGTTAGCGATCGTTGCAGAAGCGGATTTGCGCTGTGGTGAGTTTTGTCCGAAAAAAGCTGTCGTCACAAAATGGTAGTTTCCACTAGCTTCTGGTTTTGGCTAGTGAATGTTTCTTCAGTTTTGACATCTTTGAAATACACAGCGACAATTTTTGGGTTGTTAATGCATTTTGGGTATTCTGATGGTCCATGGTAGTACTTAGATTTCGATTTTGGGTTTTTGTTTCTGAAATATTTCATTTTTTGTGTTCATCCTTGATGCGATCTTTTATGGTACAAACTTTCTCATTTTTCAGGACAGTGTGTGGCTAGTTAAGAGACCTTGATGTGTTCAGTGTTGTTCTATTCATCAATTCTACTGGGTTAGCGATCGTTGCAGAAGCGGATTTGCGCTGTGGTGATTTATGTCCGAAAAATGTTGTCGTCACAAATTGTTAGTTTTCACTAGCTTCTGGTCTTGGCTACTGAATGTTTCTTCAATTTTGACATCTTTGAAATACGCAGCGACAATTTTCTGGGTTGTTAATGCGTTTTGGGTATGCTGACGGCTCATAGTAATACTAAGTTTTTGAATTTGGTTTTTATGTTTCTGAAATATGTCATTTTTTGTGTTTATCCTTGGTGCGATCTTTTGTGGTACAAACATTTTCGTATTTCAGGACAAGTTTTGCCATTTTTGAAATACTCAGCGACAATTTTCTGGGTTGGTATTGCGTTTTGGGTATGCTGACGGTCCATGGTATTACTTAGTGTTTTTGATTTTGGTTTTTACTTTTCTGAAGTATGTCTTTTTTTGTGTTCATCCTTGATGCGATCTTTTGTGGTACAATTTTTTTTTAGGACAGTATGCGGCTAGTTAATTCATCTTGATGTGTTCATTGTTTTTCCATTCATCAATTCTACAGGGTTAGCGATCGATGCAGAAGCGTATTTGTGCTGTGGTGATTTTTTGTCCTAAAAAAGTTGCCGTCACAAATTGGTAGTTTCCACTAGCTTCTGGTATTGGCTACTGAACGTTTCTTCAGTTTTGACATCTTTGAAATAAACAGCGATAATTTTTTGGGTTGTTAATGCATTGTGGGTATGCTGATGGTTCATGGTAGTACTAAGTTTTTGATTTTGGTTTTTATGTTTCTGAATTATGTCATTTTTTGTGTTTATCCTTGATGCGATCTTCGGTGGTTCAAGTTTTTTCATATTTCAGGACAGCGATTGGCTACTTAGGAAATCTTCATGTGTTCATAGATGCTCCATTCATCAATTCTCCTGGGTTAGCGATCGTTGCAGAAGCGGAGTTGCCCTCTGGTGACTTTTTGTCCGAGAAAAGCTGTCGTCACAAATTGGCAGTTTCCAATAGCTTCTGGTCTTGGCTACATGAATGTTTCTTCAATTTCGACATCTTTGAAGTACACAGCGACAATTTTTTGGTTTGTTAATGCCTTGTGGGTATGCTGACGGTTCATGGTAGTACTAAATTTTTGATTTTGCTTTTTATGTTTCTGAAATATGTCATTTTTTGTGTTTATCCTTGATGCGAACTTCGGTGGTACAAACTTTTTCCATTTTTCAGGACAGTGTGCGGCTATTAAAGAAATCTTGTTGTGTTAATTGTTTTTCCATTCATCAATTCTACAGGGTTAGCGATCGATGCAGAAGCTTTTTTGTGCTGTGGATATTTTTTGTCCAAAAAAAGTTGCCGTCACAAATCGGTAGTTTCCAATAGCTTCTGGTCTTGGCTACATGAATGTTTCTTCAATTTCGACATCTTTGAAGTACACAGCGACAATTTTTTGGTTTGTTAATTCCTTGTGGGTATGCTGACGGTTCATGGTAGTACTAAGTTTTTGATTTTGGTTTTTGTGTTTCTGAAATATGTCATTTTTTGTGTTTATCCTTGATGCGATCTTCGGTGGTTCAAGTTTTTTCATATTTCAGGACAGCGATTGGCTACTTAGGAAATCTTCATGTGTTCATTGATGCTCCATTCATCAATTCTACTGAGTTAGCGATCGTTGCAGAAGCGGAGTTGCCCTCTGGTGATTTTTGTCCGAGAAAAGCTGTCGTCACAAATTGGTAGTTTCCAATAGCTTCTGGTCTTGGCTACTGAATGTTTCTTCAATTTTGACATCTTTGAAATACACAGCGACAATTTTTTGGGTTGTTAATGCCTTGTGGGTATGCTGACGGCTCATGGTGGTACTAAATTTTTGATTTTGCTTTTCATGTTTCTGAAATATGTCACTTTGTGTTTATCCTTGATGCGAACTTCGATGGTACAAACTTTTTCCATTTGTCAGGACAGTGTGTGGCTAGTTAAGAAATCTTGATGTGTTCAATGCTGTTCCATTCATCATTTCTATTGGGTGAAAGATCGTTGCAGAAGCGGATTTGCGCTGTGGTGGTTTTTTATCCGAAAAAAGCTGTCGTCACAATTTGGTAGTTTCCAATAGCTTCTGGCATTGGCTACTGAGTATTTCTTCAGTTTTGACATCTATGAAATTCACAGCGTTGATTTTTTGGGTTGCTAAAGCCTTATGGGTATGCTAAAAGCTCATGGTAGTACTAAATTTTTGAATTTGGTGTTTATGTTTCTGAAATATGCAATTTTTTGTGTTTATCCTTGATGCGGTCTTTTATGGTACAAACTTTTTCATTTTTCAGGACAGTGTGTGGCCAGTTAAGAGATCTTGATGTTTTCATTGTTGTTCCATTCATCAATTCTACTGGGTTAGCGATCGTTGCAGAAGCAGATTTGCGCTGTGAGGATTTTTGTCCGAAAAAAGCTGTCGTCACAAATTGGTAGTTTCCAATAGCTTCTGGTCTTGGCTACTGAATGTTTCTTCAATTTTGACATTTTTGAAATACACATCGACAATTTTTTGGGTTGTTAATGCCTTGTGGGTATGCTGACGGTTCATGGTAGTACTAAGTTTTTGATTTTGCTTTTTATGTTTCTGAAATATGTCATTTTTTGTGTTTATCCTTGATGCGAACTTCGGTGGTACAAACTTTTTTCATTTTTCAGGACAGTGTGTGGCTAGTTAAAAAATCTTATTGTGTTCATTGTTGTTCAATTCATCATTTCTACTGGGTAAGCGATCTTTGCAGAAGCGGATTTTCGATGTGGTGATTTTTGTCCGATAAATGTTGCCGTCACAAATTGGTAGTTTTCACTAGCTTCTGGTATTGGGTACTGAATGTTTCTTCAGTTTTGACATCTTTAAATTACGCAGCGACAATTTTTTGGGTTTGTTATTCATCGTGGGCATGCTGACTGTTCATGGTAGTACTAAGTTTTTGATTTTGCTTTCTATGTTTCTGATTTTTGTCATTTTTTGTGTTTATCCTTGATGCGAACTTCGGTGGTACACACTTTTTTCATTTTTCAGGACAGTGTGTGGCTGCTAGTTAAAAAATCTTATTGTGTTCATTGTTGCTCCATTCATCAAATATACTGGGTTAGCGATCGTTGCAGTAGCGGATTTGCACTGTAATGAGTTTTTCTCCAAAAAAAGTTGTCGTCACAAATTGGTAGAATCCACTAGCTTCTGGCATTGGCTACTGAACATTTCTTCAGTTTTGACATCTTTAAATTACACATCGACAATTTTTTGGGTTTTTAATCATCGTGGGCATGCTGACTGTTCATGGTAGTACTATGTTTTCGATTTTGGTTTTTTTTTGTTTATGAAATATGTCATTTTTTGTGTTTATCCTTGATGCGATCTTCGGTGGTTCAAGTTTTTTCATTTTCCAGGACAACGTGTGGCTAAATAAGAAATCTTGATGTGTTCATTGTTGCTCCGTTCATCAATTCTACTGGGTTAGCGATCGTTGCAGAAGCGGATTTGCGCTGTGGTTAGTTTTTTCCGAAAAAAATTGTCGTCACAAATTGGTAGTTTCCACTAGCTTCTGGTCTTGGCTAGTGAATGTTTCTTCAGTTTTGACATCTTTGAAATACACAGCGACAATTTTTCGGGTTGTTAATGAGTTTTGGATATGCTGATGGTCCATGGTAGTACTTAGATTTCGATTTTGGTTTTTTGTTTCTGAAGTTATTTCATTTTTTGTGTTTATCCTTGATGCGATCTTTTGTGGTACAAACTTTCTCATTTTTCAGGACGTGTGTGGCTAGTTAAGAGACCTTGATGTGTTCAGTGTTGTTCCATTCATCAATTCTACTGGGTTAGCGATCGTTGCAGAAGCGTATTTGCGCTGTGGTGATTTTTTGTCCGAAAAAAGCTGTCGTCACAAATTGGTAGATTCCACCAGCTTCTGGTCATGGCTTTTGAATGTTTCTTCACTTTTGACATCTTTAAAATAAGCAGCGACAATTTTCTGGGTTGTTAATGCGTTTTGGGTATGCTGACGGCTCATAGTAACACTGAGTTTTTAATTTTGGTTTTTATGTTTCTGAAATGTGTCATTTTTTGTGTTTATCCTTGGTGCGATCTTTTGTGGTAGAAACATTTTTGTTTTTCAGGACAAGTTTTGCCATCTTTGAAAAACCCAGCGACAATTTTCTGGGTTGGTATTGCGTTGTGGGTATGCTGATAGTCCGTGGTATTACTTAGTTTTTGATTTTGGATTTTACTTTTCTGAAATATGTCTTTTTTGTGTTCATCCTTGATGCGATCTTTTGTGGTACAATTTTTTTTTAGTTTTCAGGACAGTATGCGGCTAGTTAATTCATCTTGATGTGTTCATTGTTTTTCCATTCATCAATTCTACAGGGTTAGCGATCGATGCAGAAGCGTATTTGTGCTGTGGTGAGTTTTTGTCCAAAAAAAGTTGCCGTCACAAATTGATAGTTTCCACTAGCTTCTGGTATTGGCTAATGAACGTTTCTTCAGTTTTGACATCTTTGAAATAAACAGCGATAATTTTTTGGGTTGTTAATTCATTGTGGGTATGCTGACTGTTCATGGTAGTACTAAATTTTTGATGTTGCTTTTTATGGTTCTGAAAAATGTCATTTTTTGTGTTTATCCTTGATGCGAACTTCGGTGTTACAAACTTTTTTCATTTTTCAGGATAGTGTGCGGCTATTAAAGAAATCTTGTTGTGTTCAATGCTTTTCCATTCATCATTTTTACTGGGTTAGCGATTGTTTCAGAAGCGGATTTGCGTTGTGGTGAGTTTTTGTCCGAAAAAAATTGTCGTCACAAATTGGTAGTTTCCACTAGCTTCTGGTCTTGGCTAGTGAATGTTTCTTCAGTTTTGACATCTTTGAAATACACAGCGACAATTTTTCGGGTTGTTAATGAGTTTTGGATATGCTGATGGTCCATGGTAGTACTTAGATTTCGATTTTGGTTTTATGTTTCTGAAGTTATTTCATTTTTTGTGTTTATCCTTGATGCGATCTTTTGTGGTACAAACTTTCTCATTTTTCAGGACGGGTGTGGCTAGTTAAGAGACCTTGATGTGTTCAGTGTTGTTCCATTCATCAATTCTACTGGGTTAGCGATCGTTGCAGAAGCGTATTTGCGCTGTGGTGATTTTTTGTCCGAAAAAAGCTGTCGTCACAAATTGGTAGATTCCACCAGCTTCTGGTCATGGCTTTTGAATGTTTCTTCACTTTTGACATCTTTAAAATAAGCAGCGACAATTTTCTGGGTTGTTAATGCGTTTTGGGTATGCTGACGGCTCATAGTAACACTGAGTTTTTAATTTTGGTTTTTATGTTTCTGAAATGTGTCATTTTTTGTGTTTATCCTTGGTGCGATCTTTTGTGGTAGAAACATTTTTGTTTTTCAGGACAAGTTTTGCCATCTTTGAAAAACCCAGCGACAATTTTCTGGGTTGGTATTGCGTTGTGGGTATGCTGATAGTCCGTGGTATTACTTAGTTTTTGATTTTGGATTTTACTTTTCTGAAATATGTCTTTTTTGTGTTCATCCTTGATGCGATCTTTTGTGGTACAATTTTTTTTTAGTTTTCAGGACAGTATGCGGCTAGTTAATTCATCTTGATGTGTTCATTGTTTTTCCATTCATCAATTCTACAGGGTTAGCGATCGATGCAGAAGCGTATTTGTGCTGTGGTGAGTTTTTGTCCAAAAAAAGTTGCCGTCACAAATTGATAGTTTCCACTAGCTTCTGGTATTGGCTAATGAACGTTTCTTCAGTTTTGACATCTTTGAAATAAACAGCGATAATTTTTTGGGTTGTTAATTCATTGTGGGTATGCTGACTGTTCATGGTAGTACTAAATTTTTGATGTTGCTTTTTATGGTTCTGAAAATGTCACTTTTTGTGTTTATCCTTGATGCGAACTTCGGTGTTACAAACTTTTTTCATTTTTCAGGATAGTGTGCGGCTATTAAAGAAATCTTGTTGTGTTCAATGCTTTTCCATTCATCATTTTTACTGGGTTAGCGATTGTTTCAGAAGCGGATTTGCGTTGTGGTGAGTTTTTGTCCGAAAAAAGCTGTCGTCACAAATTGGTAGTTTCCAATAGCTTCTGGTCTTGGCTACTGAATGTTTCTTCAATTTTGACATCTTTGAAATACACAGCGACAATTTTTTGGGT
Organism: Symsagittifera roscoffensis; assembly: GCF_963678635.1. NCBI lineage: Eukaryota > Metazoa > Xenacoelomorpha > Acoela > Convolutidae > Symsagittifera > Symsagittifera roscoffensis. Next base: position 39,918,536 of record NC_087068.1, read on the forward strand.
TGTTAATGCCTTGTGGGTATGCTGACGGTTCATCGTAGTACTAAATTTTTGATTTTGCTTTTCATGTTTCTGAAATATGTCATTTTTGTGTTTATCCTTGATGCGAACTTCGATGGTACAAACTTTTTTCATTTTTCAGGCCAGTGGGTGGCTAGTTAAGAAGTCTTGATGTGTTAAATGCTGTTCCATTCATTAATTCTACTGGGTTAGCGCTCGTTGCAGAAGCAGATTTGCGCTGTGGTGAGTTTTTGTCCGAAAAAAAACTGTCGTCACAAATTGGTAGTTTCCACTAGCTTCTGGTCTTGGCTACTGAATGTTTCTTCAATTTTGACATCTTTGAAATACACAGCGACAATTTTTTGGGTTGTTAATGCCTTGTGGGTATGCTGACGGTTCATGGTAGTACTAGGCTTTTGATTTTGGTTTTTATTTTTCTGAAGTTATTTCATTTTTTGTGTTTATCCTTGATGCGATCTTTTGTGGTACAAACTTTCTCCTTTTTCAGGACGTGTGTGGCTAGTTAAGAGACCTTGATGTGTTCAGTGTTGTTCCATTCATCAATTCTACTGGGTTAGCGATCGTTGCAGAAGCGGATTTGCGCTGTGGTGATTTTTTGTCCGAAAAAAGCTGTCGTCACAAATTGGTAGTTTCCAATAGCTTCTGGTCTTGGCTACTGAATGTTTCTTCAATTTTGACATCTTTGAAATACACAGCGACAATTTTTTGGGTTGTTAATTCCTTGTGGGTATGCTGACGGTTCATGGTAGTACTAGGCTTTTGATTTTGGTTTTTATTTTTCTGAAATATGTCATTTTTTGTGTTTATCTTTGATGCGAACTTCGATGGTACAAACTTTTTTCATTTTTCAGGACAGTGGGTGGCTAGTTAAGAAGTCTTGATGTGTTAAATGCTGTTCCATTCATTAATTCTACTGGGTTAGCGCTCGTTGCAGAAGCAGATTTGCGCTGTGGTGAGTTTTTGTCCGAAAAAAAATTGTCGTCACAAATTGGTAGTTTCCACTAGCTTCTGGTCTTGGCTACTGAATGTTTCTTCACTTTTGACATCTTTGAAATACACAGCGACAATTTTTTGGGTTGTTATTGCCTTGTGGGTATGCTGACGGTTCATGGTAGTACTAGGCTTTTGATTTTGCTTTTCATGTTTCTGAAATATGTCACTTTGTGTTTATCCTTGATGCGAACTTCGATGGTACAAACTTTTTCATATTTCAGGACAGCAATTGGCTACTTAGGAAATCTTGATGTGTTCATTGATGCTCCATTCATCAATTCTACTGGGTTAGCGATCGTTGCAGAAGCGAATTTGCGCTGTGGTGATTTTTTGTCCGAAAAAAGCTGTCGTCACAAATTGGTAGTTTCCAATAGCTTCTGGTCTTGGCTACTGAATGTTTCTTCAATTTTGACATCTTTGAAATATACAGCGACAATTTTTTGGGTTGTTAATGCCTTGTGGGTATGCTGACTGTTCATGGTAGTACTAAATTTTTGATGTTGCTTTTTATGGTTCTGAAAAATGTCATTTTTTGTGTTTATCCTTGATGCGAACTTCGGTGTTACAAACTTTTTTCATTTTAGCAGGATAGTGTGCGGCTATTAAAGAAATCTTGTTGTGTTCAATGCTGTTCCATTCATCATTTTTACTGGGTTAGCGATCGTTTCAGAAGCGGATTTGCGCTGTGGTGATTTTTTGTCCGAAAAAAGCTGTCGTCACAAATTGGTAGTTTCCAATAGCTTCTGGTCTTGGCTACTGAATGTTTCTTCAATTTTGACATCTTTGAAATACACAGCGACAATTTTTTGGGTTGTTAATGCCTTGTGGGTATGCTGACGGTTCATGGTAGTATTAATTTTTTGATTTTGCTTTTCATGTTTCTGAAATATGTCATTTTTTGTGTTTATCCTTGATGCGAACTTCGATGGTACAAACTTTTTTCATTTTTCAGGACAGTGGGTGGCTAGTTAAGAAATCTTGATGTGTTCATTGTTGCTCCATTCATCAATTCTACTGGATTAAAGATCGTTGCAGAAGCGGATTTGCGCTGTGGTGATTTTTTGTCCGAAAAAAGCTGTCGTCACAAATTGGTAGTGTCCAATAGCTTCTGGCATTGGCTACTGAGTATTTCTTCAATTTTGACATCTTTGAAATACACAGCGACAATTTTTTGGATTGTTAATGCCTTTTGGGTATGCTGACGGTTCATGGTGGTACTAAATTTTTGATTTTGCTTTTCATGTTTCTGAAATATGTCACTTTGTGTTTATCCTTGATGCGAACTTCGATGGTACAAACTTTTTCCATTTGTCAGGACAGTGTGTGGCTAGTTAAGAAATCTTGATGTGATCAATGCTGTTCCATTCATCATTTCTATTGGGTTAAAGATCGTTGCAGAAGCGGATTTGCGCTGTGGTGGTTTTTCATCCGAAAAAAGCTGTCGTCACAAATTGGTAGTTTCCCATAGCTTCTGGCATTTGCTACTGAGTATTTCTTCAGTTTTGACATCTATGAAATTCACAGCGTTGACTTTTTGGGTTGTTAAAGCCTTATGGGTATGCTAAAAGCTCATGGTAGTACTAAGGTTTTGAATTTGGTGTTTATTTTTCTGAAATATGCCATTTTTTGTGTTCATCCTTGATGCGGTCTTTTCTGGTACAAACTTTATCATTTTTCAGGACAGTGTGTGGCCAGTTAAGAGATCTTGATGTTTTCATTGTTGTTTCATTCATCAATTCTACTGGGTTAGCGATCGTTGCAGAAGCAGATTTGCGCTGTGGTGACTTTTGTCCGAAAAAAGCTGTCGTCACAAATTGGTAGTTTCCAATAGCTTCTGGTCTTGGCTACTGAATGTTTCTTCAATTTTGACATCTTTGAAATACATGGCGACAATTTTTTGGGTTGTTAATGCCTTGTGGGTATGCTGACGGTTCTTGGCAGTACTAAGTTTTTGATTTTGCTTTTTATGTTTCTGAGATATGTCATTTTTTGTGTTTATCCTTGATGCGAACTTCGGTGGTACAAACTTTTTTCATTTTTCAGGACAGTGTGTGGCTAGTTAAAAAATCTTATTGTGTTCATTGTTGTTCAATTCTTCATTTCTACTGGGTAAGCGATCTTTGCAGAAGCGGATTTGCGCTGGGGTGATTTTTGTCCGATAAATGTTGCCGTCACAAATTGGTAGTTTTCTCTAGCTTCTGGTATTGGGTACTGAATGTTTCTTCAGTTTTGACATCTTTAAATTACACAGCGACAATTTTTTGGGTCTGTTATTCATCGTGGGCATGCTGACTGTTCACGGTAGTACTAAGTTTTTGATTTTGCTTTCTATGTTTCTGAAATATGTCAATTTTTGTGTTTATCCTTGATGCGAACTTCGGTGGTACAAACTTTGTTCATTTTTTCAGGACAGTGTGTGGCTAGTTAAAAAACCTTATTGTGTTCATTGTTGCTCCATTCTTCAAATCTACTGGGTTAGCGATCGTTGCAGTAGCGGATTTGCGCTGTAATGAGTTTTTCTCCAAAAAACGTTGTCGTCACAAATTGGTAGAATCTACTAGCTTCTGGCATTGGCTACTGAACATTTCTTCAGTTTGGACATCTTTAAATTACACATCGACAATTTTTTGGGTTTTTTAATCATCGTGGGCATGCTGACTGTGCATGGTAGTACTATGTTTTTGATTTTGGTTTTTTTTTTGTTTATGAAATATGTCATTTTTTGTGTTTATCCTTGATGCGATCTTCGGTGGTTCAAGTTTTTTCATTTTCCAGGACAACGTGTGGCTAAATAAGAAATCTTGATGTGTTCACTGTTGTTCCGTTCATCAATTCTACTGGGTTAGCGATCGTTGCAGAAGCGGATTTGCGCTGTGGTTAGTTTTTTCCGAAAAAAATTGTCGTCACAAATTGGTAGTTTCCACTAGCTTCTGGTCTTGGCTAGTGAAGGTTTCTTCAGTTTTGACATCTTTGAAATACACAGCGAACATTTTTCGGGCTGTTAATGCGTTTTGGATATGCTGATGATCCACATTGTAGTACTTAGAATTCGATTTTGGTTTTATGTTTTGGTTTTTGTGTTTATCCTTGATGCGATCTTTTGTGGTACAAACTTTCTCATTTTTCAGGACGTGTGTGGCTAGTTAAGAGACCTTGATGTGTTCAGTGCTGTTCCATTCATCAATTCTACTGGGTTAGCGATCTTTGCAGAAGCGTATTTGCGCTGTGGTGATTTTTTGTCCGAAAAAAGCTGTCGTCACAAATTGGTAGTTTCCAATAGCTTCTGGTCTTGGCTTTTGATTGTTTCTTCAATTTTGACATCTTTAAAATACGCAGCGACAATTTTTTGGGTTGTTAATGCGTTTTGGGTATGCTGACGGCTCATAGTAACACTTAGTTTTTAGTTTTGGTTTTTATGTTTCTGAAATATGTCATTTTTTGTGTTTATCCTTGGTGCGATCTTTTGTGGTAGAAACATTTTCGTTTTTCAGGACAAGTTTTGCCATCTTTGAAATACCCAGCGACAGTTTTCTGGGTTGGTATTGCGTTGTGGGTATGCTGATAGTCCGTGGTATTACTTAGTTTTTGATTTTGGATTTTACTTTTCTGGAATATGTCTTTTTTGTGTTCATCCTTGATGCAATCTTTTGTGGTACAATTTTGTTTTCAGGACAGTATGCGGCTAGTTAATTCATCTTGATGTGTTCATTGTTTTTCCATTCATTAAATCTACAGGGTTAGCGATCGATGCAGAAGCGTATTTGTGCTGTGTTGAGTTTTTGTCCAAAAAAAGTTGCCGTCACAAATTGGTAGTTTCCACTAGCTTCTGGTAATGGCTACTGAACGTTTCTTCAGTTTTGACATCTTCGAAATACACAGCGACAATTTTTTGGGTTGTTAATGCCTTGTGGGTATGCTGACGGTTCATGGTAGTACTAAATTTTTGATTTTGCTTTTCATGTTTCTGAAATATGTCATTTTTTGTGTTTATCCTTGATGCGAACTTCGATGGTACAAACTTTTTCCATTTGTCAGGACAGTGTGTGGCTAGTTAAGAAATCTTGATGTGTTCAATGCTTTCCATTCATCATTTCTAATGGGTTAAAGATCGTTGCAGAAGCGGATTTGCGCTGTGGTGGTTTTTTATCCGAAAAAAGCTGTCGTCACAAATTGGTAGTTTCCAATAGCTTCTGGCATTGGCTACTGAGTATTTCTTCAGTTTTGACATCTATGAAATTCACAGCGTTGAATTTTTGGGTTGATAAAGCCTTATGGGTATGCTAAAAGCTCATGGTAGTACTACATTTTTGAATTTGGTGTTTATGTTTCTGAAATATGCAATTTTTTGTGTTTATCCTTGATGCGGTCTTTTATGGTACAAACTTTTTCATTTTTCAGGACAGTGTGTGGCCAGTTAAGAGATCTTGATGTTTTCATTGTTGTTCCATTCATCAATTCTACTGGGTTAGCGATCGTTGCAGAAGCAGATTTGCGCTGTGATGATTTTTGTCCGAAAAAAGCTGTCGTCACAAATTGGTAGTTTCCAATAGCTTCTGGTCTTGGCTACTGAATGTTTCTTCAATTTTGACATCTTTGAAATACACAGCGACAATTTTTTGGGTAGTTAATGCCTTGTGGGTATGCTGACGGTTCATGGTAGTACTAAGTTTTTGATTTTGCTTTTTATGTTTCTGAAATATGTCATTTTTTGTGTTTATCCTTGATGCGAATTTCGGTGGTACAAACCTTTTTCGTTTTTCAGGACAGTGTGTGGCTAGTTAAAAAATCTTATTGTGTTCATTGCTGTTCAATTCATCATTTCTACTGGGTAAGCGATCTTTGCAGAAGCGGATTTGCGATGTGGTGATTTTTGTCCGATAAATGTTGCCGTCACAAATTGGTAGTTTTCACTAGCTTCTGGTATTGGGTACTGAATGTTTCTTCAGTTTTGACATCTTTAAATTACACAGCGACAATTTTTTGGGTTTGTTATTCATTGTGGGCATGCTGACTGTTCATGGTAGTACTAAGTTTTTGATTTTGCTTTTTATGTATCTGAAATATGTCATTCTTTGTGTTTATCCTTGATGCGAACTTCGGTGGTACACACTTTTTTCATTTTTCAGGACAGTGTGTGGCTGCTAGTTAAAAAATCTTACTGTGTTCATTGTTGCTCCATTCATCAAATATACTGGGTAAGCAATCGTTGCAGTAGCGGATTTGCACTGTAATGAGTTTTTCTCCAAAAAAAGTTGTCGTCACAAATTGGAAGAATCCACTAGCTTCTGGCATTGGCTACTGAACATTTCTTCAGTTTTGACATCTTTAAATTACACATCGACAATTTTTTGGGATTTTTATTCATCGTGGACATGCTGACTGTTCATGGTAGTACTATGTTTTTGATTTTGTTTTTTTTTTGTTTATGAAATATGTCATTTTTTGTGTTTATCCTTGATGCGATCTTCGGTGGTTCAAGTTTTTTCATTTTTCAGGACAGCGTGTGGCTAATTAAGAAATCTTGATGTGTTCATTGTTGCTCCGTTCATCAATTCTACTGGGTTCGCGATCGTTGCAGAAGCGGATTTGCGCTGTGGTTAGTTTTTTCCGAAAAAAATTGTCGTCACAAATTGGTAGTTTCCACTAGCTTCTGGTCTTGGCTAGTGAATGTTTCTTCAGTTTTGACATCTTTGAAATACACAGCGACAATTTTTCGGGTTGTTAATGAGTTTTGGATATGCTGATGGTCCATGGTAGTACTTAGATTTCGATTTTGGTTTTATGTTTCTGAAGTTATTTCATTTTTTGTGTTTATCCTTGATGCGATCTTTTGTGGTACAAACTTTCTCATTTTTCAGGACGTGTGTGGCTAGTTAAGAGACCTTGATGTGTTCAGTGTTGTTCCATTCATCAATTCTACTGGGTTAGCGATCGTTGCAGAAGCGTATTTGCGCTGTGGTGATTTTTTGTCCGAAAAAAGCTGTCGTCACAAATTGGTAGTTTCCATTAGCTTCTGGTCATGGCTTTTGAATGTTTCTTCAATTTTGACATCTTTAAAACACGCAGCGACAATTTTCTGGGTTGTTAATGCGTTTTGGGTATGCTGACGGCTCATAGTAACACTAATTTTTTAATTTTGGTTCTTATGTTTCTGAAATATGTCATTTTTTGTGTTTATCCTTGGTGCGATCTTTTGTGGTAGAAACATTTTCGTTTTTCAGGACAAGTTTTGCCATCTTTGAAATACCCAGCGACAATTTTCTGGGTTGGTATTGCGTTGTGGGTATGCTGATAGTCCGTGGTATTACTTAGTTTTTGATTTTGGATTTTACTTTTCTGAAAAATGTCTTTTTTGTGTTCATCCTTGATGCGATCTTTTGTGGTACAATTTTTTTAGTTTTCAGGACAGTATGCGGCTAGTTAATTCATCTTGATGTGTTCATTGTTTTTCCATTCATCAATTCTACAGGGTTAGCGATCGATGCAGAAGCGTATTTGTGCTGTGGTGAGTTTTTGTCCAAAAAAAGTTGCCGTCACAAATTGATAGTTTCCACTAGCTTCTGGTATTGGCTACTGAACGTTTCTTCAGTTTTGACATCTTTGAAATAAACAGCGATAATTTTTTGGGTTGTTAATGCCTTGTGGGTATGCTGACTGTTCATGGTAGTACTAAATTTTTGATGTTGCTTTTTATGGTTCTGAAAAAAGTCATTTTTTGTGTTTATCCTTGATGCGAACTTCGGTGTTACAAACTTTTTTCATTTTTCAGGATAGTGTGCGGCTATTAAAGAAATCTTGTTGTGTTCAATGCTGTTCCATTCATCATTTTTACTGGGTTAGCGATCGTTTCAGAAGCGGATTTGCGCTGCGGTGATTTTTCGTCCGAAAAAAGCTGTCGTCACAAATTGGTAGTTTCCAATAGCTTCTGGTCTTGGCTACCGAATGTTTCTTCAATTTTGACATCTTTGAAAAACACAGCGACAATTTTTTGTTTTTTGGGTTGTTAATGCCTTGTGGGTATGCTGACGGTTCATGGTAGAACTAAATTTTTGATTTTGCTTTTCAAGTTTCTGAAATATGTCATTTTTTGTGTTTATCCTTGATGCGAACTTCGATGGTACAAACTTTTTTCATTTTTCAGGACAGTGGGTGGCTAGTTAAGAAATCTTGATGTGTTCATTGTTGCTCCATTCATCAATTCTACTGGATTAAAGATCGTTGCAGAAGCGGATTTGCGCTGTGGTGATTTTTTGTCCGAAAAAAGCTGTCGTCACAAATTGGTAGTGTCCAATAGCTTCTGGCATTGGCTACTGAGTATTTCTTCAGTTTTGACATCTTTGAAATACACAGCGACAATTTTTTGGACTGTTAATGCCTTGTGGGTATGCTGACGGTTCATGGTGGTACTAAATTTTTGATTTTGCTTTTCATGTTTCTGAAATATGTCACTTTGTGTTTATCCTTGATGCGAACTTCGATGGTACAAACTTTTTCCATATGTCAGGACAGTGTGTGGCTAGTTAAGAAATCTTGATGTGTTCAATGCTGTTCCATTCATCATTTCTATTGGGTTAAAGATCGTTGCAGAAGCGGATTTGCGCTGTGGTGGTTTTTTATCCGAAAAAAGCTGTCGTCACAAATTGGTAGTTTCCAATAGCTTCTGGCATTTGCTAATGAGTATTTCTTCAGTTTTGACATCTATGAAATTCACAGCAATGATTTTTTGGGTTGTTAAAGCCTTATGGGTATGCTAAAAGCTCATGGTAGTACTAAGTTTTTGAATTTGGTGTTTATTTTTCTGAAATATGCCATTTTTTGTGTTTATCCTTGATGCGGTCTTTTCTGGTACAAACTTTATCATTTTTCAGGACAGTGTGTGGCCAGTTAAGAGATCTTGATGTTTTCATTGTTGTTCCATTCATCAATTCTACTGGGTTAGCGATCGTTGCAGAAGCAGATTTGCGCTGTGGTGATTTTTGTCCGAAAAAAGCTGTCGTCACAAATTGGTAGTTTCCAATAGCTTCTGGTCTTGGCTACTGAATGTTTCTTCAATTTTGACATCTTTGAAATACACGGCGACAATTTTTTGGGTTGTTAATGCCTTGTGGGTATGCTGACGGTTCATGGCAGTACTAAGTTTTTGATTTTGCTTTTTATGTTTCTGAGATATGTCATTTTTTGTGTTTATCCTTGATGCGAACTTCGGTGGTACAAACTTTTTTCATTTTTCAGGACAGTGTGTGGCTAGTTAAAAAATCTTATTGTGTTCATTGTTGTTCAATTCATCATTTCTACTGCGTAAGCGATCTTTGCAGAAGCGGATTTGCGCTGTGGTGATTTTTGTCCGATAAATGTTGCCGTCACAAATTGGTAGTTTTCTCTAGCTTCTGGTATAGGGTACTGAATGTTTCTTCAGTTTTGACATCTTTAAATTACACAGCGACAATTTTTTGGGTTTGTTATTCATTGTGGGCATGCTGACTGTTCACGGCAGTACTAAGTTTTTGATTTTGCTTTTTATGTTTCTGAGATATGTCATTTTTTGTGTTTATCCTTGATGCGAACTTCGGTGGTACAAACTTTGTTCATTTTTTCAGGACAGTGTGTGGCTAGTTAAAAAATCTTATTGTGTTCATTGTTGCTCCATTCATCAAATCTACTGGGTTAGCGATCGTTGCAGAAGCGGATTTGCGCTGTGGTTAGTTTTTTCCGAAAAAAATTGTCGTCACAAATTGGTAGTTTCCACTAGCTTCTGGTCTTGGCTTTTGAATGTTTCTTCAATTTTGACATCTTTAAAATACGCAGCGACAATTTTCTGGGTTGTTAATGCGTTTTGGGTATGCTGACGGCTCATAGTAACACTAAGTTTTTAATTTTGACTTTTATGTTTCTGAAATATGTCATTTTTTGTGTTTATCCTTGGTGCGATCTTTTGTGGAAGAAACATTTTCGTTTTTCAGGACAAGTTTTGCCATCTTTGAAAAACCCAGCGACAGTTTTTTGGGTTGGTATTGCGTTGTGGGTATGCTGATAGTCCGTGGTATTACTTAGTTTTTGATTTTGGATTTTACTTTTCTGGAATATGTCTTTTTTGTGTTCATCCTTGATGCGATCTTTTGTGGTACAATTTTGTTTTCAGGACAGTATGCGGCTAGTTAAATCATCTTGATGTGTTCATTGTTTTTCCATTCATCAAATCTACAGAGTTAGCGATCGATGCAGAAGCGTAATTGTGCTGTGGTGAGTTTTTGTCCAAAAAAAGTTGCCGTCACAAATTGGTAGTTTCCACTAGCTTCTGGTATTGGCTACTGAACGTTTCTTCAGTTTTGACATCTTTGAAATAAACAGCGATAATTTTTTTGGGTTGTTAATTCATTGCGGGTATGCTGACGGTTCATGGTAGTACTAAGTTTTTGATTTTGGTTTTTATGTTTCTGAAATATGCCATTTTTTGTATTTATCCTTGATGCGATCTTCGGTGGTTCAAGTTTTTTTCATATTTCAGGACAGCGGTTGGCTACTTAGGATATCTTGATGTGTTCAGTGCTGTTCCATTCATCAATTCTACTGGGTTAGCGATCGTTGCAGAAGCGTATTTGCGCTGTGGTGATTTTTTGTCCGAAAAAAGCTGTCGTCACAAATTGGTAGTTTCCAATAGCTTCTGGTCTTGGCTTTTGAATGTTTCTTCAATTTTGACATCTTTAAAATACGCAGCGACAATTTTCTGGGTTGTCAATGCGTTTTGGGTATGCTGACGGCTCATAGTAACACTAAGTTTTTAATTTTGGTTTTTATGTTTCTGAAATATGCCATTTTTTGTATTTATCCTTGATGCGATCTTCGGTGGTTCAAGTTTTTTCATATTTCAGGACAGCGGTTGGCTACTTAGGATATCTTGATGTGTTCAGTGCTGTTCCATTCATCAATTCTACTGGGTTAGCGATCGTTGCAGAAGCGTATTTGCGCTGTGGTGATTTTTTGTCCGAAAAAAGCTGTCGTCACAAATTGGTAGTTTCCAATAGCTTCTGGTCTTGGCTTTTGAACGTTTCTTCAGTTTTGACATCTTTGAAATAAACAGCGATAATTTTTTTGGGTTGTTAATTCATTGCGGGTATGCTGACGGTTCATGGTAGTACTAAGTTTTTGATTTTGGTTTTTATGTTTCTGAAATATGCCATTTTTTGTATTTATCCTTGATGCGATCTTCGGTGGTTCAAGTTTTTTCATATTTCAGGACAGCGGTTGGCTACTTAGGATATCTTGATGTGTTCAGTGTTGTTCCATTCATCAATTCTACTGGGTTAGCGATCGTTGCAGAAGCAGATTTGCGCTGTGGTGATTTTTGTCCGAAAAAAGCTGTCGTCACAAATTGGTAGTTTCCAATAGCTTCTGGTCTTGGCAACTGAATGTTTCTTCAATTTTGACATCTTTGAAATACACGGCGACAACTTTTTGGGTTGTTAATGCCTTGTGGGTATGCTGACGGTTCATGGCAGTACTAAGTTTTTGATTTTGCTTTTTATGTTTCTGAGATATGTCATTTTTTGTGTTTATCCTTGATGCGAACTTCGGTGGTACAAACTTTTTTCATTTTTCAGGACAGTGTGTGGCTAGTTAAAAAATCTTATTGTGTTCATTGTTGTTCAATTCATCATTTCTACTGGGTAAGCGATCTTTGCAGAAGCGGATTTGCGCTGTGGTGATTTTTGTCCGATAAATGTTGCCGTCACAAATTGGTAGTTTTCTCTAGCTTCTGGTATTGGGTACTGAATGTTTCTTCAGTTTTGACATCTTTAAATTACACAGCGACAATTTTTTGGGTTTGTTATTCATTGTGGCCATGCTGACTGTTCACGGCAGTACTAGTTTTTGATTTTGCTTTTTATGTTTCTGAGATATGTCATTTTTTGTGTTTATCCTTGATGCGAACTTCGGTGGTACAAACTTTGTTCATTTTTTCAGGACAGTGTGTGGCTAGTTAAAAAATCTTATTGTGTTCATTGTTGCTCCATTCATCAAATCTACTGGGTTAGCGATCGTTGCAGAAGCGGATTTGCGCTGTGGTTAGTTTTTTCCGAAAAAAATTGTCGTCACAAATTGGTAGTTTCCACTAGCTTCTGGTCTTGGCTAGTGAAGGTTTCTTCAGTTTTGACATCTTTGAAATACACAGCGACAATTTTTCGGGCTGTTAATGCGTTTTGGATATGCTGATGATCCACATGGTAGTACTTAGAATTCGATTTTGTTTTTATGTTTTGGTTTTTGTGTTTATCCTTGATGCGATCTTTTGTGGTACAAACTCTCTCAATTTTCAGGACGTGTGTGGCTAGTTAAGAGACCTTGATGTGTTCAGGGCTGTTCCATTCATCAATTCTACTGGGTTAGCGATAGTTGCAGAAGCGTATTTGCGCTGTGGTGATTTTTTGTCCGAAAAAAGCTGTCGTCACAAATTGGTAGTTTCCAATAGCTTCTGGTCTTGGCTTTTGAATGTTTCTTCAATTTTGACATCTTTAAAATACGCAGCGACAATTTTCTGGGTTGTTAATGCGTTTTGGGTATGCTGACGGCTCATAGTAACACTAAGTTTTTAATTTTGCTTTTTATGTTTCTGAAATATGTCATTTTTTGTGTTTATCCTTGGTGCGATCTTTTGTGGAAGAAACATTTTCGTTTTTCAGGACAAGTTTTGCCATCTTTGAAAAACCCAGCGACAGTTTTCTGGGTTGGTATTGCGTTGTGGGTATGCTGATAGTCCGTGGTATTACTTAGTTTTTGATTTTGGATTTTACTTTTCTGGAATATGTCTTTTTTGTGTTCATCCTTTATGCGATCTTTTGTGGTACAATTTTGTTTTCAGGACAGTATGCGGCTAGTTAAATCATCTTGATGTGTTCATTGTTTTTCCATTCATCAAATCTACAGAGTTAGCGATCGATGCAGAAGCGTAATTGTGCTGTGATGAGTTTTTGTCCAAAAAAAGTTGCCGTCACAAATTGGTAGTTTCCATTAGCTTCTGGTATTGGCTACTGAACGTTTCTTCAGTTTTGACATCTTTGAAATAAACAGCGATAATTTTTTTGGGTTGTTAATTCATTGCGGGTATGCTGACGGTTCATGGTAGTACTAAGTTTTTGATTTTGGTTTTTATGTTTCTGAAATATGCCATTTTTTGTATTTATCCTTGATGCGATCTTCGGTGGTTCAAGTTTTTTCATATTTCAGGACAGCGGTTGGCTACTTAGGATATCTTGATGTGTTCAGTGCTGTTCCATTCATCAATTCTACTGGGTTAGCGATCGTTGCAGAAGCGTATTTGCGCTGTGGTGATTTTTTGTCCGAAAAAAGCTGTCGTCACAAATTGGTAGTTTCCAATAGCTTCTGGTCTTGGCTTTTGAATGTTTCTTCAATTTTGACATCTTTAAAATACGCAGCGACAATTTTCTGGGTTGTTAATGCGTTTTGGGTATGCTGACGGCTCATAGTAACACTAAGTTTTTAATTTTGGTTTTTATGTTTCTGAAATATGTCATTTTTTGTGTTTATCCTTGGTGCGATCTTTTGTGGTAGAAACATTTTCGTTTTTCAGGACAAGTTTTGCCATCTTTAAAAAACCCAGCGACAGTTTTCTGGGTTGGTATTGCGTTGTGGGTATGCTGATAGTCCGTGGTATTACTTAGTTTTTGATTTTGGATTTAATTTTTCTGAAAATTATTCTTTTTTGTGTTCATCCTTGATGCGATCTTTTGTGGTACAATTTTGTTTTCAGGACAGTATGCGGCTAGTTAATTCATCTTGATGTGTTCATTGTTTTTCCATTCATCAAATCTACAGGGTTAGCGATCGATGCAGAAGCGTATTTGTGCTGTGGTGAGTTTTTGTCCAAAAAAAGTTGCCGTCACAAATTGGTAGTTTCCACTAGCTTCTGGTATTGGCTACTGAACGTTTCTTCAGTTTTGACATCTTTGAAATAAACAGCGATAATTTTTTGGGTTGTTAATTCATTGCGGGTATGCTGACGGTTCATGGTAGTACTAAGTTTTTGATTTTGCTTTTTATGGTTCTGAAATATGTCATTTTTTGTGTTTATCCTTGATGTGAACTTCGGTGTTACAAACGTTTCTCATTTTTCAGGATAGTGTGTGGCTATTTAAGAAATCTTGTTGTGTTCAATGCTCTTCCATTCATCATTTTTACTGGGTTAGCGATCGTTTCAGAAGCGGATTTGCGCTGTGGTGGTTTTTTGTCCGAAAAAAGCTGTCGTCACAAATTGGTAGTTTCCAATAGCTTCTGGTCTTGGCTACTGAATGTTTCTTCAATCTTGACATCTTTGAAATACACAGCGACAATTTTTTGGGTTGTTAATGCCTTGTGGGTATGCTGACGGTTCATGGTTGTACTAAAATTTTGATTTTGCTTTTCATGTTTCTGAAATATGTCATTTTTTGTGTTTATCCTTGATGCGAACTTCGATGGTACAAACTTTTTTCATTTTTCAGGACAGTGTGTGGCTAGTTAAGAAATCTTGATGTTTTCATTTTTGCTCCATTAATCATTTCTACTGGGTTAAAATTGTTGCAGAAGCGGATTTGCGCTGTGGTGATTTTTTGTCCGAAAAAAGCTGTCGTCACCAATTGGTAGTTTCCAATAGCTTCTGGCATTGGCTACTGAGTATTTCTTCAGTTTTGACATCTATGAAATTCACAGCGATGATTTTTTGGGTTGCTAAAGCATTATGGGTATGCTAAAAGCTCATGGTAGTACTAAGTTTTTGAATTTGGTGTTTATGTTTCTGAAAAACGCCATTTTTTTTGTTTATCCTTGATGCGGTCTTTTATGGTACAAACTTTTTCATTTTTCAGGACAGTGTGTGGCCATTTAAGAGATCTTGATGTTTTCATTGTTGTTCTATTCATCAATTCTACTGGGTTAGCGATCGTTGCAGAAGCAGATTTGCGTTGTGGTGATTTTTGTCCGAAAAAAGCTGTCGTCACAAATTGGTAGTTTCCAATAGCTTCTGGCATTGGCTACTGAGTATTTCTTCAGTTTTGACATCTATGAATTTCACAGCGATGATTTTTTGGGTTGCTAAAGCCTTTTGGGTATGCTAAAAGCTCATGATATTACTAATTTTTTTGAATTTGGTGTTAATGTTTCTGAATTATGCCATTTTTTGTGTTTATCATTGATGCGGTCTTTTATGGTACAAACTTTTTTCATTTTTCAGGACAGTGGGTGGCTAGTTAAGAAGTCTTGATGTGTTAAATGCTGTTCCATTCATTAATTCTACTGGGTTAGCGCTCGTTGCAGAAGCAGATTTGCGCTGTGGTGAGTTTTTGTCCGAAAAAAAACTGTCGTCACAAATTGGTAGTTTCCAATAGCTTCTGGTCTTGGCTTTTGAATGTTTCTTCAATTTTGACATCTTTAAAATACGCAGCGACAATTTTCTGGGTTGTTAATGCGTTTTGGGTATGCTGACGGCTCATAGTAACACTAAGTTTTTAATTTTGGTTTTTATGTTTCTGAAATATGTCATTTTTTGTGTTTATCCTTGGTGCGATCTTTTGTGGAAGAAACATTTTCGTTTTTCAGGACAAGTTTTGCCATCGTTGAAAAACCCAGCGACAGTTTTCTGGGTTGGTATTGCGTTGTGGGTATGCTGATAGTCCGTGGTATTACTTAGTTTTTGATTTTGGATTTTACTTTTCTGGAATATGTCTTTTTTGTGTTCATCCTTGATGCGATCTTTTGTGGTACAATTTTGTTTTCAGGACAGTATGCGGCTAGTTAATTCATCTTGATGTGTTCATTGTTTTTCCATTCATCAAATCTACAGGGTTAGCGATCGATGCAGAAGCGTAATTGTGCTGTGGTGAGTTTTTGTCCAAAAAAAGTTGCCGTCACAAATTGGTAGTTTCCACTAGCTTCTGGTATTGGCTACTGAACGTTTCTTCAGTTTTGACATCTTTGAAATAAACAGCGATAATTTTTTTGGGTTGTTAATTCATTGCGGGTATGCTGACGGTTTATGGTAGTACTAAGTTTTTGATTTTGGTTTTTATGTTTCTGAAATATGCCATTTTTTGTGTTTATCCTTGATGCGATCTTCGGTGGTTCAAGTTTTTTCATATTTCAGGACAGCGGTTGGCTACTTAGGATATCTTGATGTGTTCAGTGCTGTTCCATTCATCAATTCTACTGGGTTAGCGATCGTTGCAGAAGCGTATTTGCGCTGTGGTGATTTTTTGTCCGAAAAAAGCTGTCGTCACAAATTGGTAGTTTCCAATAGCTTCTGGTCTTGGCTTTTGAATGTTTCTTCAATTTTGACATCTTTAAAATACGCAGCGACAATTTTCTGGGTTGTTAATGCGTTTTGGGTATGCTGACGGCTCATAGTAACACTAAGTTTTTAATTTTGGTTTTTATGTTTCTGAAATATGTCATTTTTTGTGTTTATCCTTAGTGCGATCTTTTGTGGTAGAAACATTTTCGTTTTTCAGGACAAGTTTTGCTATCTTTGAAATACCCAGCGACAGTTTTCTGGGTTGGTATTGCGTTGTGGGTATGCTGAGAGTCCGTGGTATTACTTAGTTTTTGATTTTGGATTTAACTTTTCTGAAAATTATTCTTTTTTGTGTTCATCCTTGATGCGATCTTTTGTGGTACAATTTTGTTTTCAGGACAGTATGCGGCTAGTTAATTCATCTTGATGTGTTCATTGTTTTTCCATTCATCAGATCTACAGGGTTAGCGATCGATGCAGAAGCGTATTTGTGCTGTGGGGAGTTCTTGTCCAAAAAAAGTTGCCGTCACAAATTGGTAGTTTCCACTAGCTTCTGGTATTGGCTACTGAACGTTTCTTCAGTTTTGACATCTTTGAAATAAACAGCGATGATTTTTTGGGTTGTTAATTCATTGCGGGTATGCTGACGGTTCATGGTAGTACTAAGTTTTTGATTTTGCTTTTTATGGTTCTGAAATATGTCATTTTTTGTGTTTATCCTTGATGTGAACTTCGGTGTTACAAACGTTTTTCATTTTTCAGGATAGTGTGCGGCTATTTAAGAAATCTTGTTGTGTTCAATGCTCTTCCATTCATCAAATCTACAGGGTTAGCGATCGATGCAGAAGCGTATTTGTGCTGTGGTGAGTTTTTGTCCAAAAAAAGTTGCCGTCACAAATTGGTAGTTTCCACTAGCTTCTGGTATTGGCTACTGAATGTTTCTTCAATTTTGACATCCTTGAAATACACAGCGACAATTTTTTGGGTTGTTAATGCCTTGTGGGTATGCTGACGGTTCATGGTTGTACTAAAATTTTGATTTTGCTTTTCATGTTTCTGAAATATGTCATTTTTTGTGTTTATCCTTGATGCGAACTTCGATGGTACAAACTTTTTTCATTTTTCAGGACAGTGTGTGGCTAGTTAAGAAATCTTGATGTTTTCATTTTTGCTCCAGTCATCAATTCTACTGGGTTAAAATTGTTGCAGAAGCGGATTTGCGCTGTGGTGATTTTTTGTCCGAAAAAAGCTGTCGTCACCAATTGCTAGTTTCCAATAGCTTCTGGCATTGGCTACTGAGTATTTCTTCAGTTTTGACATCTATGAAATTCACAGCGATGATTTTTTGGGTTGCTAAAGCATTATGGGTATGCTAAAAGCTCATGGTAGTACTAAGTTTTTGAATTTGGTGTTTATGTTTCTGAAAAACGCCATTTTTTTGTTTATCCTTGATGCGGTCTTTTATGGTACAAACTTTTTCATTTTTCAGGACAGTGTGCGGCCATTTAAGAGATCTTGATGTTTTCATTGTTGTTCTATTCATCAATTCTACTGGGTTAGCGATCGTTGCAGAAGCAGATTTGCGCTGTGGTGATTTTTGTCCGAAAAAAGCTGTCGTCACAAATTGGTAGTTTCCAATAGCTTCTGGTCTTGGCTACTGATTGTTTCTTCAATTTTGACATCTTTGAAATACACAGCGACAATTTTTTGGGTCGTTAATGCCTTGTGGGTATGCTGACGGATCATGGTAGTACTAAATTTTTGATTTTGCTTTTCATGTTTCTGAAATATGTCATTTTTTGTGTTTATCCTTGATGCGGTCTTTTATGGTACAAACTTTTTCATTTTTCAGGACAGTGTGTGGCCAGTTAAGAGATCTTGATGGTTTCATTGTTGTTCTATTCATCAATTCTACTGGGTTAGCGATCGTTGCAGAAGCAGATTTGCGCTGTGGTGATTTTTGTCCGAAAAAAGCTGTCGTCACAAATTGGTAGTTTCCAATAGCTTCTGGCATTGGCTACTGAGTATTTCTTCAGTTTTGACATCTATGAATTTCACAGCGATGATTTTTTGGGTTGCTAAAGCCTTTTGGGTATGCTAAAAGCTCATGATATTACTAATTTTTTGAATTTGGTGTTAATGTTTCTGAATTATGCCAATTTTTGTGTTTATCATTGATGCGGTCTTTTTTGGTACAAACTTTTTTCATTTTTCAGGACAGTGGGTGGCTAGTTAAGAAATCTTGATGTGTTAAATGCTGTTCCATTCATTAATTCTACTGGGTTAGCGCTCGTTGCAGAAGCAGATTTGCGCTGTGGTGAGTTTTTGTCCGAAAAAAACTGTCGTCACAAATTGGTAGTTTCCACTAGCTTCTGGTCTTGGCTACTGAATGTTTCTTCAGTTTTCACATCTTTGAAATACGCAGCGACAATTTTCTGGGTTGTTAATGCGTTTTGGGTATGCTGATGGCTCATAGTAATACTAGGTTTTTGATTTTGCTTTTTATGTTTCTGAAATATGTCATTTTTTTTTTAGTGTTTATCCTTGATGCGAACTTCGGTGGAACAAACTTTTTTCATTTTTCAGGACACTGTATGGCTAGTTAAAAAATCTTGTGTTCATTGATGCTCCATTCATCAAATCTACTGGGTTAGCGATCGTTGCAGTAGCGGATTTGCGCTGTAATGAGTTTTTGTCCAAAAAAGTTGTCGTCACAAATTGGTAGAATCCACTAGCTTCTGGCATTGGCTACTGAATATTTCTTCAGTTTTGACATCTATGAAATACACAGCGATGATTTTTTGGGTAATTAAAGCTCTATGGGTATGCTAAAAGCTCATGGTAGCTCTAAGTTTTTGAATTTGGTCTTAATGTTTTTGAAATATGCCATTTTTTGTGTTTATCCTTGATGCCATCTTCTGTGGTACAAGTTTTTTCATTTTTCAGGACAGCATGTGGCTAGTTAAGAAATCTTGATGTGTTCATTGTTTTTCAATTCATCATTTCTACTGGGTTAGCGATCGTTGCAGAAGCGGATTTGCGCTGTGGTGATTTTTTGTCCGAAAAAAGCTGTCGTCACCAATTGATAGTTTCCGATAGCTTGTGGTCTTGGCTACTGAATGTTTCTTCAGTTTTCACATCTTTGAAATACGCAGCGACAATTTTCTGGGTTGTTAATGCGTTTTGGGTATGCTGATGGCTCATAGTAATACTAGGTTTTTGATTTTGCTTTTTATGTTTCTGAAATATGTCACTTTTTGTGTTTATCCTTGATTCGAACTTCGCTGGTACAAACTACTTTCATTTTTCAGGACAGTGTGTGGCTAGTTAAAAAATCTTGTGTTCATTGTTGCTCCATTCGTCATTTCTACTGGGTTAGCGATCGTTGCAGAAGCGGATTTGCGCTGTGGTGATTTTTCGTCCGAAAAAAGCTGTCGTCACCAATTGGTAGTTTCCGATAGCTTCTGGTCTTGGCTACTGAATGTTTCTTCAGTTTTCACATCTTTGAAATACGCAGCGACAATTTTCTGGGTTGTTAAAGCGTTTTGGGTATGCTGATGGCTCATAGTAATACTAGGTTTTTGATTTTGCTTTTTATGTTTCTGAAATATGTCACTTTTTGTGTTTATCCTTGATGCGAACTTCGGTGGTACAAACTATTTTCATTTTTCAGGACAGTGTGTGGCTAGTTAAGAAATCTTGGTGTGTTCAATGCTGTTCCATTCAATAATATTACTGGGTTAGCGATCGTTGCAGAAACCGATTTGCGCTGTGGTGATTTTTTGTTCGAAAAAAGTTGTCGTCACAAATTGGTAGTTTCCGCTAGCTTCTGGTCTTGGCTACTGAATGTTTCTTCAGTTTTGACATCGTCAAACTACACAACGACGCTTTTCTGGGTTGTTATTGCGTTGTGGATATGCTGAAGGCTCATGAGAGTACTATGTTTTCGGTTTTGGTTTTTATGTTTCTGAAATATGTTTTTTTTTGTGTTCATCCTTGATGCGATTTTTTTCTGGTACAAGTTTTTTTTTTCATTTTCCAGGACAGTGTGTGGCTATTTAAGAAATCTTGATGTGTTCATTGTGGTTTCATTCATCAATTCTACTGGGGTAGCGATCGTTGCAGAAGCGGAGTTGCGATGTGATGAGTTTTTGTCCGAAAAAAATTGTCCTCACAAATTGGTAGTTTCCACTAGCTTCTGGTCTTGGCTACTGAACGTTTCTTCAGTTTTGACATCTTCGAAATACACAGCGACAGTTTCGTGGCTTTTTATTGCCTTGTGGGTTTGCTGACGGATCATGGTAGTGCTGAGTTTTGATTTTGGTTTTCATATTTCTAAAATATGTCATTTTTTGTGTTTGTCCTTGATGCGATCATCGGTGGTACAAGTTTTTTCATTTTTCAGGACAGCGTGTGGCTACTTAAAAAATTTTTATGTGTTCATTGTTGTTCCATTCATCAATTCTACTGGGTTAGCGATCGTTGCAGAATTGGAATTCCGCTGTTGTGAGTTTTTGTCCGAAAAAAGTTGTCGTCACAAATTGGTAGTTTCCACTAGCTTCTGGTATTGGCTACTGAACGTTTCTTCAGTTTTGACATCTTTGAATTACACAGCGATATTTTTTGGGTTGTTTATTCCTTGTGGGCATGCTGACGGTTCATAGTAGTACTAAGTTTTTGATTTTGGTTTTTATGTTTCTGAAATATGTCGTTTTTTGTGTTTATCCTTGATGCGAACTTCGGTGGTACAAACTTTGTTCATTTTTTCAGGACAGTGTGTGGCTAGTTAAAAAATCTTATTGTGTTCATTGTTGCTCCATTCATCAAATCTACTGGGTTAGCGATCGTTGCAGAAGCGGATTTGCGCTGTGGTTAGTTTTTTTCCGAAAAAAATTGTCGTCACAAATTGGTAGTTTCCGCTGGCTTCTGGTCTTGGCTACTGAATGTTTCAGTTTTGACATCGTCAAACTACACAACGACGCTTTTCTGGGTTGTTATTGAGTTTTGGATATGCTGAAGGCTCATGAGAGTACTATGTTTTCGGTTTTGGTTTTTCTGTTTCTGAAATATGTTTTTTTTGTGTTCATCCTTGATGCGATTTTTTCTGGTACAAGTTTTTTTTTCATTTTCCAGGACAGTGTGTGGCTAGTTAAGAAATCTTGATGTGTTAATTGTGGTTTCATTCATCAATTCTACTGGGGTAGCGATCGTTGCAGAAGCGGAGTTGCGATGTGATGAGTTTTTGCCCGAAAAAAATTGTCCTCACAAATTGGTAGTTTCCACTAGCTTCTGGTCTTGGCTACTGAACGTTTCTTCAGTTTTGACATCTTCGAAATACACAGCGACAGTTTCGTGGCTTTTTATTGCATTGTGGGTTTGCTGACGGATCATGGTAGTACTGAGTTTTGATTTTGGTTTTCATGTTTCTAAAATATGTCATTTTTTGTGTTTGTCATTGATTGCGATCATCGGTGGGACAAGTTTTTTCATTTTTCAGGACAGCGTGTGGCTACTTAAAAAACTTTTATGTGTTCATTGTTGTTCCATTCATCAATTCTACTGGGTTAGCGATCGTTGCAGAAGCGGAATTCCGCTGTTGTGAGTTTTTGTCCGAAAAAAGTTGTCGTCACAAATTGGTAGTTTCCACTAGCTTCTGGTATTGGCTACTGAACGTTTCTTCAGTTTTGACATCTTTGAATTACACAGCGACATTTTTTTGGGTTGTTTATTCCTTGTGGGCATGCTGACGGTTCATAGTAGTACTAAGTTTTTGATTTTGGTTTTTATGTTTCTGAAATATGTCGTTTTTTGTGTTTATCCTTGATGCGATCTTCGGTGGTTCAAGTTTTTTTTATTTTTCAGGACAGTGTGTGGTTAGTTAAGAAGTCTTGATGTGTTAAATGCTGTTCCATTCATCAATTCTACTGGGTTAGCGAACGTTGCAGAAGCGTATTGGCGCTGTGTTGAGTTTTGTCCAAAAGAGTTGTCGTCACAAATTGGTAGAATCCACTAGTTTTTGGTTTTGGCTACTGAGTATTTCTTCAGTTTCGACATCTTTGAATTACACTGGGACAATTTTTTGGATTAATGAAGCCTTATGGGTATGCTTACAGCTCATGGTACTAGTAAGTTTTTGAATTTGGTCTTCATGTTTCTGAAATATGCCATTTTTTGTGTTTATCCTTGATGCCATCTTCTGTGGTACAAGTCATTCCATTTTTCTGGACAGCTTGTGGCTAGTTAAGAAATCCTGATGTGTTCATTGTTGTTCAATTCATCATTTCTATTGGGTTATCGATCGTTGCAGAAGCGGATCTGCGCTGTGGTGATTTTTGTCCGAAAAAAGTTGTCGCAAATTGGTAGTTTTCACTTGCTTCTGGTATTGGGTACTGAATGTTTCTTCAGTTTTGACATCTTTGAATTACACAGCGACGCTTTTTTGGGTTGTTATTGCGTTGTGGATATGCTGAAGGCTCATGAGAGTACTATGTTTTCGGTTTCGGTTTTTATGTTTCTGAAATATGTTTTTTTTTTGTTCATCCTTGATGCGATTTTTTCTGGTACAAGTTTTTTTTCATTTTTCAGGACAGTGTGTGGCTAGTTAAGAAATCCTGATGTGTTCATTGTTGTTTCATTCGTCAATTCTACTGGGTTAGCGATCGTTGCAGAAGCGGATTTCCGCTGTGGTGAATTTGTGTCCGAAAAAAATTGTCGTCACAACTTGGTAGTTTTCACTAGCTTCTGGTCTTGGCTAATGAATGTTTCTTCAGTTTTGCCGTCTTTGAAATACGCAGCGACAATTTTTTGGGTTGGTAGTGCGTTTTGGGTATGCTGACGGTCCGTGGTTTTACTTTTTTTGGTTTGTTCTTTATGTTTCTGAAATATGTCATTTTTTGTGTTTATCCTTGATGCGGTCTTTTATGGTACAAACTTTTTCATTTTTCAGGACAGTGTGTGGCCAGTTAAGAGATCTTGATGTTTTCATTGTTGTTCCATTCATCAGTTCTACTGGGTTAGCGATCGTTGCAGAAACGTATTTGCGCGGTGGTGATTTTTTGTCCGAAAAAAATAGTCACAAATTAATAGTTTCCAATAGCTTCTGGTCTTGACTACTGAATGTTTCCTCAGTTTTGACATCTTTGAAATGCCCAGCGACAATTTTTTGGGTTGATAGTGCGTTTTGGGTATGCTGACGGTCCGTGTTATTACTTAGTTTTTGGTTTTGGTCTTTATGTTTCTGAAATATGTCAATTTTTGTGTTTATCCTTGGGTACAAATGGTACAAATTTTTTCATTTTTAGGACCTTTTGTGGCTAGTTAAGACATCTTGATGTGTTCATTGTTGTTCCATTCGTCAGTTTTACTGGGTTAGCGATCGTTGCAGAAGCGATTTTGTGCTGTGGTGATTATTTGTCCAAAAAAAGTTGTCGTCACAGTAGAGGCGGTTTTTCTTTCTTTTTTGTCTTGACTACCAGACATTCCTTGAGTTTTCATAAATTTGAAAGACAGAGCTGCCTTTCTGGTGTGGATAATGCTATTTTAATTTTTGATGCTTCCCGGGATTGCTTAATTTTTGATTTCAGTTTTTTCTGTGGAACCATGTCTTTTTATGTGTCTATCAGTGATGCAGTTTTCTCGTTACAAGTCTTTCTATTTTTGATCACAATGTCTGGCTGATATTATCATTTTGATTTGCTCATTTTTATTCATTTATACATATCTACTCGGGTAGTGGTTGTTGAACTAGCGACTTTGCGCTGGAGTGTTTTTGTCTCAATAAAGTTGTCACAAATTGGTAGTTTACACTATCTTCTGGTCTTGGCTTCTGAATGTTTTTTCAGTTTTAACACTTTTGAAATAACCAGCGACAATTTTTTGGGTTGGTAATGCGTTTTGGGTATGCTGATGGTCCGTGTTATTACTTAGTTTTTGATTTTGGTCTTTATGTTTCTGAAATATGTCATTTTTTGTGTTTATCCTTGATGCGGTCTTTTATGGTACAAACTTTTTCATTTTTCAGGACAGTGTGTGGCCAGTTAAGAGATCTTGATGTTTTCATTGTTGTTCCATTCATCAGTTCTACTGGGTTAGCGATCGTTGCAGAAACGTATTTGCGCGGTGGTGATTTTTTGTCCGAAAAAAATAGTCACAAATTAATAGTTTCCAATAGCTTCTGGTCTTGACTACTGAATGTTTCCTCAGTTTTGACATCTTTGAAATGCCCAGCGACAATTTTTTGGGTCGATAGTGCGTTTTGGGTATGCTGACGGTCCGTGATATTACTTAGTTTTTGGTTTTGGTCTTTATGTTTCTGAAATATGTCAATTTTTGTGTTTATCCTTGGGTACAAATGGTACAAATTTTTTCATTTTTAGGACCTTTTGTGGCTAGTTAAGACATCTTGATGTGTTCATTGTTGTTCCATTCGTCAGTTTTACTGGGTTAGCGATCGTTGCAGAAGCGATTTTGTGCTGTGGTGATTATTTGTCCAAAAAAAGTTGTCGTCACAGTAGAGGCGGTTTTTCTTTCTTTTTTGTCTTGACTACCAGACATTCCTTGAGTTTTCATAAATTTGAAAGACAGAGCTGCCTTTCTGGTGCGGATAATGCTATTTTAATTTTTGATGCTTCTCGGGATTGCTTAATTTTTGATTTCAGTTTTTTCTGTGGAACCATGTCTTTTTATGTGTCTATCAGTGATGCAGTTTTCTCGTTACAAGTCTTTCTATTTTTGATCACAATGTCTGGCTGATATTATCATTTTGATTTGCTCACTTTTATTCATTTATACATATCTACTCGGGTAGTGGTTGTTGAACTAGCGACTTTGCGCTGGAGTGTTTTTGTCTCAATAAAGTTGTCACAAATTGGTAGTTTACACTATCTTCTGGTCTTGGCTTCTGAATGTTTTTTCAGTTTTAACACTTTTGAAATAACCAGCGACAATTTTTTGGGTTGGTAATGCGTTTTGGGTATGCTGATGGTCCGTGTTATTACTTAGTTTTTGATTTTGGTCTTTATGTTTCTGAAATATGTCATTTTTTGTGTTTATCCTTGATGCGATCTTTTGTGATACAAACTTTTTCATTTTTCAGGACGGTGTGTGGCCAGTTAAGAGATCTTGATGTTTTCATTGTTGTTCCATTCATCAATTCTACTGGGTTAGCGATAGTTGCAGACGCTTAATTGCGCTGTGGTGATTTTTTGTTTCGAACACGACAGCAGACATTGCATCAAAGTTTTTGCAGTTTTACATATCAAATAAGGTTGCCATGTAGGCTGAGATGCGATCAAGCAAAATTGTTTCGAGCTAAAAAAATTCCAACATAATGAAAATCAAAAAAACGAACTCCTCTTTGCACTAGCTGATGACCACAGAGCCATAGGTGTGGTTGAAAACCGGTTATGAGAACTGACGTAAGCAACACTCCGTTCAAGTTAGGCTCGGATGTCGCGGAAATAATCAAAATGTTACGGAATAACTTGGAATAACAGAAGAAAAGGCTATTTGAAGCACATATGGGCAGAAAAGCTAATACTCCGATCTCAAAAATAGCAACAAATCGTTCGCATAACAGTTTAAATTGGGTAAACGCCAAAAACCCTCAATTAGATTGGAAAAACCTGCTGCACCCTTCAATCCCAGCAGAAACAATGCAGGCTCTCCAGAAGGGTTTGATACTGAGGTCATGATAAAAAGAAGATTCGGCGGTCCGTGGTTTTACTTAGTTTTTGATTTTGGTATTTGTTTTTCTGAAATATGTCTTTTTTTTGTGTTCATCCTTGATGCAATCTTTTGTGGTACAATTTTTTTTTATTTTTCAGGACAGTGTGTGGCTAGTTAATTCATCTTGATGTGTTCATTGTTGTTCCTTTCGTCAATTCTACTGGGTTAGCGATCGTTGCAGAAGCGGATTTCCGCTGTGGTGAATTTGTGTCCGAAAAAAATTGTCGTCACAACTTGGTAGTTTTCACTAGCTTCTGGTCTTGGCTAATGAATGTTTCTTCAGTTTTGCCGTCTTTGAAATACGCAGCGACAATTTTTTGGGTTGGTAGTGCGTTTTGGGTATGCTGACGGTCCGTGGTTTTACTTTTTTTGGTTTGTTCTTTATGTTTCTGAAATATGTCATTTTTTGTGTTTATCCTTGATGCGGTCTTTTATGGTACAAACTTTTTCATTTTTCAGGACAGTGTGTGGCCAGTTAAGAGATCTTGATGTTTTCATTGTTGTTCCATTCATCAGTTCTACTGGGTTAGCGATCGTTGCAGAAACGTATTTGCGCGGTGGTGATTTTTTGTCCGAAAAAAATAGTCACAAATTAATAGTTTCCAATAGCTTCTGGTCTTGACTACTGAATGTTTCCTCAGTTTTGACATCTTTGAAATGCCCAGCGACAATTTTTTGGGTTGATAGTGCGTTTTGGGTATGCTGACGGTCCGTGTTATTACTTAGTTTTTGATTTTGGTCTTTATGTTTCTGAAATATGTCATTTTTTGTGTTTACGGTTTTGAGCGGTTTTTGTCAGATATAAAAGTGATCAGCAACAAGTTGAACCAAACATAAATAAAAGAATGGAACAAGTAGCATGGAAGAGAATTGAATTAGCAACGAAGATGGAAGAACAAAATACCTTTGAGCAAAAATACTAAACTATTGACTGAAAAATACTAACATACACGTAACACACAACGTGGGTACAAACAAAGGGGCAGAAGATTATAAAGAAATAGTGGGGTTGCGTTTTTTCCTAATCCCTTAGTCTACGGTTCATGCCGACCATCACGACTTAGCGACTATGTGGCATACAAATCCGCTCAGAGAACAGGACCCTGTTCGCGTTCAGGACCCTAAAACAGCAGTCGGAGAGCGCTACATCAGCCTCATCGGATCATTCCGGGTCATCAACTTCGGAAAAAACAGCACCATCACCAAAGCGGGTTAAAAAAAGTAAACACCAGAAACCGCCAAACTCTTGCCACCGACAAGAAAGTCGGGTCGAGCCAGACAATCAACTCTAGCCGGGGCACTGGGGAACCCGGTCCCGATAAACGCCACAGGAAACATAGTTCAATCACCGAAGGACAAAACACCAGAAAATTCCACGGCAACAAAGCAAACGTCTCAACGTCTGAATGTAAGCCCAGCCTCAGAAGCTTCACCTCTGAAATGAGATTTCTTGAGAATCAGCGGAATACCAAACCTGCGTATAACTTCTTGAGGCCATAAAACTGAAACCAAAGAGAGAAGACCACAAGGCAACGGAGATCATCGACTTGGTGTCCCCTGCAGAAAGCCCACATAAGTATGGAGGTTCTCGTCGTAGCGAACAACAAAACAAAAAACCCGCAAACACAGCCAGATGATAAAATAAACGACTTCGAGGATTACTAACAAAATCAATTAAAAGAAGATCACAACAATGAAGGTGAAAGACATTAAGAAAGGAGAGAAGAAAAACAAAAGTTTAGAAGTCATATAGTCCAATGAGGACTTAAAACTCAACATTGTCGTCATAGGACATGCAAACTCCGGTCCTACTGGGACTTAAAACTCGAATTTCAAATTGTGTTATCTTCACACGGGGGGAATGTCATCCGGTCGGATCGGCAAAGTTACTGATTATTTTATCTTTTTGTTCTGATCAGCTGGTCAGTTGACCACTTTAGCTGGTCAGTTGACCTTATTTGATGTTACGAAAGCGCGACATCAAGATATGTAGGTTAGAAGATAAATAAAGACATTTTGAACTAGTTGTTTTATTTGAGCTCTCAATTAAGACCTATTCGTCGTTTACCAGTCCGTAGGGATTCAATATTAACACCCGAGTCGAGATTTTTCACCTAGTTTGAAGCAAGATTCGAGCCATTTGAGCGGATTTTTTTAGACAATTATGCTCAAAATCGTGCTTCAAAATGAGCGGTTTGAGCGGTTTTTGAACAGTTTATCTAAGAAAACAGCTCAAATACCGCGCAAGAGTTGAACGGTTTTGAGCGGTTTTTGTCAGATATAAAAGTGATCAGCAACAAGTTGAACCAAACGTAAATAAAAGAATGGAACAAGTAGCACGGAGGAGAATTGAATTGGCAACGAAGGTGGATGAATAAAATACCTTTGAGCAGAAATACTAAACTATTGACTGAATAATACTAACATACACGTCACACACAGCGTGGGTACAAACAAAGCGGCAGAAGATTTTAAAGAAATAGTGGGGTTGCGTTCTTTCTCAATCCCTTAGTCTACGGTTAATGCCGACCGTCACGACTTAGTGCTTTTGTGGCATACAAATCCGCTCGGAGAACAGGACCCTGTTTGCGTTTTTTAGATGTCGAGAAACCGAACGCACCACAACACCCTATGTTCCGAGAAGATACAACGCGACTTCCAGTGAAGCTAACTCGGAAGGAGTAACAAAACAGCCCAATAAAAAGGAAAGCCAGAGGAAATCGAAGTGGGGTTAAACAATCACAACGATTGCGAACAAGGGGAATGAAGTTCCATACGGAATCAAGAACATCGGACACACAGAAGAAACAGCAGTCGGAGAGCGCTACATCAGCATCATCGGATCACTCCGGGTCATCAACTTCGGAAAAAACAGCACCATCACCAAAGCGGGTAAAAAAAGTAAACACCAGAAACCGCCAAACTCTTGCCACCGACAAGAAAGTCGGGTCGAGCCAGACAATCAATTCTAGCCGGGGCACTGGGGAACCCGGTCCCGATAAATGCCACAGGAAACGTAGTTCAATCACCGAAGGACAAAACACCAGGAAAATTCCACGGCAACAAAGCAAACGTCTCAACGCCTGACTGTAAACCCAGCCTCAGAAGCTTCATGTCTGAAAGGGGATTTCTTGAGAATCACCGGAACACCAAGCCTGCGTATAACTTCATGAGGCCATAAAACCGAAACCAAAGAAAAAAGACCACCAGGCAACGGAGATCATCGACTTGTTGTCCCCTGCAGAAAGCCCACAGAAGTATGGAGGTTCTCGTCGTAGCGAATAAACAAAACAAAAAACCCGCAAACACAGAGCCAGATGATAAAAAAGACGACTTCGAGGATTACTAACAAAATCAACCAAAAGAAGATCACAACATTGAAGGTGAAAGACAACAAGAAAGGAGAGAAAAAAAAACAAAAGATTAGAAGTCATATAGTCCAATGAGGACTCAAAACTCAACATTGTCGTCATGGAACATGCGAACTCCGTTCCTACTGGGACTTAAAACTCGAATTTCAAATTGTGTTATCTTCACACGGGGGGAATATCATCCGGTCGGATTGTTAAAGTTAGTGATTATTTTATCTTATTGTTCTGATCAGCTGATCAGAGCCAGATGATAAAAAAGACGACCTCGAGGATTACTAACAAAATTAACTAAAAGAAGATCACAACAATGAAGGTGAAAGACAACAAAAAAGGAGAGAAGAAAAACAAAAGATATAGAAGTCATATTGTCCAATGAGGACTTAAAACCCAACATTGTCGTCATGGGACATGCAAACTCCGTTCCTACTGGGACTTCAAACTCGAATTTCAAATTGTGTTATCTTCACACGGGGGGAATGTCATCCGGTCGGATTGGCAAAGTTAGTGATTATTTTATCTTATTGTTCTGATCAGCTGGTCAGTTGACCACTTTAGCTGGTCAGCTGACCTTATTTGATGTTACGAAAGCGCAAAACACGATATGTAGGTTAGAACATAAATTAAGACATTAATAACTAGTTGTTTTATTTGAGCTCTCAGTTAAGACCTATTCGTCGTTTACCAGTCCGTAGGGTTTCAATATTAACACCCGAGTCGAGATTTTTCATCTTGTTGGAAGCAAGATTCGAGCAGTTTGAGCGGTTTCTTAGACAATTACGCTCAAGATCTTGCTTCAAAAACGTTCAAATCATGCGCGCTTTTGAGCGTTTTTTTTTAGATAAACCGCTCAAAATCGTTCAAATCTTGCGCGGTTTTTGAGCGTTTTTTTTTAAGATAATTTTGAAGCAAGATTCTGAGAGTAATTGTCTAAGAAAACCGCTCAAACCGCTCAAATCTTACATATTTTCCAGTGGTTATTTTGCTCGAGCATTTGAAAAAGTTGCTCACATTGTTTTGGTCAAGTTATCGAAAAAATCTTGCTTGACTTGAGAACGGTTAAGCACTTTTTTTAAATTGTAGATAGTGTTTCAACTGCATCTTAGCGTGGGTTGACCAAAAATGCTTATCCTACAATTCCTATATATGAAAAAATGCTTATCCTACAATTTCCTACAGTTTCATAGACTTAAAAAATTGTAAAAAAACTCTAGGTTAAGCGGTTTTTCATATATACAATCATTGTAGGTTGAACAATTTTTTTTCAAAAAAATGAACGTAGTTATTTTTCATCCCCAGACTGTCAGACTGTTGTATTTGGTTCAAATAGTCGGAGAAAATAGGTTGAATATTTTTTCAATGGTTTTTTGAAATTGTATGAAAATTGTTTGATTAGCATTTTTCCGTACATTTGATACAGGCAATTGTATGATAAGCATTTTCGGTGTGGAGAATTTTAAGATAAGCATTTTCGGTTTATGGAGGTCAACCCGGGGTCACATTACCTTTCCAGGCCTTTTTGTTGGTTTTAATCGGTTTTCTTCATAAGAACGCTCAAAAACCGCTTAAAAATCGCTCAAATTTTGCTTGAAAAACCGTTCAAAAATCACCGCAAGAAATGAGCGGTTTTTGAGCGGTTTTTTAAGCAACATTTGAGCGATTTGAGCAATTTTCCCAAAAAACCGCCCAAACTACCCAAACCGGTCAAACCGCTCAAATCTTGCTGAAAAACCGCTCAAACCGCTCAAATCTTGAGCGGTTTTTGAGCGGGATCTCGACCCGGGCAGCGATCATACTCGGTTTGACAGAAGCAATCCCCTAAATATACATATATGTGTTTGTGTACTATACCGTATAAGATCCTATTTGCTTCGAGTAGTCATCTCTAGCAAGGTTGAAAGATGAGGTATCAACCCCAGGAAAATTTCCGG
The DNA here is from genome assembly GCF_963678635.1 of Symsagittifera roscoffensis. Taxonomy (NCBI): domain Eukaryota; kingdom Metazoa; phylum Xenacoelomorpha; order Acoela; family Convolutidae; genus Symsagittifera; species Symsagittifera roscoffensis. The sequence goes on from NC_087068.1 coordinate 39,949,852, forward strand.
TTTCAGTCATGAAAATCTGATTGTTCATATGCTGTGGATCAGCATACTTGATAGAGAATCGTTGTCTGATTTCGTTCAGTTTCTCTGATGAAGATATATCCCCTTCTTTGATTCTATCAATTGGTGCTCTTTTCAACTTGCTGGCTCCTTAAATTGATAAACGACCTTATTAGACAGACGTTTTACCAGAAAAAAAAACAAATATAGATCGTTTACGAAAACTTAAACACAAAGTTGACTGACAGTTGAAAATGACCCCTTTATTTTTGCTAAACAGTTGCTTTTGGAGTTCTCAGTAAACCTTTGTTTTTTTAATCCCTTGTGTTCAAATTTCACAAAATCACAAATTTGGGCTCCTATTTTTTGCGGTCTCGTAAAACTTCTAAATCAACTAGTCTCAGGGAGAGTAACAATTTTTTTTACATGCGGCTTAGCACGCGCAATAAAAAGAGTTTTTCAGTTTGATGCGGCACAGTGACCAGTTTTTCTTAGAAGACCAACTTTTAAGAACAAAAAGATAAATAAAAAGCTTTGCGCAGACTTGTTTTACAGGATAGCTCAAGGAGTAATTTAAGCAATTGTCCCAAGAAATCTTTCGAAATCAGCAAAACTCAAGTTGAATCCCTCATAATTGAAATTGGGCAGTAAAACAGTGCCAAAGTATAACAGTGCCAAAAAACTAAAAGTCGTTCAACTGTGCCGAAAATTGCTTTGAACACTGTTTTTACTCATCCCAAATCCCTGACAGGTGATTTAATTCAAATAGAAATCGAAAAATCATGAAGCTGGCGGTACCGGTTTGAATTTTCTTACTTTGTTTACTGAAGCGGGTTGAAATAGGTAATTTCAGAAAATGAGCTTCATCCAAAACCTAGTTATTGCTCCTTTAAAATATGAGATTTTTTGATATCGGAAGATTTGTGACTTTGGGATTAAAATTGAGAAACAATCGATTTCAATCAATTTATAATCGATTATAATCTCTGTTTTTGAAATCAAATTATAATTATTTATAATATATCATAATCGATTATAATCGATTGTTTATTCGACTTTGTTAGATACAATTATAAACATTTATAATTGATTATAATCCATTACTTTTATTCAGAATTCTAATTCGTTAGTTTTGCACAAAAATGTTTTATAATCGATTATAATTGATTATAATCCCTTTTGTTTGTCCATTTTGTCTTCGAAGTTGCATTCAAAATTGCTTATATTTCATGCTTTCTGTATATGCTGGTTTCTGAGAAAAATGAGAAAATTTTTTCTTAAAGTTTTCCAATAAATTCAAATTTATAAGTTTTTTCAAATTTTTTCTCTATCAGAGTTGTTTTTTGATGCATATATTAAACTTTTTAACCACCAAAACATCATCAAATTGATTTAATTTCCTTATTGATTCGGAAAATTTATTTTTCATCTACAATTGATTTTAAGGGTTTATTGTAATAACTATAATCAATTATAATCAATTATAATCGATTATATTCTCTTGGAAAAAATCACGATTATGACCAATTATATAAATCCTATAAACACCTAATTTTGGTAATTATAATCATTGATTATTTTCAAAAAATCAACAAAGTAATCCGTTTTAATCGGTTATTTACGGCTAAACTTGGATGCGGGTATTGCCTCGATTAAATAATCCTTGATGTCAGGTTGGGTCTCATAAAGTTTCATATTGACTTTTTCGTGGATCATAAAATACTGAGTGAAAAAATTTGCGCGCAACCTCTTTTTCAGTGGGCTTTCCATAAACCCTTCTAGCCATTAGAACCGGACTCTCAGATATGAGAGGGTAATTTGCGAGAAAATCAAAAAGCTTCCAAAAAACAAAAAAAATCAAAAATTTGACTTTTCCGAGAGCCATTACTTTTCGTGTAACAAAATTGGGCGTGGCCGCTGATGCAGGGGAGCTTATTACAACCCGCCGTTTTGATTGAAATCAAAAACTGACATTCGCGAGGTTAGTTTTTGAGAAAAATTATAAGGCTGGCGTAATGACACAACAAGCTTGTAACATGTTACATATATGTGGACATTTTGTTTTTAATAATTTGACTATACTATTGCAACAGACCATAGATTGTATATTAGCTAGCTTCCCTAAGATACTTTGAAAAGTTTGTCACTGAAACAACTTAACTTACGCGTTACGCTCTAGATAATTCATACAAAATTCTTCATTTGAGAAATTAAAAGCCCCTTCACACCCTTCGAGGATTTCTAGGCTCCCCGACAACACATCCATGAATGATTTGTTCGTATACAGCTGGTAACGAGAAATAGATGCAAACGGAACTGAGGTAAATGAAAGTGATAACTTTTACTTACCTAATTTTATAGATGACTAAGTTTTCAAGCAACTGATTTACTAAATTACTTGGTTCGAACAGTTTTTATCCCACTTTGCACGCTTCTTCAAGAAACGGTAAAAAAAACGGAAAACTTGACTTTTCTGAGGGCCATTAATTTTTTTTTGTAAATTTTGAAACCTCCCACAACCCGTTCTACTCCTGGAGCACAAAATCTCAGACTTGAGAGTGTAGTTTATGAGAAAAATCGAAAAATTTCAAAAAACGGTTTAAAAATCTAAAAATTACTTTTCCTGGGGTCCAACATGTTGTGCAAAACTTTTTGGGCAAAACCACTGATGCAAGGAAACCTTCCACAACGCGTTTCACACATTGAACCCAAAAACTAAGATTTGGGAGGATAATTTTTAGAGAAAAAAACAAAAAAATTAAAAAAATGCTCAAAAAAATAAAAACTTGATTTTCCTGAGGGCCATGACTTTTTATGTTAAAAAAATTGGTCGTAACTGCTTAACCGCTTGCGCAGGGGAGCTTCCCAAAGTTTCATTTTAATATGCATTTAACCCAAAATCACAGATTTTGGCGGGCAGTGTTTGATAAAATGTCAAAAATGAGGAGAATCAAGAAAAATTAAACTCTTTGAAAATTAAAAGAGTTTTTCAAAGCGTCTCAAAAAAAATTGAAAAAATCGAACCAAATAATTTTTCAATCATAACAGTTTTCATCAAACAGGATTTTTTGCGGCCATAATCAAACAGAGCAAATTGATCTATCATGAAACTGCTGGACAATTTTGACATGAATTTTTTTGCATCAAAAAACTGCGTCAAGTAATCGACCAAAAAAGAACCCAAAACTTACTAAACTTTTTTTAAAATTTACTTTGATGCATCACTTGAGCCAACCATGGACTTGAACTCCCAATGAAAAGCTATTTTTGTTGCATAAGGGGGACGATGTTGCAATTTTTGCGGTCTCGAAAAATCAGCGTGATTCAAGAACTTATTAGCTGATAATTTTAGAAAACGGCGCAACCTGCAATTTATCAAAATTTATTCTAATCGGATCATCATATGAGTAGAAACATCCGGTAGTTTGGAGCCTAATTGACCAAAAACGATTATGCATACTAAATGAAATTTTGCCCCAAAAATTAACTACTTTTTACTTAATAACCTTTCTTGATTTACATAAAAAAAACGTTTTTTATCACCCATTTGACATTTTAACAACAGAAAATTTCGAAACTGAAGAGTTGTTTGTTATGAAACCTCAGCGAAACTTTCTCAAAAATTTCGAAAAACTGTCATATGAGAGAATACAATCTCGTCTACAATTTCGATATGCGAGCCAAGAAAAGTTCCCCCTTTTGAAGAAACAAAAAGTGTTTTAAATGACTTATAAAACTGTGAGGTTGAAAACTTTAAATAAATTGGCGCAAAAACATTCGGAACAGAATATTGATTGTTAAATGCTTTGATTTGTCGACGAAATCTAAACTCGTAATATTTTGCTAAATTTGATTTTGCTGTTATAAAAATTTTAAAAAAGGCAACATAGTCAACAGACAGTAGAATCAATAACGCAAAAAAAAAGAAAAAACACTTACTTGTTGTCTAAAGAATTTCACTTTTCGACTTTCAGAGAAAAACGTAGATGACTTCAGAGCTCTTTGAAAATCCAGAAAAATTTGTCATTGACTATTTGTTAAAACTAAAACCGCAAAAAATGTAAGTTTTGATGCTGCACCTTTTTTATAGGAGACCAATTTTTCAAAACGCAAAAGCAAACAAAAGTCTGCTCGCAGACTTGATTAACAGTATAGCCGAAAGAGTAATAAAAGCAAACATCTCAACAATTTTCTACTTCAATTCCGGAAAACTCAAAAAGAGTTTCAGCTTCATTAAAATGGGACCCAACAACAATGCCAAAATTCAACAGTGCCAGAAATCTAAACGATAAACAACAGTGCCAAAAATGCTTTGAATACTGTTTTTTTTTCATCCCAAATCACTGACAAGTAAATTATGTCAATTCGACGGAAGTTGAAAAACCAGTAATTGCCATTTCAATTGATGCCGCTTGTTAAACAAGCAAAAACTCCATAGCGGGAGTCAAAAACGGTGCTGAACAAATAATTAACTCAGTTGTCAATTTTCTTCTCAGTTTCCCTCAAAAATAAAACAATGTTCTAGCACATTCTAACAATTCACAGAGATTCTGAAGTTTAAGATAAGCTCATTTTTTGGCAGAGTTGAACATATTTTCAGTTTCGGCTCTGTTGTTCTTCGGCACTGATGAACGCCCCCATTGAAATATCTTTTTTTGAAGTTCAAGTCGAAAATCGAGAAGTAAATATGTTATTCAATAATTATGTTTCCGATAAAAACCTTTGAAAAATAAATGGGATTTTTTTAACGACAACTGGGGCACAAAGTTTTTCTTGTCTTCGCCACAGAATATTTCTATATTTTTTTCGCCGCTATAATCCTCTAGAATATACATTAATTGTGAAATTGCTTGGCAATTATGACATGAAATTGTTTTGAATAAACAACTGCGTCTATTGTTGGCCTGAAAACGAACCAAAACTTTACCAAAGCTCACAAAAATTTCTCTGACACAAGCACTGAACCAGCAGGGACTTTGACTTTTACGTAAAGCAATTCATGTTACGTAAAAAACGGAGTTGCATTTTTTTGCGGTTTCAATTTTTCAGCTCATTAAAAAGGTTATTGGCTGATGGAACTTTTAAAACGGCGCCACCTGCAACCTATCAAAATATTAAAAATATAATCTTTCCGGATCATCATATGAAACATCCGGATCATCATATGAAACATCCGGATCATCAGTGGAAAAATCCGGTTGTTTAAGGACTGTTCAATTGAAAAAGATTTTGCAAAATTTTGAAGATTTGCCCTAAAAACTTAAACAAAGTTTTGCAATTGCAAAGAATCATCCAGAACGAGTGAGTTGACGTTTGTCCTTATAAGATTCCTGTTTTTCCTGCTGAGTCTATCGATACTTTTGCTTTGAAAGAGATCGATGATTATCTCCAATCAATCACATTGAAATTGAAAATTTTCAATTTTGCTTTGAAAGGGAAAAAGCTTTACTCCTTAACCTATAACGATGAATTGCAGTTTAACTTGGACAACCTGTTGCGGAACATTAAAGCTTATGCGTACTCAAATGATAATGGTGGCTCTCTTAATCTTTAACAAGGCGTCATAGTGCACACTGTTCAAAATAACTGGAAGAAAAACGGCAAAGGTTTAGTTTTCTTTGATGAGCGGGGTGGGCCTGGACCTACATATTGAATACATTGTAAGCAGTTCGTCGGACGTGAGATGGTCATGTTGAACCTATGTGTGTCGTAGCACCGTGCGCACTTGCTGCAATGAACCTATATGTAGGAACAGTGTTCCATTCGCGAATGCATGCTCCAATCAACCTTGAATTTTATTTAGTCTTGGACATATTAGTACAAGCAAGCCGTGCTCAACAACTCAGACGTGCAAAAACCTTTGCTTGCGTTGAAGTTCCCATGACTCACCGCTCTGTACCCGAAGCCCTCAATCGCATACTCGTGATATAATGGCAACTAATCTACCCCTCGGAAGAAAATTTTGGCATTGCAATCGGCTTCAGCTGGGACTCTTGAGTTATGTATTCACTCTTGGAATCTACAAAACTTTTGACATCCTCTTTACGTTTTCAGATTAAAACTTTCTGGTTTTCAAAAGAGGAACTATACCTAAAAAAAAGAAATAAAATGTTAATGCCTTCACGAAATAACCCCGTCTGTGTGATTTTTTTCTGTTCACGTACTGAAAACAAGTGTTCGTTTCGAAAAGGCAAGTTGGGTTTCAGTTGCTAAAAATTACGATAGATGGTCTGTCTGGTAGGCAATTGATAAAAAAATTTCTCGATACGAAGAACTGCCAATTGATGCTATATTTTTGAAACAAGATGAATGTCGTCATAGAAGCATCAGACAAATGAATTTCTGGCTCTGGCTAGAGTTTGGAGGCTAATATCGATTAATTTGAGAGTAGTATTTCTTTTAAATTGTTTATTGATACCGGCATTGGCAAAATTAAGATTGCAATCGATTATCGCAAGTCAAATCTAGAGTTCAGCAAGCTAGTTTAATTTTATGCACTTAATAATGGAATTTTTGGCTATCAAATCGATTACAATCGATTGCAATTTATACTTGTTTCAATCGATTCGATAGTGACCAGAATCCATTTACTAACAAATAAGTTAAAATAAGTTAACAAATAAGATAACAAATAAGCGGGACAGTGGCCAGTTTTTCTTAGAAGACCAACTTTTAAGAACAAAAAGATAAATAAAAAGCTTTGCGCAGACTTGTTTTACAGGATAGCTCAAGGAGTAATTTAAGCAATTGTCCCAAGAAATCTTTCGAAATCAGCAAAACTCAAGTTGAATCCCTCATAATTGAAATTGGGCAGTAAAACAGTGCCAAAGTATAACAGTGCCAAAAAACTAAAAGTCGTTCAACTGTGCCGAAAATTGCTTTGAACACTGTTTTTACTCATCCCAAATCCCTGACAGGTGATTTAATTCAAATAGAAATCGAAAAATCATGAAGCTGGCGGTACCGGTTTGAATTTTCTTACTTTGTTTACTGAAGCGGGTTGAAATAGGTAATTTCAGAAAATGAGCTTCATCCAAAACCTAGTTATTGCTCCTTTAAAATATGAGATTTTTTGATATGGTGATATGGGAAGATTTGTGACTTTGGGATTAAAATTGAGAAACAATCGATTTCAATCAATTAATAATCGATTATAATCTCTGTTTTTGAAATCAAATTATAATTATTTATAATACATTATAATCGATTATAATCGATTGTTTATTCGACTTTGTTAGATACAATTATAAACATTTATAATTGATTATAATCCATTATTTTTTTTTCAGAATTCTAATTCGTTAGTTTTGCACAAAATCCTTTATAATCGATTATAATTGTTTATAATCCCTTTTGTTTGTCCATTTTGTCTTCGAAGTTGCATTCAAAATTGCTTATATTTCATGCTTTCTGTATATGCTGGTTTCTGAGAAAAATGAGAAAATTTTTTCTTTAAAGTTTTCCAATAAATTCAAATTTATAAGTTTTTTCAAATTTTTTCTCTATCAGAGTTGTTTTTTGATGCATATATTAAACTTTTCAACCACCAAAACATCATCAAATTGATTTAGTTTCCTTATTGATTCGGAAAATTTATTTTTCATCTACAATTGATTTTAAGGGTTTATTGTAATAACTATAATCAATTATAATCAATTATAATCGATTATATTCTCTTGGAAAAAATCACGATTATGACCAATTATATAAATCCTATAAACACCTAATTTTGGTAATTATAATCATTGATTATTTTCAAAAAATCAACAAAGTAATCCGTTATAATCGGTTACTTACGGCTAAACTTGGATGCGGGTATTGCCTCGATTAAATAATCCTTGATGTCAGGTTGGGTTTCACAAAGTTTCATATTGACTTTTTCGAGGATCATAAAATACTGAGTGAAAAAATTTGCGCGCAACCTCTTTTTCAGTGGGCTTTCCATAAACCCTTCTAGCCATTAGAACCGGACTCTCAGATATGAGAGGGTAATTTGCGAGAAAATCAAAAAGCTTCCAAAAAACAGAAAAAAATCAAAAATTTGACTTTTCCGAGAGCCATTACTTTTCGTGTAACAAAATTGGGCGTGGCCGCTGATGCAGAGGAGCTTATTACAACCCACCGTTTTGATTGAAATCAAAAACTGACATTCGCGAGGTTAGTTTTTGAGAAAAATTATAAGGCGGGCGTAATGACACAACAAGCTTGTAACATGTTACATATATGTGGACATTTTGTTTTTAATAATTTGACTATACTATTGCAAAGGACCATAGATTGTACATAAGCTAGCTTCCCTAAGATACTTTGAAAAGTTTGTCACTGAAACAACTTAACTTACGCGTTACGCTCTAGATAATTCATACAAAATTCTTCATTTGAGAAATTAAAAGCCCCTTCACACCCTTCGAGGATTTCTAGGCTCCCCGACAACACATCCATGAATGATTTGTTCGTATACAGCTGGTAACGAGAAATAGATGCAAACAGAACTGAGGTAAATGAAAGTGATAACTTTTACTTACCTAATTTTATAGATGACTAAGTTTTCAAGCAACTGATTTCCTAAATTACTTGGTTCGAACAGTTTTTATCCCACTTTTCACGCTTCTTCAAGAAACGGTAAAAAAACGGAAAATTTGATTTTCTGAGTGCCATTAATTTTTTTTTGTAAATCTTGAAACCTCCCACAACCCGTTCTACTCATTGAGCACAAAATCTCAGACTTGAGAGTGTAGTTTATGAGAAAAATTGAAAAATTTCAAAAAACGGTTTAAAAATCTAAAAATTACTTTTCTGGGGTCCAACATGTTGTGCAAAACTTTTTGGGCAAAACCACTGATGCAAGGAAACCTTCCACAACGCGTTTCGTACATTGAACCCAAAAACTAAGGTTTGGGAGGATAATTTTTAGAGAAAACAAACAAAAAAATTGAAAAAATGCTCAAAAAAAATAAAAACTTGATTTTCCTGAGGGCCATGACTTTTTATGTTAAAAAAATTGGTCGTAACTGCTTAACCGCTTGCGCAGGGGAGCTTCCCAAAGTTTTATTTTAATATGCATTTAACCCAAAATCACAGATTTTGAAGGGCAGTGTTTGATAAAATGTCAAAAATGAGGAGAATCAAGAAAAATTAAACTTTAAGAAAATTAAAAGAGTTTTTCAAAGCGTCTCAAAAAAATTGAAAAAATCGAACCAAATAATTTTTCAATCATAACAGTTTTCATCAAACAGGATTTTTTGCGGCCATAATCAAACAGAGCAAATTGATCTATCATGAAACTGCTGGTCAATTTTGACATGAATTTTTTTGCATCAAAAAACTGCGTCAAGTATTCGACCAAAAAAGAACCCAAAACTTACTAAACTTTTTTTAAAATATACTTTGATGCATCACTTGAGCCAACCATGGACTTGAACTCCCAATGAAAAGCTATTTTTGTTGCATAAGGGGGACGATGTTGCAATACTTAATGAAATTTTGCCCCAAAATTAACTACTTTTTACTTAATAACCTTTCTTGATTTACATAAAAAAAACGTTTTTTATCACCCATTTGACATTTTAACAACAGAAAATTTCAAAACTGAAGAGTTGTTTGTTATGAAACCTCAGCGAAACTTTCTCAAAAATTTCGAAAAACTGTCATATGAGAGAATACAATCTCGTCTACAATTTCGATATGCGAGCCAAGAAAAGTTCCCCCTTTTGAAGAAACAAAAGTATGTTAAATAAAACTGTGAGGTTGAAAACTTTAAATAAATTGGCGCAAAAACATTCGGAACAGAATACTGATTGTTAAATGCTTTGATTTGTCGACGAAATCTAAACTCGTAATATTTTGCTAAATTTGATTTTGCTGTTATAAAATTTTTAAAAAAGGCAACATAGTCAACAGACAGTAGAATCAATAACGCAAAAAAAGAAAAAACACTTACTTGTTGTCTAAAGAATTTCACTTTTCGACTTTCAGAGAAAAACGTAGATGACTTCAGAGCTCTTTGAAAATCCAGAAAAATTTGTCATTGACTATTTGTTAAAACTAAAACCGCCAAAAATGTAAGTTTTGATGCTGCACCTTTTTTATAGGAAACCAATTTTTCAAAACGCAAAAGCAAACAAAAGTCTGCTCGCAGACTTGATTAACAGTATAGCCGAAGGAGTAATAAAAGCAAACATCTCAACAATTTTCTACTTCAATTCTGGAAAACTCAAAAAGAGTTTCAGCTTCATTAAAATGGGACCCAACAACAATGCCAAAATTCAATAGTGCCAGAAATCTAAACGATAATCAACAGTGCCAAAAATGCTTTGAATACTGTTTTTTTTCATCCCAAATCACTGACAAGTAAATTATGTCAATTCGGCGGAAGTTGAAAAACCAGTAATTGCCATTTCAATTGATGCCGCTTGTTAAACAAGCAAAAACTCCATAGCGGGAGTCAAAAACGGTGCTGAACAAATAATTAACTCAGTTGTCAATTTTCTTCTCAGTTTCCCACAAAAATAAAACAATGTTCTAGCACATTCTAACAATTCACAGAGGTTCTGAAGTTTAAGATAAGCTCATTTTTTGGCAGAGTTGAACATATTTTCAGTTTCGGCTCTGTTGTTCTTCGGCACTGATGAACGCCCCCCTTGAAATATCTTTTTTTGAAGTTCAAGTCGAAAATCGAGAAGTAAATATGTTATTCAATAATTATGTTTCCGATAAAAACCTTTGAAATATAAATGTGATTTTTTTAACGACAACTGGGGCACAAAGTTTTTCTTGTCTTCGCCACAGAATATTTCTATATTTTTTTCGCCGCTATAATCCTCTAGAATATACCTTAATTGTGAAATTGCTTGACATTTATGACATGAAATTGTTTTGAATAAACAACTGCGTCTATTGTTGGCCTGAAAACGAACCAAAACTTTACCAAAGCTCACAAAAATTCCTCTGACACAAGCACTGAACCAGCAGGGACTTTGACTTTTACGTAAAGCAATTCATGTTACGTAAAAAACGGAGTTGCATTTTTTTGCGGTTTCAATTTTTCAGCTCATTAAAAAGGTTATTGGCTGATGGAACTTTTAAAACGGCGCCACCTGCAACCTATCAAAATATTAAAAATATAATCTTTCCGGATCATCATATGAAACATCCGGATCATCATATGAAACACCCGGATCATCAGTGGAAAAATCCGGTTGTTTAAGGACTGTTCAATTGAAAAAGCTTTTGCAAAATTTTGAAGATTTGCCCTAAAAACTTAAACAAAGTTTTGCAATTGCAAAGAATCATCCAGAACGAGTGAGTTGACGTTTGTCCTTATAAGATTCCTGATTTTCCTGCTGAGTCTATCGATACTTTTGCTTTGAAAGAGATCGAATTTTATCTCCAATCAATCACATTGAAATTTAAAACTTTCAATTTTGCTTTGAACGGGAAAAAGCTTTACTCCTTAACCTATAACGATGAACTGCAATTTAACTTGGACAACCTGTTCCGGAACATTAAAGCGTAGTGCACACTGTTCAAAATAACTGGAAGAAAAACGGCAAAGGCTTAGTTTTCATTGATGAGCGGGGTGGGCCTGGACCTACACATTGGATACGTTGGTAGCACTTCGTCAGACGTGAGATGGTCATGTTGAACCTACGTAAGTCGTAACACCGTGCGCACTTGCTGCAATGAACCTATATGGAGGCAAACCGTTCCATTCGCGAATGCGTGCTCCAATCAACCTTGAATGTAATTCAGTCTTGGACATACTAGTACATGCAAGCCGTGCGCAACAACTCAGAGGTGCAAAAACCTTTGCTTGCGTTGAAGTGCCCATGGCTCACCGCTCTTATCCCGAAGCCCTCAATCGCATACTGGCTATAATGGATATAATGGCAACTAAATTACCCCTCGGAAGAAAATTTTGGTGTTGCGAGCGGCTTCAGCTAAACTGGGACTCTGAGTTGTGTATTCACTCTTGGAATCTACAAAAAAAATTTTGACTTCCTCTTTACGTTTCAGGTTGGGTTTCACAAAGTTTCATATTGACTTTTTCGAGGATCATAAAATACTGAGTGAAAAAATTTGCGCGCAACCTCTTTTTCAGTGGGCTTTCCATAAACCCTTCTAGCCATTAGAACCGGACTCTCAGATATGAGAGGGTAATTTGCGAGAAAATCAAAAAGCTTCCAAAAAACAGAAAAAAATCAAAAATTTGACTTTTCCGAGAGCCATTACTTTTCGTGTAACAAAATTGGGCGTGGCCGCTGATGCAGAGGAGCTTATTACAACCCACCGTTTTGATTGAAATCAAAAACTGACATTCGCGAGGTTAGTTTTTGAGAAAAATTATAAGGCGGGCGTAATGACACAACAAGCTTGTAACATGTTACATATATGTGGACATTTTGTTTTTAATAATTTGACTATACTATTGCAAAGGACCATAGATTGTACATAAGCTAGCTTCCCTAAGATACTTTGAAAAGTTTGTCACTGAAACAACTTAACTTACGCGTTACGCTCTAGATAATTCATACAAAATTCTTCATTTGAGAAATTAAAAGCCCCTTCACACCCTTCGAGGATTTCTAGGCTCCCCGACAACACATCCATGAATGATTTGTTCGTATACAGCTGGTAACGAGAAATAGATGCAAACAGAACTGAGGTAAATGAAAGTGATAACTTTTACTTACCTAATTTTATAGATGACTAAGTTTTCAAGCAACTGATTTCCTAAATTACTTGGTTCGAACAGTTTTTATCCCACTTTTCACGCTTCTTCAAGAAACGGTAAAAAAACGGAAAATTTGATTTTCTGAGTGCCATTAATTTTTTTTTGTAAATCTTGAAACCTCCCACAACCCGTTCTACTCATTGAGCACAAAATCTCAGACTTGAGAGTGTAGTTTATGAGAAAAATTGAAAAATTTCAAAAAACGGTTTAAAAATCTAAAAATTACTTTTCTGGGGTCCAACATGTTGTGCAAAACTTTTTGGGCAAAACCACTGATGCAAGGAAACCTTCCACAACGCGTTTCGTACATTGAACCCAAAAACTAAGGTTTGGGAGGATAATTTTTAGAGAAAAAAAACAAAAAAATTGAAAAAATGCTCAAAAAAAATAAAAACTTGATTTTCCTGAGGGCCATGACTTTTTATGTTAAAAAAATTGGTCGTAACTGCTTAACCGCTTGCGCAGGGGAGCTTCCCAAAGTTTTATTTTAATATGCATTTAACCCAAAATCACAGATTTTGAAGGGCAGTGTTTGATAAAATGTCAAAAATGAGGAGAATCAAGAAAAATTAAACTTTAAGAAAATTAAAAGAGTTTTTCAAAGCGTCTCAAAAAAATTGAAAAAATCGAACCAAATAATTTTTCAATCATAACAGTTTTCATCAAACAGGATTTTTTGCGGCCATAATCAAACAGAGCAAATTGATCTATCATGAAACTGCTGGTCAATTTTGACATGAATTTTTTTGCATCAAAAAACTGCGTCAAGTATTCGACCAAAAAAGAACCCAAAACTTACTAAACTTTTTTTAAAATATACTTTGATGCATCACTTGAGCCAACCATGGACTTGAACTCCCAATGAAAAGCTATTTTTGTTGCATAAGGGGGACGATGTTGCAATACTTAATGAAATTTTGCCCCAAAATTAACTACTTTTTACTTAATAACCTTTCTTGATTTACATAAAAAAAACGTTTTTTATCACCCATTTGACATTTTAACAACAGAAAATTTCAAAACTGAAGAGTTGTTTGTTATGAAACCTCAGCGAAACTTTCTCAAAAATTTCGAAAAACTGTCATATGAGAGAATACAATCTCGTCTACAATTTCGATATGCGAGCCAAGAAAAGTTCCCCCTTTTGAAGAAACAAAAGTATGTTAAATAAAACTGTGAGGTTGAAAACTTTAAATAAATTGGCGCAAAAACATTCGGAACAGAATACTGATTGTTAAATGCTTTGATTTGTCGACGAAATCTAAACTCGTAATATTTTGCTAAATTTGATTTTGCTGTTATAAAATTTTTAAAAAAGGCAACATAGTCAACAGACAGTAGAATCAATAACGCAAAAAAAGAAAAAACACTTACTTGTTGTCTAAAGAATTTCACTTTTCGACTTTCAGAGAAAAACGTAGATGACTTCAGAGCTCTTTGAAAATCCAGAAAAATTTGTCATTGACTATTTGTTAAAACTAAAACCGCCAAAAATGTAAGTTTTGATGCTGCACCTTTTTTATAGGAAACCAATTTTTCAAAACGCAAAAGCAAACAAAAGTCTGCTCGCAGACTTGATTAACAGTATAGCCGAAGGAGTAATAAAAGCAAACATCTCAACAATTTTCTACTTCAATTCTGGAAAACTCAAAAAGAGTTTCAGCTTCATTAAAATGGGACCCAACAACAATGCCAAAATTCAACAGTGCCAGAAATCTAAACGATAATCAACAGTGCCAAAAATGCTTTGAATACTGTTTTTTTTCATCCCAAATCACTGACAAGTAAATTATGTCAATTCGGCGGAAGTTGAAAAACCAGTAATTGCCATTTCAATTGATGCCGCTTGTTAAACAAGCAAAAACTCCATAGCGGGAGTCAAAAACGGTGCTGAACAAATAATTAACTCAGTTGTCAATTTTCTTCTCAGTTTCCCACAAAAATAAAACAATGTTCTAGCACATTCTAACAATTCACAGAGGTTCTGAAGTTTAAGATAAGCTCATTTTTTGGCAGAGTTGAACATATTTTCAGTTTCGGCTCTGTTGTTCTTCGGCACTGATGAACGCCCCCATTGAAATATCTTTTTTTGAAGTTCAAGTCGAAAATCGAGAAGTAAATATGTTATTCAATAATTATGTTTCCGATAAAAACCTTTGAAATATAAATGTGATTTTTTTAACGACAACTGGGGCACAAAGTTTTTCTTGTCTTCGCCACAGAATATTTCTATATTTTTTTCGCCGCTATAATCCTCTAGAATATACCTTAATTGTGAAATTGCTTGACATTTATGACATGAAATTGTTTTGAATAAACAACTGCGTCTATTGTTGGCCTGAAAACGAACCAAAACTTTACCAAAGCTCACAAAAATTCCTCTGACACAAGCACTGAACCAGCAGGGACTTTGACTTTTACGTAAAGCAATTCATGTTACGTAAAAAACGGAGTTGCATTTTTTTGCGGTTTCAATTTTTCAGCTCATTAAAAAGGTTATTGGCTGATGGAACTTTTAAAACGGCGCCACCTGCAACCTATCAAAATATTAAAAATATAATCTTTCCGGATCATCATATGAAACATCCGGATCATCATATGAAACACCCGGATCATCAGTGGAAAAATCCGGTTGTTTAAGGACTGTTCAATTGAAAAAGATTTTGCAAAATTTTGAAGATTTGCCCTAAAAACTTAAACAAAGTTTTGCAATTGCAAAGAATCATCCAGAACGAGTGAGTTGACGTTTGTCCTTATAAGATTCCTGATTTTCCTGCTGAGTCTATCGATACTTTTGCTTTGAAAGAGATCGAATTTTATCTCCAATCAATCACATTGAAATTGAAAACTTTCAATTTTGCTTTGAACGGGAAAAAGCTTTACTCCTTAACCTATAACGATGAACTGCAATTTAACTTGGACAACCTGTTCCGGAACATTAAAGCGTAGTGCACACTGTTCAAAATAACTGGAAGAAAAACGGCAAAGGCTTAGTTTTCATTGATGAGCGGGGTGGGCCTGGACCTACACATTGGATACGTTGGTAGCACTTCGTCAGACGTGAGATGGTCATGTTGAACCTACGTAAGTCGTAACACCGTGCGCACTTGCTGCAATGAACCTATATGGAGGCAAACCGTTCCATTCGCGAATGCGTGCTCCAATCAACCTTGAATGTAATTCAGTCTTGGACATACTAGTACATGCAAGCCGTGCGCAACAACTCAGAGGTGCAAAAACCTTTGCTTGCGTTGAAGTGCCCATGGCTCACCGCTCTTATCCCGAAGCCCTCAATCGCATACTGGCTATAATGGATATAATGGCAACTAAATTACCCCTCGGAAGAAAATTTTGGTGTTGCGAGCGGCTTCAGCTAAACTGGGACTCTGAGTTGTGTATTCACTCTTGGAATCTACAAAAAAAATTTTGACATCCTCTTTACGTTTTCAGATTAAATTTTTCTGGTTTTCAAAAGATGAAATATACCTAAAAAAAGGAACAAATGTTATTGCCTTCACAAAAAAATCCCGTCTGTGGGATTTTTTTCTGTTCACGTACTGAAAACAAATGTTTGTTTCGAAGAGGCAAATTGACTTTCAGCTGCTAAAATTTTTGATAAATGGTCCGTCTGGGTAGGCTTTTGATAAAAAATGTCTCGATACGAAGAACTGCCCGTTTTGATGCAGTATTTTTGATACAAGAATAATGTCGTCACAGAAGCATCAGACAAATGATTTTCTGGCTCTGGCTAGAGTTTGGAGGCTAATATTGATTAATTTGAGAATAGTATTTCTTTTAAGTTGTTTATTGATACCCGTATTGGCTAAACTAAGATTGCAATCGATTATCGCAAGTAAAATCTAGAGTTCAGCAAGCCAGTTTAATTTTATGCTCTAAACAATGGGTTTTTTTGGCTATCAAATTGATTACAATCGATTGCATTTTATACTTGTTTTAATCGATTCGATAGTGACCAAAATCCATTTTTAAGTGCATTTTTGGTACAGATTATACAAGCATTTTATGCCGATTATATACACATTTTATACAGATTATATATCTTATGAAATGCATTGTAACTTCGTTTATTTTTTTATAGAAAAAACTTCGAAATTGCAAAAAGAAATTTTGTTTCGTCTTGTTTTGTTGAAAACGACCAAACTTGATAAAAACATGATGAAAACACGTAGCTGCAAGAAAAAATCGATGCATATTGGTAATTACAAACGGTTCCTGCGATGCTGTGAACTTGATATGCTATCAAGTTTTTCGTGGTAAAAATTTTGTTTGCTACAGTGTGAGTTCAATGTATACTCCAGATGACAATTATAAATTTTGAGTTTTTGAAGGTTTTATAGCAACCATGTGTTGCAGATCAATGCCTGATCCTTAAAATAGACTTACCGGTTTATACTCACTTTGTCTTATCAGAATTCTCTAGGAGCGATTTCCAGATGCAAAAAATACAGAAACTGCGCTCATACCTCGAGTTTTTCTCAAGTTGAATGAAACACAGAGTAAAGTGTTCACCTTAAATGGCGCAAAAAGCCGTTCCAATTGACTGACCAACATTTTTTAATGGCGAAAACAAATTTTTTTCTCCAATCACAAATCGAATTTTGTACCAAAACAAACATTTTCAAAAAAAATTTTTGCATGCAAAATTTAATTTTTGTGTGCATAATGTAGTCCTGGATACACTAAAGTTGGAACTTTTTTCCATTTGCTGGATGTTTTTTTTTAAACGTTGAAAACTCCTATTTATTTATATGGCTTTTTATGTATGCCTTGATCAATGTCTGATACTTTAAAAGTTCAAATTAAAAAAAAATCATCGATAAGAAATTTAAAAGTTTGAAAGTTTCTTACATTGGTTTTTTTGGGAGGTCATTTTCTATGCATTGTACATGAATACAAAACGACCTGAATTCAGAAAACGATCAGGTCATTTTTTATGCATTGTACGTGCAAGACTAGTTCAACTTTTGGCGCCTTCAGTAAACCAAGGTGCTTTTCACTTGCGTTTGGTTATGAACTCAGCCCAAAAAATTTCAAGAATGTGATTTAAAAAAAAACATATTTTTCGTTCACGGAAAAATATTCATCATATAATTTTCATATTGAAGTAATGCTTATCTAAGAGACTTCATGTAACTTTCTGTATGTATGGAACTGTATGAATTTGTAGGGTAGGAAGTTTTTCATAAAAAGAAATGGTAAGGTAAGAAGTTATACAACTTTCATATTGGAATAATGTTTATCATCATATGATTAGAAACATCCGGTTGTTTGAGGCCTGTTCAACTGAAAAAAAATTTACAAAATTTTAAAGACTTGCCGTAAAATATTAACTAAAATTTGGCAATTGCAAAACGTCAATCAGAACGTGTGAGTTGACGTTTGTCCTACAAAAATTCCGGATTTTCCCGATGAGTCTATCGATACTTTTGCTTTAAAAGAGATCGAAGTTTATCTCCAATCAATCACCTTGAAAATGAAATTTTTCAATTTTGCTGTGAGCAGAAAAAAACTTTACTCCTTAACCTATAACGATGAACTGCAGTTTAACTTGGACAACATGTTCCGGAGCCTTAAAGCGCACGCGTTATGAAATGATAATGGTGGCTCTCTTAATCTTTAACAAGGCGTCATAGTGCACACTGTTCAAAATAACTGGAAGAAAAACGGCAAAGGTTTAGTTTTCATTGATGAGCGGCGTGGGCCTGGACCTACACATTGAGTACGTTCTAAGCAGTTCGTCGGACGTGAGATGGTCATGTTGAACCTACCTGAGTCGTAGCACCGTGCGCACTTGCTGCAATGAACCTATATGGAGGCAAACCGTTCCATTCGCGAATGCGTGCTCCAATCAACCTTGAATATAATTCAGTCTTGGACATACTGGTACAAACAAGCAGTGTGCAACAACTCAGAGGTGCAAAAAGCTTTGCTTTCGTTGAAGTGCCCATGGCTCACCGCTCTTATCCCGAAGCTGCTATAATTTATGATAAATGGTCTGTCTGGGTAGGCGATTGACAAAAAAATGTCTCGATACGAAGAACTGCCAGTATTGATGCAGTATTTTTGATACAAGATTAATGTCGTCACAGAAGCATGTCGTCAGACAAATGTTTTCTGGCTCTGGCTAGAGATTGGAGGCTAAAATTGATTTATTTGAGAATAGTATTTCTTTTAAATTGTTTATTGATACCCGCAATGGCTAAACTAAGATTTCAATCGATTATCGCAAGTAAAATCTAGAGTTCAGCAAGCCAGTTTAATTTTATGCAACAAACAATGGATTTTTTTGGCTATCAAAACGATTAAAATCGATTGCAGCTTATGCTTGTTTTAACCAATTCGATAGTGACCAAAATTCATTTTTAAATGCATTTTTGGTACAGATAATATTGGCATTTTACACAAATTTTATGCCGATTATAAACACATTTTATACAGATTATATATCTTATGAAATGCATTGTAACTTCGTTTAAATTTTTATAGAAAAAACTTCGAAATTGCAAAAAGAAGTTTTGTTTCCTGTCTTGTTTTGTTGAAAACGACCAAATTTGATAAAAACATGATAAAAAACATAGCTGCAAGGAAAAATCGATGCATATTGGTAATTACAAACGGTTCCTGCGATGCTGTGAACTTGATATGCTATCAAGTTTTTCGTGGTAAAAATTTTGTTTGCTACAGTGTGAGTTCAATGTATACTACAGATGACAATTATAGATTTTGAGTTTTTGAATGTATTATAGCAACTGTGTTGCAGATCAATGCCTGATCCTTAAAACAGACTTACCGGTTTATACTCACTTTGTATTATCAGAATTCGCTAGGAGCGATTTCCAGATGCAAAAAATACAGAAACTGCGCTCATACCCCGAGTTTTTCTCAAGTTGAATGAAACACAGAGTAAAGGGTTCACCATAAATGGCGCAAAAGGCCGTTACAATTGTCTGACCAGCATTTTTTTATGGCGACCAAAAAGTTTTTTTCTCCAATCGCAAATTGATTTTTGTACTAAAACAAACATTTTCAAAAAAAAAATTTTGCATGCAAAATTTAATTTTTGTGTGCATAATGTAGTCCTGGATACACTGAAGTTGGAACGTTTTTCCATTTGCTGGATGTTTTTTTTAAACGTTGAAAACTCCTAATTATTTATATGGCTTTTTATGTATGCCTTGATCAATGTCTGATACTTTAAAAGTTCAAAGTGAAAAAAATCATCGTTAAGAAATTTAAAAGTTTGAAAGTTTCTTACTTTGGTATTTTTGGGAGGTCGTTTTCTATGCATTGTTCGTGAATACAAAACGATCTGAATTCAGAAAACGACCTGACTTCAGGTCATTTTTTATGCATTGTACGTGCAAGACTAGTTCAACTTTTGGCGCCTTCAGTAAACCAAGGTGCTTTTCACTTGCGTTTGGTTATGAACTCAGCCCAAAAGATTTCAAGAATGTGATATGAAAAAAAAAACATCTTTTTCGTTCACGGAAAAATATTTATCACATAATTTTCATATTGGAGTAATGCTTATCTTAGAGATTTCATGTTACTTTCTGTACGTATGGAATTGTATGAATTTGTAGGGTAGGAAGTTTTTCATAAAAAGAAATGGTAAGGTGAGAAGTTATACAATTTTCATATTGGAATAATGCTTATCATCTTATGAGTGGAAGCATCCGGTTGTTTGAGGCCTATTTGACTGAAAAAGGTTTTTCAAAATTTTTGAAGATTTGCCGTAAAAACTTAACTAAAAATTTGCAATTGCAAAAAATCAATCAGAATGTATGAATTGACGTTTGTCCTAAAATTCCGGATTTTCCTGAGGAGTCTATCGATACTATTGCTTTGAAAGAGATCGAAATTTTTCTCCAATCAATCACCTTGAAATTGAAAATTTTCAATTCTGCTGTGAACGGAAAAAAAGTTTTACTTCTTAACCTATAACGATGAATTGCAATTTAACTTGGACAACCTGTTCCGGAACATTAAATAGTAGTGCACACTGTTCAAATTAACTGGAAGAAAAACGGCAAAGGCTTAGTTTTCATTGATGAGCGGGGTGGACCTGGACCTACACTTTGAATAAGTTGTAAGCAGTTCGTCGGACGTGAGATGGTCATGTTGAACCTACGTAAGTCGTAGCACCGTGCGCACTTGCTGCAATGAACTTAAATGGAGGCAAACCGTTCCGTTCGCGAATGCGTGCTCCAATCAACCTTGAATGTAATTCAGTCTTGAACATATTAGTACAAGCAAGCCGTGCTCAACAACTCAGAGGTGCAAAAACCTTTGCTTGCGTTGAAGTGCCCATGGCTCACCGCTCTGTACTCGAAGCCCTCAATCGCATACTCGTGATATACTGGCAATTAAATTACCCCTCGGAAGAAAAATTTGGTATTGCGAGCGGCTTCACCTAAACTGGGTTTTTTTAGTTATGTATTCACTCTTGGAATCTTTAAAATTTTGACAGCCTTTTTACGTTTTCAGATTAAAGTTTTTTGGTTTTCATAAGAGGAAATATACCTAAAAAAAGGAACAAATGTTATTGCCTTCACAAAAAAATCCCGTCTGTGGGATTTTTTTCTGTTCACGTACTGAAAACAAATGTTTGTTTCGAAGAGGCAAATTGAGTTTCAGCTGCTAAAAATTTTGATAAATGGTCCGTCTGGGTAGGCTTTTGATTAAAAATGTCTCGATACGAAGAACTGCCCGTTTTGATGCAGTATTTTTGATACAAGATTAATGTCGTCACAGAAGCATCAGAAAAACGATTTTCTCGCTCTGGCTAGAATTTGGAGGCTAATATTGATTTAATTGAGAATAGTTTTTCTTTTAAATTGTTTATTGATACCCGCATTGGCTAAACTAAGATTGCAATTGATTATCATAAAAAAAACTAGACTTCAGCGAGCCAGTTTAGTTTTATGCAATAAACAATGGATTTTTCTGGCTATCAAAACGATTACAATTGATTGCAATTCATACTTATTTTAATCGATGAGATAGTGACCAAAATCCATTTTTAAATGCATTTTTGGTACAGATAATATATGCAATTTATACAGATTTTATGCCAATTATATACACATTTTACAGATTATATATCTTATGAAATGCATTGTAACTTTGTTTAAAGTTTTATAGAAAAAACTTCGAAATTGCAAAAAGAAGTTTTGTTTCCTGTCTTGTTTTGTTGAAAACGACCAAATTTGATAAAACATGATGAAAACACGTAGCAGCAAGGAAAAATCGATGCATATTGGTAATTACAAACGGTTCCTGCGATGCTGTGAACTTGATATACGATCAAGTTTTTCGTGGTAAAAATTTTGTTTGCTACAGTGTGAGTTCAATGTATACTACAGATGACAACAATGGATTTTGAGTTTTTGAATGCATTATAGCCATCATGTGCTGCAGATCAATGCCTGATCCTTAAAACAGACTTACTGGTTTATACTCACTTTGTATTATCAGAATTCGCTAGGAGCGATTTCCAGATATAAAAATACAGAAACTGCGCTCATACCCCGATTTTTTCTCAAGTTGAACGAAACACAGAGTAAAGTGTTCACCTTAAATGGCGCAAGGGCCGTTCCAATTTTCTGACCAGCGTTTTTTTATGGCGACACAAATTTTTCTTCTACCGCAAATCGAATTTTGTTCTAAAAAAACATTTACAAAAAAAATTTTGCATGCAGAATTTAATTTTTGTGTGCATATTGTAGTCCTGGATACACTAAAATTGGAACTTTTTTCCATTTGCTGGATATTTTTTTTAAACGTTGAATACTCCTATTTATTTATATGACTTTTTATGTGCCTTGATCAATGTCTGATACTTTAAAAGTTCAAATTAAAAAAAATCATCGTTAAGAAATTTATAAATTTGAAAATTTCTTTCTTTCGGTTTTTTTTTGGGAGGTCGTTTTCTATGCATTGTACATGAATAGAAAACGACCTGAATTCAGAAAAGGACCTGAGTTCAGGTCATTTTTTATGCATTATACGTGCAAGACTTGTTCAACTTTTGGTGCCTTCAGTAAACCAAGGTGCTTTTCACTTGCGTTTGGTTTGGTTATGAACTCAGCCCAAAAGTTTTCCAGAATGTGATTTAAAAAAAAAACATCTTTTTCGATCACGGGAAAATATTTATCAGATAATTTTCATATTGGAGTAATGCTCAGCTTAGAGATTTCATGTTACTTTCTGTACGTATGGAATTGTATGAAATTGTAGGGTAGGAAGTTTTTCATAAAAAGATATGGTAAGGTAAGAAGATATACAATTTCCATATTGGAATAATGCTTATTATCATATGAGTGGAAACATCCGGTTGTTTGAGGCCTGTTCGACTGAAAAAGATTTTACAAAATTTTGAAGATTTGCCGTAAAAACTTAACTAAAATTTTGCAATTGCAAAAAATCCATAAGAACGTGTGAGTTGACTTTTGTCCTAAAAATCCGGATTTTCCAGATGAGTCTATCGATACTTTTGCTTCGAAGGAGATCGAAGTTTTTCTCCAATCAATCACCTTGAAATTGAAAATTTTCTTTCCTGCTGTGAACGGAAAAAAGTTTTACTCCTTTAAAATAAGCTCAATTTTCGGCAGAGTTGAACATATTTCCAGTTTCGGCAATGTTGTTCTTCGGCACTGATGAACGCCCCCATTGAAATCTACTTTTTTGAAGTTCCAGTCAAAAATCGAGAAGTAAATATGTTATTCAATAATTATTTTTCCGATAAAAACTTTTGAAAAAAAAATGTGAGTTTTTTAACGACAACTTGGGCAGAAAGTTTTTCTTTTCTTCACCACAGAATATTTCTATAAATTTGTCGCCGCTATAATCCTCTAGAATATACATCAATTGTGAAATTGCTTGACAATTATGACATGAAATTGTTTTGAATAAACAACTGCGTCTATTGTTGGCCTGAAAACGAACCAAAGTTTTAGCAAAGCTTTTAAATTTTTCTCTGACACAAGCAGTAAACCAGCCAAGGCCTTTGAATTTTACGTAAAGCAATTCATGTTACGTAAAAAACGGAGTTGCGTTTTTTGCGGTCTCATTTTTTCAGCATCATTAAAAAGCTTATTGGCTGATGGAACTTTTAAAACGGCGCCACCTGCAACCTATCAAAATATTTAAAAATAATCTTTCCGGATGATCATATGAAACATCCGGATCATCAGTGGAAACATCCGGTTGTTTGAGGCCTGTTCAACTGAAAAAGACTTTGCAAAATTTTGAAGATTTGACCTAAAAACTTGAA
Source organism: Symsagittifera roscoffensis (assembly GCF_963678635.1). Taxonomy (NCBI): domain Eukaryota; kingdom Metazoa; phylum Xenacoelomorpha; order Acoela; family Convolutidae; genus Symsagittifera; species Symsagittifera roscoffensis. The sequence goes on from NC_087068.1 coordinate 39,973,878, forward strand.
CAAAACTTTGCAATTGCAAAGAATCATCCAGAATGAGTGAGTTGACGTTTGTCCTTATAAGATTCCTGATTTTCCTGCTGAGTCTATCGATACTATTGCTTTGAAAGAGATCGAAGTTTTTCTCCAATCAATCACCTTGAAATTGAAAATTTTCAATTCTGCTGTGAACGGAAAAAAGTTTTACTCCTTAACCTATAACGATGAATTGCAATTTAACTTGGACAACCTGTTCCGGAACATTAAATAGTAGTGCACACTGTTCAAATTAACTGAAGAAAAACGGCAAAGGCTTAGTTTTCATTGATGAGCGGGGTGGACCTGGACCTACACTTTGAATAAGTTGTAAGCAGTTCGTCGGACGTGAGATGGTCATGTTGAACCTACGTAAGTCGTAGCACCGTGCGCACTTGCTGCAATGAACTTAAATGGAGGCAAACCGTTCCGTTCGCGAATGCGTGCTCCAATCAACCTTGAATGTAATTCAGTCTTGAACATATTAGTACAAGCAAGCCGTGCTCAACAACTCAGAGGTGCAAAAACCTTTGCTTGCGTTGAAGTGCCCATGGCTCACCGCTCTGTACTCGAAGCCCTCAATCGCATAGTCGTGATATACTGGCAATTAAATTACCCTTCGTAAAAAAATTTTGGTATTGCGAGCGGCTTCACCTAAACTGGGTTTCTTGAGTTATGTATTCACTCTTGAAATCTACAAAATTTTTGACACCTTTTTTGGTTTTCAGATTAAAATTTTCTGGCTTTCAAAAGAGAAAATATACCTAAAAAGAGAAATAAAATGTTAATGCCCTCACAAAATAACCCCGTCTGTGGGATTTCTTTTTCTCGTCACCTACTGAAAACAAATGTTTGTTTCGAAAAGGCAAATTGGGTTTCAGCTGCTAAAAATTATGATTTATGGTCTTTCTGGGTAGGCAATTGACAAAAAATTGTCTCGATACTAAGAACTACCACCATTGATGCAGTATTTTTGATACAAGGTTAATGTCGTCACAGAAGCATCAGACAAATGATTTTCTGGCTCTGGCTAGAGTTTGGAGGCTAGTATTGATTTATTTGAAAATGGTATTTCTTTTAAATTGTTTATTGATACCCGCATTGGCTAAACTAAGATTGCAATTGATTATCGCAAGTAAAATCTAGAGTTCAGCGAGCCAGTTTAAATTTATTCAATAAACAATGGATTTTTTTGGCTATCAAAACGATTAAAATCGATTGCAGCTTATGCTTGTTTATACCAATTCGATAGTGACCAAAATCCATTTTTAAATGCATTTTTGGTACAGATAATATATGCATTTTATACAGATTTTATGTCGATTATAAACACATTTTATACAGATTATATATCTTATGAAATGCATTGTAACTTCGTTCAAACTTTTATAGAAAAACTTCGAAATTGCAAAAAGAAGTTTTGTTTCCTGTCTTGTTTGTTAAAAACGACCAAATTTGATAGAAACATGATGAAAACACGTAGCTGCAATGAAAAATTGATGCACATTGGTAATTACGAACGGTTCCTGCGATGCTGTGAACTTGATAGACCATCAAGTTTTTCGTGGTAAAAATTTTGTTTGCTACAGTGTGAGTTCAATGTATACTTCAGATGACAATTATAAATTTTGAGTTATTGAAGTTTTTATAGCAACCATGTGTTGCAGATCAATGCCTGGTCCTTAAAATAGACTTACCGGTTTATACTCACTTTGTCTTATCAGAATTCTCTAGGAGCGATTTCCAGATGCAAAAAATACAGAAACTGTGCTCGTACCCCGAGTTTTTCAGTTTTTCACAAGTTGAATGAAACGCAGAGTATACTGTTTTCACCTAAAATGGCGCAGAAGGCCGTTCCAATTGTCTGACCAGCATTTTTTTGATGGCGACACATAAAAATTTTCTCCAACCGCAAATCGAGTTTTGTACTAAAACAAACATTTTCAAAAAAAATTTGCATGCAAAATTTAATTTTTGTGTGCATAATGTAGTCCTGGATACACTAAACTTGGAACTTATGTCCATTTGCTGGATATATTTTTAAAAAACGTTGAAAGCTCCCATCTATTTATATGTCTTTTTATGTATGCCTTGATCAATGTCTGATACTTTAATAGTTGGATACTTGGTTTTTGGACAACCTGTTCCGGAACATTAAATAGTAGTGCACACTGTTCAAATTAACTGGAAGAAAAACGGCAAAGGCTTAGTTTTCATTGATGAGCGGGGTGGACCTGGACCTACACTTTGAATAAGTTGTAAGCAGTTCGTCGGACGTGAGATGGTCATGTTGAACCTACGTAAGTCGTAGCACCGTGCGCACTTGCTGCAATGAACTTAAATGGAGGCAAACCGTTCCGTTCGCGAATGCGTGCTCCAATCAACCTTGAATGTAATTCAGTCTTGAACATATTTCGTGGTAAAATTTTGTTTGCTACAGTGTGAGTTCAATTTATACTTCAGATGACAATTATAAATTTTGAGTTATTGAAGTTTTTATAGCATCCATGTGTTGCAGATCAATGCCTGGTCCTTAAAATAGACTTACCGGTTTATACTCACTTTGTCTTATCAGAATTCTCTAGGAGCGATTTCCAGATGCAAAAAATACAGAAACTGTGCTCGTACCCCGAGTTTTTCAGTTTTTCACAAGTTGAATGAAACGCAGAGTATACTGTTTTCACCTAAAATGGCGCAGAAGGCCGTTCCAATTGTCTGACCAGCATTTTTTTGATGGCGACACATCAAAATTTTCTCCAACCGCAAATCGAGTTTTGTACTAAAACAAACATTTTCAAAAAAAATTTGCATGCAAAATTTAATTTTTGTGTGCATAATGTAGTCCTGGATACACTAAACTTGGAACTTATGTCCATTTGCTGGATATATTTTTAAAAAACGTTGAAAGCTCCCATCTATTTATATGGCTTTTTATGTATGCCTTGATCAATGTCTGATACTTTAATAGTTCAAACTAAAAAAATTATCGTTAAGAAACTTAAAAGTTTGAAAGTTTCCAACTTTCATTATTTTTTTTTGGGAGGTCGTTTTTCTATGTATTCATTTCATTTTCTATGCATTGTACATGAATAGAAAACGATCTGAATTCAGAAAACGACCTGAGTCGAGGTCATTTTTTATGCATAATACGTGCAAGACTAGTTCAACATTTGGTGCCTTCAGTAAACCAAGGTGCTTTTCACTTGCGTTTGGTTTGGTTATGAACTCAGCCCAAAAGTTTTCCAGAATGTGATTTAAAAAAAAAACATCTTTTTCGTTCACGGAAAAATATTTATCAGATAATTTTCATATTGGAGTAATGCTTAGCTTAAAGATTTCTTGTAATTTTCTGTACGTATGGAATTGTATAAATTTGTAGGGTAGAAAGTTTTTCATAAAAAGAAATGGTAAGGTAAGAATTTTTGGTCAAGCCGGGTACCCATTAGCAATTTTACTCTACAGCTTCGATAATTGAGACTAATCATGACAACAAACGTCCTACGGTCTAAGAACTATGCAAATTAACCAAGTACATGCAAGAATAGTGAGCTAAAGAATGGTTCTCAAGTCCCCAAACCACGATTGCACCCCTAAAATCAGTGCGACAAATCATTTTTAACTTTACTATTGTTTTTGTACTTTTGAAAAAATTACTCTACCTATCAAATGAAATCCGTTGTTATTCAAACCAAATTCAGGATATATCCGGAGAGCTAAAAGTTGTTATAAAAAGTAGTTCTTCAGCTCAACGACAGACCCTTTCGAACTTTTGGTCTGCGTTGTAGAAGCATCTGCTTCAACACTAGGAAAGAGTACCACCCAAAGACCAATGACTCCCTCTTTGAAAGAAAAACTTGGTAAAATTTCTAGCTGCACAATCGATGCGTCTCGGAAAGCATCTTCTCTTTTCAAAACCGCTCGAATACAAATTCCAACTTCTCTATTAGTAGTTGTTGCCAAGGAGCGAAACTGTTGTTCTGTTTTTCGCGGAAGTTGTCATGCCACGTTAAATCAAAAATAAACAAAATAATTTTGTCATTCTTTTAAACCTTCATTTTTCAGTTCTCGTTACAGATAACGATCTTAAATACTTTTTCTTTTCTCGCACGCCTTGCATTTTTAATTACAAAATAAAAACGCATTCTGATCAATTGCCACACCATAAATAGAAATAGCCTGAGAAAAAAAGACTTATCAAAAAACTTCAGAACTTTTTCAGAAAAAATGTTTAACCAGTTTTTATATCCAATTATGTTTTTGATAAACCTGTCTCTATAAAATTCAACTTTCTAGTCAACCATGATCGACAACTAATATTTACAATCATTTGTATGGCTGAAACTTTTTGAAATTTTAACCAGAACAGAAGTAATTCAGCTTAACAAGCAGTTGCTCTTCTCCATAAATGTTCCTGATATCTTAACTCGCAAATACCTGTATACACTAGATCTATTGAGACTAGAAGACAAAAGAGTATGATTAAGATTGGTATTAGAATAAGAGGTTGCACGAATCTATCCGGCCGAAAATGCGTGATGAACAGACGGTGTATAATTGAGCCACCCGGAAATGAACTCATCTGGTGCCACCAACAGTTTCGCAAGAGACAGCTAAAATTTTAGATTTAGCAAACCCAAAATAGAAATGAGACATAAGATCCACACACATAACATAAAATAAGAATTTTTGAAAATTTACTTCCACGTCTCAATAACAACGAGTGTTGAAGCTTACATCAGGTCAAATCCCGAACAACGAACCAAGCTTCTACGTCCTGAAACGAAAAAATCAGACTGGAACGACTACTTCTCTACAAGATTATCAATGCAGTTCATTGTCGTTCACAAATCTGAAACAAAAGTTACTGGGAGCAGTAGAATTCATTTCCAAGATGTATATCTCAAAATTAATTGAATAAAAAAAAGCGCATGATCAAATAAAAAACAATATTATTTGAATATTTATTTTTTGATGAAAACTTTTAAACAAACTCTTAACTTTTCTTAATCTCTAACCTTTTAACTTAAATCTTATCAACACCTACCCTTGTTTTGAAAAACTCAATTTTTTTTCTACCAGATCATCAAGGCTATCCTTAGATCCTTCAATTTTAAGTCATTTCAAGTTTTAAATCATTTTAGAATAATTGATCATCAATGCTTTCCTTTTATTAGTTAGAAAAGTTCTGTTCTCCCCACCGCTTAATAGTAGTGTGTATCGACCTCAAACGTCGATTCACTCTCCCATCTTTACAAACGACCCAGGACTGAAACTTTTCGAATAACTAACCATCAAATACAAGAGAAGCAGTGAAGAAATTCGTTTACTCATCTGTCACTTTACCCCTTCCTCTAAGTCAACCCAAGCAAAAAAAATCTTAAAATTTCCAAGATTTAAAAAAGAACTTAAAGATCTACTTATGTTCTTTTTATAGCTGGACCATGTAGGTTTTTTTTACTACTCTCTAACTTTTGATCACAAATCACCCCCTAAGTAAGATTAAGTTTCTTATAGAACTTAACGGCTTGAGAAAAAATCAAATGATTCTAACGAAGTGATATACTCTCTACAACCTGTCTATTATCGACAATCTATCCCCCAGGACTAAATTAATCTCACAAAAATCTTACTCGTTAACAGTTCAGGAAAAAAATTCTAACCCTTGGATTTTGCACGCATCACTATAATAGTTATGTCAAGAGATAATCTAGGATCCAAACAAACATTAATTATTCATAATTAACTAATTAATGAAGAAAGATAAGATCTTCGAAGTACATCGCATAAACAAAAAATAGGATAGATCAGATCGAAAAAACAAACAGAAAAGAAGGCAGTAACCTCCAAGCAAAAACAAATTAAATATCAAAATTTTCCAGAACACGGAATTCAGTTTCGGAATCTGACCCAGCACAAATACATGAACTTCAAAACCTTCGAGTTCTAATCCAGTTCAGAATAAAACAGTAGTGAATCAAAGATACTTTTTGGAGTTTTAATTCACAACAGCATGATCTGTAAAAGGTAAACACAGAATAAGGAAATAATATCTTCGCAAACCAGTAAGACTCTACAATTGGAATCAGCCAATCAAGCAGTTTGAAAGTTACACATTGACTGTACTTTCACACGAAAAATGTTTCAATAAGATGACAATTTTGATGATGACTCTCTCTATTCCTTTGTCACGAATCCACACAGCGGTCCCGCTAGAGGACAAGTACAAATCTAATCGTAATGTTGTTTCAAAAAGGAAACAGCCTAATTGAAATAGATTTTCCTGAAGTAAAAACAATCAGACAAATACTTGACAAATATCTACCAGTTATCAATAGAATCACTTCTGTTTATATATTATTGAAATTTTCCAACACAATTTTCAAATCAACCACGAAAACGAATACAAACATATGATATATAACTTTATTTCTCAAAAATTTTTACGGAATATAACAAAATCATTCAACATCAAAACTCACAAAAAGCGAATTCAGTTTTCACAAATGATGTTTTTGCCTTCATTTATAGTTATGTTTACATGTTAGAAACAAATGAAACGTTTCAAGTGTCCCCATCACAAACAGCGCGACACGCAATAAAAGACACGCAATAAAAAAAATCTGTTTTTCACTATTCCTAGGTCCATTCGCGAAATATTCACTGATCTACAGAGAATTTTAGCACGGTTCAATCTTAATTATTTCAAACGCAATTAAGACCTAGTTTCACAGGCAAGAAAAAGTTTCAGACCACAAACAACAATATTAGCAGACAAATCAGATTATGTATGGGACCCTGAAAGGTCTAATGTTTTACTTTTTATCATTCCAAATGATATTTCAAGTGCAGCAGTTATCAAGAGAGTTTCCACTCACAACCGACCCAACATCTCTTATTAATAACGCAAGATTTAATGATAGGACAAGCAACAAAAATTCAAATTCAACGTTTATCAAATCACAGGAAACTGTTAAGGGTAGTAGAAATTCAACACAATAATGATTTGGGTAGTGGATATCCAAACTCCAAACCACTTTGTAACGAATTATTAGTTAACACTACCTAAACAACACAACAAAGTATTTCCCATATTCATCCAACACTTATCACACCACATAATAAGAAAAATATTTCTTTTTCAACATCAACATTACAATTAACAGTCAAACCATCAATCCTTCTGAAGTTTTCACATATGGGTTATCACACAAATATACCAATAACTTAAAAATCACCATCTAACAAGCAGAGACACTCAGCTGGTAAAATCTTTGCATACCAGTGTGATTTTTTCGCTAACAGTAGCATTATTAATCCAAAAGAAAGAAACAAAAAATCAACCACGAGAACAACAATTATACTCAACAGGCACCGAAAGCAAAATCTCAATCTGTAAATTTTTTCGATAAAAAAACCTCAGACTGACCGAACTGAAAAATTTCCATTTTTTCAAAAAAATAAAACCCAACTAGCAAACAACCTATGAGATACCAACCACAATAATTTGAAGATGAAGATAACTTCCAACAAAATCGAGTATAGCGTAAACAAATCAACTAAAAAACACTGGAATAATATAGATCAACTAGATGTTATTTTTCCGAACCTTACATAAACTCTCAACAACCAGGCAAATGCAACAACAATCTCCTCAACGAGAAGTTTTGGCACCATCTAACTGTAACATACAATCGCAAAACAAAAAATATATATAAGTTACCAACCTGAATTTTTGAGAAACAAAATCCCAATACATTACAACAAAAAAAATACAAAAAATCAACTGAAACACTTTACGCAAATAACAAAAACCGCAAAATTACTCCAAATGACAATGAATCCATACCTTAGGGTTGAATTATTGAATTATCCATGACATCTAATAAACCACTCAAAAACATTACAGGAACATATCAAGATTACTCAGCAGAAGACTACTCATATGCTGCTATAGCCAATTTAATCTTGAAGATTGGCCCAGAACGTATAAATACACCACTACATCAAAATTGGAACCACAGACGCACAGCATTGATGCAAACCAAACTCGATGATGCAGCTCAGAAATGTTTTTCAGTTTTACCCATGGACCTTAAATTTGATTGAAAACGATGTCCACAAAAATGTTTTTAAAATGTTCGACTCTGAACAAAATAAAGAACATCAAAAAATTTTATGGAACGAAGTTCGTAAACTTTCAAATGAAACAAAAAACAACGTGCAGTAAGAATCGAAACTTTAGTAAGAAACCCTTATTCTCTCAATACAAAAGATTTCAAAAACATAAAAATGACAGATATCCTTATGATAACCTTACCAAAATTGCAACAAAAGAGAGCGGCAAAACTGACAAAACTATTCACAAAAGAGATATAGCAGATCAAATCGTCGAAACAATAAGTATCGAAATAACTAGTCTAGACCAAATTCAAATAGAAGTATTTTGTCAAACTAAATAGTCATCTCATATTTAGTCATCCCATATTTTCAAAGAATCGGAAAAGAAACTACTCCAGGGACCACTCAAAAAATTTTTCAAATACCGCAATCGAAACTATTCCAACAATCGTAATAGAAACTACTCTAGCAACAGATCACAAAATTTGATTGGACTCACAATATTTCTAACTCACAATATTTGATTTGACAAAATAAAAACTACAGAAAATGTACACCAAATATCAAAAAAAAATCAATCAAAAACAAACCACAAAAGAAACAAGCCCAGAGCCTCCAGATCTGGATAAGACAAAAACTTCAGAAATACAACTAAACCACATACACTGTGAAAGCAGAGATGACGAAAGCGAAACAGAAAACACAAAAATTATTAACAGGCTTAAAATAAAAAGTGAATACGAAACACCAACTGAATCGAATTATTACCGAAATTATTAATATTATTCAAACCTTCAAGAGTCAAAACAACCAAAATAGCGCAGATTACACCTCCCATATCATTGAAAAAGTTTCAATTATTAATCATATATACCAGAATACAACAAATAAAGTATCACCGCGCAAAAAATAATTTGGACAATTCCACTACTTTTGAAAGTCCATAAAACAAGATTTTTCAGCCACCAGATCTTTAAAAAGATTTATCTAAAAGACTTCGGCGCAGAATCAAATTTTATAAACACTCCGACATGGAATGAAAACTGCAATCGTTACCAAAGCTTCTCCTTTCTAAAACTTCCAGTAAACTAGCAACTGAACAAGGAACAAGTTTAACAAAATATGGAAAGATTCCATTATCACTAATACCAACTCGAGCAATGGAACAAAATAAACTTACTTGTAACACCCTTCAAACAAATATTTTATATAACAGATTTTCAACATAATATTTTTGGATTACCATTTATCTTTAAATATTTCCCAACTATAAGCATCTTATACAGCAATCAAACCACAGATACAATAGCATTACATGTATATACTAAATCACCACACAAATTTACCTTTCTTCTTAGGACTGTTCACAAAGAAACACAGATTTTTCACAAAAACCCTTTAATTTTGACCAACATTTCGAGTCTCAAAATATACGTGTGAACAAAGAAAATTTCTGACAAGGTTTAGTTTCCCTTATTCTCAAACTAATCAGCTAGAAATTGATCAAGTAGCAGACTGATTATTCAATTATCCCATGGTTTATGTCAAATCCAAACTTGATGATAGAAAAAACATTCACCACTACATCTTCCGTTTAGACCCGACGCAGTTTCCAAAAAACATTGCGCCAGTAAAGTTCCAATACTTTTTCAAGATAAAGTATGCAGACTTTTATATATTCTTGAAGATTAAGAAATTATCTCATCAGTAAACAAAGAACAACAACACAAAGGAACCACTTTTATAAATCCAGTAATTGTTCTCGCTTAAGGAGAATCCCTCAAATTTACTTAAGACGGACGTACTTAAACTCTCTAACTGATGAATCAAAATACAAGTGGCCCATAAAACCAATACAGACTTATTATAAAAATTTAAAAAAACCACAAAAACATATTGACACTATTATCTCGACAGGCAATAAAAGACACGCAATTAGAAAAATTCTGTGTTTCACTATTTCTAGTTCCATTACCGAAACACTCATTGTTCTAAAGAGAATTCTAGCATAGTTCAATATAAATTTTTTAAGTGCAATTTAGACCTAATTTCAAAGGCAAGAAAAAGTTTCAGACCACAGACAAACAAAATTAGCAGACAAAACGGATTAAATATGGGACATTGAATGATCTGAGGTATTAATTTTAAACATTCCAAATGATACTTCAAGTGCCGCAATTTTCAAGAGTGTTTCCACTCACAACCGACACCATCTTCATTTTTATAGCGCAAGGACTTCATTTAATAAGCAACAATAGTTTAAACTCAACATTTATCAAATCACAGCAAGCTGTTAAGGGTAGTGGAAAACTAACACAACAAGATATCCAAACACCAAAACGCTTTGTAAGGAAGTATTAATTGAAACACTACCTATGACTACACAACCAAAAATTTCCAATATTCATCCAACGATTACAACGCCACAAAAAGAGAATGTTAATCCTTTCCCAACAACAACATTACAATCGACTGTCAAATCAACAAAAAGAGAGCGACAAAATTTACAAAACTATTCACAAAGAGCTATAGCAGATCAAATAGTCAAAACAATCAGTATCGAAATCTCTACACTAGACCAAATTCAAATAGAAGTATTTAGTCAAATTTAATAGTCATCTCATAATTAGTCATCCCATATTTTCAAAGAATCGGAAAAAAAACTACTCCAGGGACCGCTCAAGAAGTTTTTTAAACAACCGCAGTCAAAATTATTCCAACAATCGTAATAGAAACTACTCTAACAACAGATCACAAAATTTGACTGGACTCACAATATTTCTAACTCACAATATTTGATTTGACAAAATTAAAACTACAGAAAATGTACACCAAACGTCAGAGACAAACCAATCATTTACAAACCACAAAAGAAACAAGCCCAGAGCCTCCAGATATGGACAAAACAAAAACTTCAGAAATACAACTAAACCACATACACTGTGAAAGCAGAGATGACGAAAGCGAAACAGAAAACACAAAAATTATTAACATGCTTAAAATAGAAAGTGAATACTAAACACCAACTGAATCGATTTATTACCGAAATTATTATTGTAATTCAAACCTTCAAGAGTCAAAACGCCCAAAATAGCACACAATACACTTCCCGTATAATTGAAAAAAATTCAAGTATGAATCATATATACCAGAATACAACAAAGAAAGTATCACCGCGCAAAAAAAATTTGGTGTATTCCACTAGTTTTGAAAGTCCATAAAACAAGTAACTTCAACCACCAGATCTTTAAAAAGATTTTTCTAAAAGACTTCGGCGCAGACTCAAATTTTATAAACACTCGACATGGAATGAAAATTGCCATCGTTACCAAAATTTTTCCTTCCTGAAACTTCCAGTAAACTAGCTACTGACAAAGGAGCAATTTATGCAAAGATTCCATTATCACTAATACCAACTCGAGCAATGGAACAAAATAAATTTTTTTGTAACACCCTTCAAACAAATATTTTATATAACAGATTTTCAACATAATATATATTTGGATTACCATTTATCTTTAAATATTTCCCAATTATAAGCATCTTATACAGCAATCAAACCACAGATACAATAGCATTACATGAATATAACAATTCACCACATAAATTTACCCTTCTTCTTAGGACTGTTCACAAAGAAACACAGATTTTTCAAAAAAACCCTTCAATCTTGGCCAAATTTTCGAATCTCAAAATCTACATGTGAACAAAGAAAATTTCGGACAAGGTTTAGTTTCCCTTATTCTCAAACTAATCAGCTAGAAATTGATCAAGTAGCAGACTGATTATTCAATTATCCCATGGTTTATGTCAAATCCAAACTTGATGATAGAAAAAACATTCACCACTACATCTTCCGTTTAGACCCGACGCAGTTTCCAAAAAACATTGCGCCAGTAAAGTTCCAATACTTTTTCAAGATAAAGTATGCAGACTTTTATATATTCTTGAAGATTAAGAAATTATCTCATCAGTAAACAAAGAACAACAACACAAAGGAAGCACTTTTATAAATCCAGTAATTGTTCTCGCTTAAGGAGAATCCCTCAAATTTACATAAGACGGACGTACTTAAACTCTCTAACTGATGAATCAAAATACAAGTGGCCCATAAAACCAATACAGACTTATTATAAAAATTTAAAAAAACCACAAAAACATATTGACACTATTATCTCGACAGGCAATAAAAGACACGCAATTAGAAAAATTCTGTGTTTCACTATTTCTAGTTCCATTACCGAAACACTCATTGTTCTAAAGAGAATTCTAGCATAGTTCAATATAAATTTTTTAAGTGCAATTTAGACCTAATTTCAAAGGCAAGAAAAAGTTTCAGACCACAGACAAACAAAATTAGCAGACAAAACGGATTATATATGGGACATTGAATGGTCTGAGGTATTAATTTTAAACATTCCAAATGATACTTCAAGTGCCGCAATTTTCAAGAGTGTTTCCACTCACAACCGACACCATCTTCATTTTTATAGCGCAAGGACTTCATTTTATAAGCAACAATAGTTTAAACTCAACATTTATCAAATCACAGCAAGCTGTTAAGGGTAGTGGAAAATTAACACAACAAGATATCCAAACTCCAAAACGCTTTGTAAGGAAGTATTAATTGAAACACTACCTATGACTAAACAACCAAAAACTTCCAATATTCATCCAACGATTACAACGCCACATAAAGAGAATGTTAATCCTTTTCCAACAACAACATTACAATCGACTGTCAAATCAACAAAAAGAGAGCGACAAAATTCACAAAACTATTCACAAAGAGCTATAGCAGATCAAATAGTCAAAACAATCAGTATCGAAATATCTACACTAGACCAAATTCAAATAGAAGTATTTAGTCAAACTTAATAGTCGTCTCATAATTAGTCATCCCATATTTTCAAAGAATCGGAAAAAAAACTACTCCAGGGACCGCTCAAGAAGTTTTTAAACAACCGCAATCAAAATTATTCCAACAATCGTAATAGAAACTACTCTAACAACAGATCACTAAACTTGACTGGACTCACAATATTTCTAACTCACAATATTTGATTTGACAAAATTAAAACTACAGAAAATGTACACCAAACGTCAAAGACAAACCAATCATTTACAAACCACAAAATAAACAAGCCCAGAGCCTCCAGATTTGGACAAAACAAAAACTTCAGAAATACAACTAAACCACATACACTGTGAAAGCAGAGATGACGAAAGCGAAACAGAAAACACAAAAATTATTAACATGCTTAAAATAGAAAGTGAATACGAAACACCAACTGAATCGGTTTATTACCGAAATTATTATTGTAATTCAAACCTTCAAGAGTCAAAACACCCAAAATAGCACAGAATACACTTCCCGTATAATTGAAAAAAATTCAAGTATGAATCATATATACCAGAATACAACAAAGAAAGTATCACCGCGCAAAAAAAATTTGGACAATTCCACTAGTTTTGAAAGTCCATAAAACAAGAAACTTCAACCACCAGATCTTAAAAAAGATTTTTCTAAAAGACTTCGGCGCAGAATCAAATTTTATAAACACTCGACATGGAATGAAAATTGCCATCGTTACCAAAATTTTTCCTTCCTGAAACTTCCAGTAAACTAGCTACTGACAAAGGAGCAAGTTTAACAATTTATGCAAAGATTCCATTATCACTAATACCAACTCGAGCAATGGAACAAAATAAATTTTTTTGTAACACCCTTCAAACAAATATTTTATATAACAGATTTTCAACATATTATATATTTGGATTACCATTTATCTTTAAATATTTCCCAAATATAAGCATCTTATACAGCAATCAAACCACAGATACAATAGCATTACATGTATATACTAAATCACCACACAAATTTACCTTTCTTCTTAGGACTGTTCACAAAGAAACACAGATTTTTCACAAAAACCCTTTAATTTTGACCAACATTTCGAGTCTCAAAATATACGTGTGAACAAAGAAAATTTCTGACAAGGTTTAGTTTTCCTTATTCTCAAACTAATCAGCTAGAAATTGATCAAGTAATAGACTGATTATTCAATTATCATATGGTTTATGCCAAATCCAAACTTGATGATAGAAAAAACATTCACCACTACATCTTCCGTTTAGACCCGACGCAGTTTTCAAAAAACATTGCGCCAGTAAAGTTCCAATACACTTTCAAGATAAAGTATGCAGAATTTTATAAATTCTTGAAGATTAAGAAATTATCTCATCAGTAAACAAAGAACAACAACACAAAGAAAGCACTTTTATAAATCCAGTAATTGTTCTCGCCTAAGGAGAATCCCTCAAATTTACTTAGAGAGTTTAAGTACGTCCGTCTTAAGTTCAATATAAATTTTTTTAAGTGCAATTTATACCTAATTTCAAAGGCAAGAAAAAGTTTCAGACCACAGACAAACAAAATTAGCAGACAAAACGGATTATATATGGGACATTGAATGGTCTAAGGTATTACTTTTAAACATTCCAAATGATACTTCAAGTGCAGCAATTTTCAAGAGTGTTTCCACTCACAACCGACACCATCTTCTTTTTCATAGCTCAAGGACTTCGTTTTATAAGCAACAATAGTTTAAACTCAACATTTATCAAATCACAGCAAGCTGTTAAGGGTAGTGGAAATTTAACACAACAAGATATCCAAACTCCAAAACGCTTTGTAAGGAAGTATTAATTGAAACACTACCTATAACTACACAACAAAAAATTTCCAATTTTCATCCAACGATTACAACGCCACATAAAGAGAATATTAATCCTTTTCCAACAACAACATTACAATCGACTGTCAAATCATCGGTCATCCCGCAATGTTCACATTTGGGTTATCACACGAATGCACCAATAACTAAAAAACCACCACCTAACAAGCAGAGACACTCAATTGGAAGTAACTTAGCATGACATCAATATGAGTTTTTCGCTGACAGTATCATTAGTAATCCAAAAGACAACAAAAAACCAACCACGAGAACACAATTATACTCAACAGGCACCGAAAGCAATATCTCACTCTGTAAATTTTTTTGTTAAAAAAAAACCTCAGATTGACCGAACTGAAAAATTTCCATTTTTTCAACAAAATAAAACCCAACTAGCAAACAACCTATGAGATACCGACCACAATAATTTGAAGATGAAGATAACTTCCAATAAAATCAAGTATAGCGTAAGCAAATCAACTAAAAAACACTGGAATAAAATAGATCAACTAGATGTTATTTTTCCGAACCTTACATAAACTCTCAACAACCAGACAAATGCAACAACAATCTCCTCAACGAAAAGTTTTGGCACCATCTAACTGTAACATACAATCGCAAAACAATATATATATATATAAGTTACCAACCTGAATTTTTGAGAAACAAAATCCCAATACATTACAACAAAAAAAAATACAAAAAATCAACTGAAAAACTTTACGCAAATAACAAAAACCGCAAAATTACTCCAAATGACAATGAATCCATACCTTAGGGTTGAATTATTGAATTATCCATGACATCTAATAAACCACTCAAAAACATTACAGGAACATATCAAGATTACTCAGCAGAAGACTACTCATATGCTGCTATAGCCAATTTAATCTTGAAGATTGGCCCAGAACGTATAAATACACCACTACATCAAAATTGGAACCACAGACGCACAGCATTGATGCAAACCAAACTCGACGATGCAGCTCAAAAATGTTTTTCAGTTTTACCCATGGACCTTAAATTTGATTGAAACGATGTCCACAAAAAATGTTTTTAAAATGTTCGACTCTGAACAAAATAAAGAACATCAAAAAACTTTATGCAACGAAGTTCGTAAACTTTCAAATGAAACAAAAAAACAACGTGCAATAAGAATCGAAATTTTAGTAGGAAACCCTTATTCTCTCAATACAAAAGATTTCAAAAACATAAAAATGACAGATATCTTTATGATAACACTACCAAAATTGCAACAAAAAGAGAGCGACAAAATTCACAAAACTATTCACAAAAGAGATATAGCAGATCAAATCGTCTTAACAATAAGTATCGAAATAACTAGTCTAGACCAAATTCAAATAGAAGTATTTAGTCAAACTAAATAGTCATCTCATATTTAGTCATCCCATATTTTCAAAGAATCGGAAAAGAAACTACCCCAGGGACCACTCAAGAAAATTTTCAATCAACCGCAATCGAAACTATTCCAACAATTGTAATAGAAATTACTCTAGCAACAGATCACAAAATTTGATTGGACTCAAAATATTTCTAACTCACAATATTTAATTTGACAAAATAAAAACTACAGAAAATGTACACCAAATATCAAAGACAAATCAATCAAAAACAAACCACAAAAGAAACAAGCCCAGAGCCTCCAGATCTGGATAAAACAAAAACTTCAGAAATACAACTAAACCACATACACTGTGAAAGCAGAGATGACGAAAGCGAAACAGAAAACACAAAAATTACTAACAGGCTTAAAATAAAAAGTGAATACGAAACACCAACTGAATCGAATTATTACCGAAATTATTATTATTATTCAAACCTTCAAGAGTCAAAACAACCAAAATTCTCTCAATACAAATGATTCCAAAAACCCAAAATTGACAGATATCTTTACAATGAATTTAACTACACTAAAATTGCAACAAAAAAGAGTGACATAATTCACAAAACTATTCACAAAAAGATATAGCAGATCAAATAGTAAAAAAATCAGTATCGAAAAAACTACAATAGACCAATTTCTAATAGAAGTATTTAGTCAAATTATAACAAAAATCTTTTATTTTCAAAGCTCCGGAATAGTAACTACTCCAATGACCGCTCAAGAAATTCTTCAATCAACCGCAATCGAAATTTTTTAAGCAATCGTAATAGAGACAGCTCTAACAACAGATCACAAAATTATTCTAACAACAGACCGTACAATTTTATTTTAAACAATAGTTCCCGTGATAATTCTAAAAAAAGAAAAACAACAACTATCAAAACGGATCAAGAAACTTTTTGCAGTGACTGCCTCCAAATAACTCACAATATTTGAATTGACAAAATAAAAACTACAGAAAATGTACACCAAAACATCAAAGACAATCCAATCAAATACAAATCACAAATGAAACAAACCCAGAGCCTCCAGATATGGACAATACAAAAAATTTCAGAAATATAACTAAAACACATCTACTGTGAATGCACAGTTGACGATAGCGAAACAGAAAATACAAAATTATTAACATGTTTAACATAAAAAGTGATTACGAAACACCAACTGAATCGAATTATTACCAAAATGTTTATTACAATTCAAACCATCAAGAGTCAAAAACACCCACGATAGCACAAGTTATTGAAAATAACTCAAGAATGAATCATATATACCAGAACACAACAAATAAAGTATCACCGCCCAATGAAAAAATTTGGAAATTTGAAAATTGCCATCGTTACCAAAATTTTTCCTTTCTGAAACTTCCAGTAAACTAGCTACTGACAAAGGAGCAAGTTTAACAATTTATGCAAAGATTCCATTATCACTATTACCAACTCGAGCAATGGAACCAAATAAACTTTTAGTAAAACCCTTCACATAAATAATGTATATAACAGATATTTAACATAAAATAATTGGATTACTATTTATCACTAAATCTTTCTCAATTATAAACATCTTATACAGCAAGTGATCAACAGATACAATTGCATTACATCTATATAATTATTCACCATAGAAATTTAAACTTCCTGTAGGAGTGTTAGGATTTTGCAAAACAAATGCAACATTTCACCTTACACAAGAAGACCATACATAATAAACTATATTTTAAAACTAAAAAATAGCTGTCAACAATCAATCCTCAATGAAGAACTATCCATTAATATTATTACAATTGATTCAAAAAGAAACATAGATTGTTTCACAAAAACCCTTTTTTCTAAACCATTATTTTGAATCTCAAAATATACATATGAACAACGATAATTTCTGACAAGGTTTTATTCTCAACATTCTCAAATTAATCAGCAAGAATTTGAACAATTAGCAGACTAATTATTCAATTATCCCGTGGTTTATGCCCAATCAAAATTTGACGATAGAGAAAACCTTCACCACAACACCTTCCAATTACACTCGTCGCAGTTTTCAAAAAACAACGCGCGAGTAAAGTTCCAATACACTTTCAAAATAAAGTAAGCAGACTTTTAGACATTCTTGAGCATTATGAAATTATCTCACCGGTTAACAAAGAACAATAACACAAAGCAAAGACTTTTATAAATCCAGTAATCAGTCTGGAGGGAAAATCACTCAAATTAACTTTTATCGCACATTACTTAAACTCTCTTACGATGAATCAAAATACAAGCGTCCCATAAAACCAAAACAAGCTTATTCAAAAAAATCACAAAAAAACAAATGGACACTTTTATACCACTGCAGTTATGAATAGTACATTAGATGCCACTTGATAATCAGAAGCCACTAGAGGAACAATCCCATCGCTTGACACAATTCGTTATTGGAAATCAATAATACGATTTCAATGTACTATTTTACGGCATATTTATACAACCAGCAGCTTTTTCTGCTTTTACAATAGAAATTTTTAGACCACTAACTTTGAAAAAAATTGTCAATACATTTTTAGACGATTTTTTCATACAACCGCAAATAAAACAAATATTGTTCCAAGTTTTAGATAAATACCACCAAATATTTTTGAAAGAAAGCATAAAACTGTTCCAGATATATCACGTGTTTTTTCTCACTCCTACTAGGACATATTTTAAACTCCTAGAAAAAATCCTGAGACAAATTAAAGAAGGCATCACAATAGCACTTTTGAAATCCGGAACAGATGCAGTTCTGAAACTCCAACCACCAATCAAAAAAAGAAGAAATTCCAAGAATTCATGTGACTGATAAATTTTCGAGTAAGTACTTTTGTATAAAGCAGTTGAATCTCAGACCATTCTATTTTTTTCTTAGACAACAAAACAATTTTGAGTGGACATAAGATTATCAAAAACGCTTCGATGAAATACAAATTTTTCTCACTAAACATATTTTAATTACAACTTTAGATTAAATCAACCATTCTACGCTATTTGCAACGCCTCAAACTTTGGAATTGGCGCAGCTCTTTCAAAATTCTACCAAAGCACTAATAAAGTGAATTTAATATCTGCAAACTCAAGTCTCTCTGCACAACCAGAGTTAAGACTCTCCACACTCATGAGAGAGTGTACAGCCATGATATATACATTAACAGAATATGAACTTTTGATTCTTGGATCAAAACAAACACCAGTTTTTTTTACAGAACAAAAGCCCATAACTTTTCTCTCTACACGAAAATTTTGTCCTAACTATAGATTATATTTAAATTTCTATTATTTTGTTGAAATTTCCAATACTATATTGAGTTTGTAGAGCGGGCAAAAACCTTGCTTTACCTGATACACTTAGTCGAAATGCACCACCCCAACTACCTAGACAAAAAACAACTGTAGAAATACTAAAAAAAAATTTTCTCGCAGCAAAAGGCGAAACGTCGCCACGACAAAATGTCACCCAAAATTGACCCTGCTATGAAGTTTAAAAAATCTTGGCACAAATACGAACCACATACTGTCAAAGCCGACGTTACATTTTTAGGGGAAAAAAAGTCACTTCGATAGTTTGGAAAATTTAAAAAAGCCACAGTAAACTGTACATTTAACCCTATACCATATTCACTATGGATGAAAAATAAAACACAACTGAGAACACATTAACAAAAAGCACAACGAAATAAATCATTTCTATTAATAGAAAAGAAGACCTAACGGACAATTTACCTCTATCAAAGAAAGAAATTCAATTTTTTTAAACTCGCTTCACTTCAGTTATTACAAAATACCAAGATCTTGACCCTTTTATCAGACAACTCAAATCTTGGATGTTCTTTTACCGATCTTAAAACAAGTAGTTCTCCCGCCCCCCCCCACCCCTCCCCCCTGATCAGCTCCATCATCTACTACTGTTCTCTCTTTGGGCGTTGTTTCTTAATGTGTCCGGGATTGCAATTTTTTTACATCAAAGTTTGATGTAACACATACACTGGGAATTTCAATAGTAGATTTGCTGATTATTCAAATTCGTCTTAGTTTACTTGCATGGGCTGAATATTAAACCTAATTAACTTTTTTGTTGTTCTTGTGTTTACTGCGAGGTTTTAAATACTGGTTTGAAACATATTGTTTTTGTAAGGCAACAGATACTCCGTTTTGGGCGGTCAGTAACAATATAGTTTATAGACAGTTCTTCAATTTAGATAATAGATTGCTAATAATGAAACAAGTTTAATATATGATTTATTCTGTGTTTTTTCTGCAATCGGATTTAGTGTGATATTTGATTCACAGTATCCTAGACGTCCTAAGTGAAGTGTTATTGGGTTTGGTGAATTGTTGTATGAACGTAAATCGATATTATCTGAATTTTATGTTTTCTACATATTTCATTGTTGATGTTATTACGCTCAAAATTAATAAATCGGACAAAAGTGAAGGTCAGAGTCAGACATTTTTAGTTTTTGTGTATTTTGATTGTAGTTATAAGTGAGATATTAAAACCTTGAGTAAAATGTTGGTCGTATTTGGAGTTTATGGAAAAGTTTTTAGAAAATTTTTTGTGTTTTTTGTCTTTTTTTCTGAAATTTACTAAATAATGTAATAAATTGTAGCATATATTTAGTAACTTAGTAGAACATGGAACTCTTTTTATTATTTTTTGTATTTGTACTGTGGAACATATCTGCAAAAATTAAATTAGGTTTTTCTTTTTTTTGACTTTTTTGTTGGTTCAAATTGAAGTTTGTTTTTTCGTTTTTTCCATGATTTTGTAACTTTGAGCCTTGTGCTGTTGCTGAATTACTTATTGTGTCTTCAAGACTTAAGTAGGGGCTTGATGATTTTTTTCCATTCCACACATCTATAATTTTGATTGATGTTTGATTCTGCACCCGAGTCAAATGAAAAAAACTATTTCTAAGTCTGGTGCTTGAGATCTATTTTGTTTCGTTTGGTTTTCGAAAAGATGTGGTAGTATTGAAATAAGTTTTTTCTTTTTTATGTTTTTTGCACTTTCTTATTTTTCACTGGTTGTTTATATTATTTACGTTTTTGTGTGAATTTTTTTTTTCATGAGATTATTTTTGGTGTGAAGTTTATGTTGTATAAGCTTCTTGATGAATTTCGATTTTGTCGGCGTTTCTGTCTCTTTAATTATTTAGTAATAATTAGATCGAATACGGTTTTCATAATCAAATTTTGTTTTTAGCATACTGACTATCAGTGTATTTTCGGTATCGCTATCCTAGTCCAGGCTATTACAATGAACGCGATTTAATTTAACATTTTGGCTGTCATTTGTTTCAATACACAGAGTATCAGTGGTACTTTCATCTGGTTTCTATCTGATTATTTCTCGTTGAAGTTTTTGGATGTTTTTTTTTTCTGTGAATTTAGTAGGTCGATTGAAATTTTGTGAAAAGTATCTCGATGTGGTGACTAGGAGAAACTTTGAAATGTTTTACTCATATCACTATGTTTTTTTATATTAACTAGAACTTTTTCCTGGTCTTTATTCTTCAGTTTTTTCTTATAACTATCATTTGAACGGTTTCCATAACGGTGGTTCAAATGATTTCTTTTGCGATAATATGAGTAATTCCTAGAACGGTCAATTGATTAGTTTTTTTAAGATTCTTTAAAAATGATCCTTTTCTACTGTAAGAAGATTGCTCCTGTTCGAACTTGACTTTGAATGAATTTTCCTTCAATATTTTGCGGCTAATAAAATGGCTATGAATGTTTTGAGTTATATAGTTTAGTTTCTTCTATTTGAGGATCTGCCTCAAAAATTCTTATTGAATTGTGATTGTGATCGATAATAGTTAGATTTTCATGGTGGTTTTCTTGAACTAATTCTAATTTAAGATAAATTGATGCTTTAAATTTTTCATATTTTGTTAACTTTATTTATTTGGTTCTTTAAGTTGTGATGGTCACGTGGATTTATCATGATGGTCTGTCAACATTTGCGATTCTGTTTCCGTTTTGTCTTTGTTTTTACTGATTGAAAGCTTTCCTTTACAAGTTGAGCTTCTATCGTAATGTGTAATTTCTTCTGTTAGTTCCAGTTCAGACATTTGTATAACTTGTTTTGTGAATTTATTGTTGAAATGTTTGAAACATATTGTAATTTTATTTTTTCTAATTCTTCTAAACTAATAGTAATTTCTGTTTAATCTCGTTTTCTACAAAGAATTTCTATGTCAATTTCTGGTTTGCAGTTTGATGAGTGACATGATGTTCTTTTCTTTAGTGCGTGCTATTTTTCGTAATTGTGGTGTTAAAATAATCGTTAAAAACTTTGTCATGGTTGTGTTTTGCTAAGCAAGTGTGATTATAGAATATTATTTCCGTATTTGAACGTTATTTTTCAGAGAACTAGTTATTTCAATTTTACATTTAATAACCTGCAGGTTTCACTACATAAAATTCTTCGATGATGTCTTTTTTTTCTTTGAAAAATCTTGTTCAAAAGTTTTCCAATCATTTTTTTTTGGTAAAATTGAACTGAACAACACTTTTGGGCTGCCTCGTTGAGTGCGGTTTGTAATAATGCTGTACATCTATGGATCCAGTTATGATGAACAGGATTCTTTATAAGTTCTGGGCCTATATTCGTTTTTAGGTTTGCTATTGCGGCATTTTCTTCAGCATCTGTTCCTGTGAAAATCATTAGGGATTTGCCTAATATAACTGATGATCCACACCAAAGGTATGAATTGATCTTATTTTGTATTGATTCTACTGTATTTGATGTTTGGCAAAAAAGTTTGAGCTCTTTCTTACTGATTTCATATTTTTGTAAGTAAAAAAGTGATGGTACTTTGTTTTTCATTGCTACAAACTGATAGTCTTGGCTAATGACTGGGTTTTGTGTTGGAAAAAATCGGCTTGATAATGAGGAAAACAGTTTTTTTTGTTGAGTAATTTTTCGTTGTTCAGCGTTCTGTGAATGTAAAAATGGTTCGAAAAAATATGTTTGCACTGCAATATATTTTTGATATTTCTTTTGTTTGAGTCTGTTTCAGATATTTCTTTTAAACTTTGTTTACGATGCTGGCTTCTATTAGAAAAGATTTCAAGAAGATGACTGGTTTCAATCTCGCAGAAAATTTTTTGATTTTTTTGTCCGTATTATTTGTTTTGTTGATTATATGGTTAATTTTCAGGTTGGTATGTTTGAGTAATTTTTGTCGTGAAAACTGACTGATTATGTTTTTGTAGTTTTAATTGATGCTGATTACAGCCATAGTCTTTGAATTAGAGTTTTTTTGTTTCAACCATGTTTGTTAAGTAATTTTTGATAATGGAAATTGAAAAGAATCAATTTTGGTTTGAAAAATCTTTTCCTTTTTGGTTTTCTATTGAAAAATCATTTTTTATAGCTAGATATAAATGTGTATCATAATGTATCGATGAATTTAAACCAAAAATAGGTGTAGCTGTTGATTGTAATTACGATTGCTGAGGCTATCTTATTTTGTAGTTTTGTATTTGTGTGGTGTAGAAATGAGATACCCTGTTGTGTAGTTACTGGTATTGTTGTAACTATTTCTTCATTTGTAAAATGTGACGGAGTCTGAAAATTTTGTTGATTCAGCGTCGTTGTTCCATTTAGATTCTCTCTTGCAAGTGTTTTGATCATTATTTTTGCTATAAAAATGATTTGTTTTGTTGTTTCAGAGTCAAAATGGTCTGCTTTTTTGAACTTTGTGTGAGATATGTTGTCATTGGATTTTGGAGGAGCTGAGGCTTATGTATGATTGTAGTATCTGATTCTGTTGCGGTGTGTTTTCTCGAGAAAATGTTTTTATTTAGAATTGAAACTTAATTTTTTTTTGTGAGCGGTTATTCGACTTAATATAACCTATTACTTGTTTATGTGGTATAACTAGAAGATCGTACTGGGAATTTTTGAAGAGGCAATTGTTGATTACTGCGGATTGCTTGCTTTTTTCTATCTTTCATAGAGATATAAGTTTTAAGAGGAAAGATGATTGCTAAACCCGGGTGTTCGAATTTCTGAAAAAGTTAGTCCTTATTTATTTTCTGATTGTTATTCTAAGTTATCGGATCGTATGTTCGTCTTGACAAGACGGGTTGATTAAAAGAAAAATCAATTCTTTTGAATGATGTGTACTGCTCTGAAACTAGTTGCCTCCTCCGCTTTTGAGTTTTTTAATCTTACAAAAAAAGGGATCAACATGAGATCGAGGGATGGAGAATAGTAAATCATTCCACAAGGTAGAGATAAAACTAGAACGCAAGTAGATTTTTGAATAATGTTTTTGAGATTACTACTTTCAACGTTTGTTATAAGACTTTGTAGAACAAGAGGCAGGGATCAAGTGACGGATGTGTAACCGATGTTCTTCACTCTTTAGCTTAATTCAATTGGTGAATTTCGAAAGCAAAAACTGTCAGTTAGTCTTGGGTAACTTAAGCAGTTGGCAAGTGAATTGACATCTTTGGTTGTTACACACTTAATTAAAAGGAGGGTGTCAAAATAAAGTTATTAGATCAAAGGAAGTTCTGGATTATCTTGATTTTGAAAAGGATTAAGTTTAAGTTTTGTAACAGTAAAGATCCCAGGAGAGGCCTTGAGGATCTGGTTTTTTAAATAAAATTAAGGTCTCTCGAAATAAAAGATCCAAGGAGAAGCTTCGATTATCTTATAATTCAGTTAAAATAAGAGTTCATAAGGTCAAAGAATGAACGAGGAGAAGCCTTGCTAATCTTGTATTTTAGATTTAATTTCGAAAACAGAAAATTTATTTTAGGTAAAAAAAAAGATGAATTTTTCATTGAATTAAATTTTTTGGATGTTTTAGATGAACAAGTCGGCAGACAGGGGGTTTTCTTTGCATTGAACACTGATGTGCAATGGCAACTAATGGTCAAAATAAGTGTGTGTTGTTTAAAAAATATGCAGATTTAAAATTTTACAGTAAATGAGTTTCTAGTTATGGTGGATTTTTAGTTATGGTGGACTTTTATTCGGTTTTTAGTAATTTTTAGTTATGGTGGACTTTTATTCAATTTTGGTTATTCTATTGCCGTTAGGTTATTAATAAAATAACCAATTTAATAAAGCTTTGTAAAATAAATTTACGGCTCAAATAACAGTTAATATAGTAGTAATAGGATTTACTGCACGAATTGTTATTGGTTAATTGCTGCGGCTTCTGCTTGCTTACGCCTTGCTATGCCAATTTGGGATCCGTCGTTTTGTGATGGAGGTTCGTCTTGAGATTTGGCGTGGTTTTATTCGACTTATTAGGACGTGGAAATATTCTGATTTTTTTTTCTAATTTGTTTAATGGTTTCTAAAACTAAATAAGTAGGATGTCTGCTCTAGTTTCGTTGGTCGTACCAGATGAGTTTATGTCCCCGTGGCCTTCTCATAAAGTAATTCCGGATAGGGTCAACAGTCTATTCATCGCGCTATCTATTTTCGACAGGATAGGTTCGTGCAACTCCTTAATCTAGTATCTATTCTTTTTTGCAGATGATGTTAGGTTGATTTCAAAAAACTGCATATTCACGCAAGTGCTTTCATAAATACAAGAATGAACTCTGCGCCTGTTGGAACTTTTTTGGAATTTTTAAAAATAAAAAACAAACGACAAGACCTTCTACAGTGCTGATTTAAATTAACCGGACAAAACGCGTTAAACTTGAAATTTAAAACGCATTTTTCTCAAATTGGGTTGAGTTTAGGTGAAGACTTATGAAGACAAAACTTGCTTAAAATTTTAGCAAACTTTTTATGATGTAATTTGTTTTGCGAAATTCGGGTCTGAATTTTTACCCCAAAAATGGGTCATTTTGGCTTTTCTTAGTTAATCAAAAATTAAGCCGAAAAAACCCAGTCGATCACTGACATAATTATATCAAAGTGAGCCACTTACGTAGCCCAACAAACTTTAAGAAGTGTATTTTCTCCATAAAAAAAATGCAAATCGTTTAAAAATTGTTTTTAAATAAAAAGTTGGTTTTTTTATTTAGTAAAAATGACCTTTTTTGTCTATCAAACAAAAATAAAGTTTATGATACAATATTTTGGAGATTGTACCCTTTTCAAAGTTTGCTGGGATACGTAAGGAGCTCACTTTGATATAATTATGTCAGTGATCGACTGGGTTTTTTCGGCTTAATTTTTGATTAACTAAGAAAAGCCAAAATGACCCATTTTTGGGGTAAAATTTCAGACCCGAATTTCGCAAAACCAATTACACCATGTTAAATCTACTTACATTTTAAGCAAGTTTTGTCTTCATAAGTTATCACCCAAACTCAACCCAATTAGATAAAAATGCCTTTTAAGTTTCAAGTTTAACGCGTTTTGTCCGGTTAATTTAAATCAGCACTGTATAACTGAAAATGATTTTGGTAGTTAAACGTAAGCTTTGAGAAAAAATTCGAGTTTGATCTTGAGTTATGACAAAATGGTACTATTAGATTTGATGAAAAAACAACTTCTTCAATTAGCCCCTCAACTTTAGCATGCGAAAACTGTCTTGCCAAAAAATTGAAGAGACATTTTCTTTAATTGTGAATCTTTTATGATTTTTTTCCATTCTTTCTTAGTGACCGGAATATTTTGTGCTTTTTGCACTGTTATTGGGCGTTACCGACTACCTAGGTCAGTCACTTGGTGCACCGATTTTTTTTATTTCAAAATGAGTAAAAAAAAAGTTGAGCAGTTATTTTAAATTAATATAGTTTGAAGACCGTACAAACTATCAGTTTTTAAACAGCTTCTCTGTTAGGCAACTGCTCTCGCGAAGGAAAAAAAACGCATGCTTAGTTAATTTCTAGTTTCAATCAGCAGATGAAATGACCCACCATGGGATCTTTTCCACACCCATCTCAACAAAGTTAAGTTTCTTTTAGCATACTTCTTTTATAATTTGATGTTTTCTAAACGCTTCATAAAACATTTCAAAGCAAAGGTTATCTCCCATTTCTAAAAATATCATTTTTAATTTACATCACAAGTGGTTTTGAAAAAAGTTTAGTTACAAAGTTATTCGCTGATATTTGTCGGAATGCCAATGCCAATTCATAGAAAAAACTTTTTTATTCTTATAATTTAGTTGAATTTCTGATGTCAGGTCCTCAGTGGAAAAAAATTCTCAACTTTTTGCATGCGCTTTTCCACATATCAGCCTTATGTCAAGCATTCGGTTTGCTGCATTTTAATTCTCGGAGACTTTATGACTCCCATAATCTACGTTCGGTTATTTTCTATGTTTCTCCGGAGTTGCTTGATATAATTAGACCATGTGATTACACTATGATAAAGAAGTTTTAGGAGCAGTTTTAATACGTGATAGAAACAGGAGAGAGCTGGTTGTATAACTATGTTGCGATTTGAAACTTAATGAAATTTTCTTCAATAAACTTAAGTACTCACCCTTTCTGATTTTAGTTAGTTTTTGTATCGTTTTTTCGTCGGGAATTTCAGGTCTCCAAACCCTCGTATTCGTACTAACACTCTCCTTCGCATTCGTATTTGTATTAGCATTCGTATTCGCATCCGTTATCGTATTCGCATTGGCGTTGGTATTAGTATTCGTCGTATTCGCCGTCGTCTTCTTCTTCTTCTTATTCTTCTTCTTACTCGATGTCACTTTGGCAGTTTCGTCGGTCATCGCAGCCGCAGGAGTCACTGAAACGTCCATTGGCACATTCGCTGGCGCTATCATTGGCACTTTTGCTGGCGTGCTCACTGCCGCATTTACTGGTACATTTGGCGCTGGAGTTTGCTGCATCGTCGGGGGCGTTTTTGGTTGCTGCTGAGGTGTTAAGTTAACGTTTCTTGAAGTATTTGCCGGCATTTGAAAATGTTGCCTGCCTAATTGCTCCAAGTAGGTACTCGATGCTGCAAATGGTCCTGTTACTTCAGTTTGCACTGGCATTGCGTTCGGATATGAATTCTTTCTATAGGGTATCCAAGGTTGCTCTTGCTGCTGTTCGGGATCCAAGTATAATACGCGCTGATTCTTGGTCGTTTTGTATACCGGCTCTTGGGAATCGGATCGTTTTATTGATCTCGGTTGATTATTATCTCTCCTACTGTGACCTCCGTACTTTGGAATATTGGAAGAAATCCCATAGTTTGTCAAATCTGCTGGACGACCCGCTGCTTTTTGTGTCCTTAACTGCTGCTGGTTGTCATCATACCCTTGCATGTCTCCACTTTGATGAAAAAAATTGATGGCCGGCACTGGTTGGCTTTTTTTCGAGCCTGCAAACGTTGCTTCAAACCCATCTTGCATTGGGTGGGGATACGATCCTCTTCTTCTGGGGCCAGATGCTGAAACAGGAAGTGGAGGGTCGTATGGTTCTTGGGATGCAGATCGAACATGGGCTCCGAGCTGGGTTCGATGTCTAAATTGAGGTGTACTGAATGCATCATGCAGGGTTGATAGCGGTTGCATCTGAAGTCCTGTCGGTTGCTTCAGTTGCGATGTCGGATGCTGCACAAGTGGTTTCGGAGACTTCAACGGAGATGTCGCTTGCATCTGAAATCCTGTCGGTTGCTTCAGCGGTGATGTCGGATGCTGCACAGGTGCTGTTGGAGGCTTCAACGGAGATGTCGTTTGCATCTGAAGTCCTGTCGGTTGCTTCAGCGGTGATGTCGGATGCTGCACAGGTGGTGTCGGAGGCTTCAACGGAGATGTCGTTTGTATCTGAAGTCCTGTCGGTTGCTTCAGCGGTGATGTCGGATGCTGCACAGGTGGTGCTGGAGGCTTAAACGGAGATGTCGTTTGCATCTGAAGTCCGGTCGGTTGCTTCAGCGGTGATGTCGGATGCTGCACAGGTGGTGTTGGAGGCTTCAACGGAGATGTCGGTTGCATCTGAGTTTCTGTCGGTTGCTTCAACTGTGATGTCGGATGTTGCACATGTGGTATCGGAGACTTCAACGGAGAAGTCGTTTGAATCTGAGGTCCTGTCGGTTGCTTCAGCGGAGATGTCATCTGAATGAGAGGTGCTGACGGTTGCTTCAACGGAGATGTCGTTTGAATTAGAGGTGCTGACGTTTGAATCTGAGGTGCTGTCGGTTGCTTCAGTGGAGATGTCGTTTGAATCAGAGGTGCTGTCGTTTGAATCAGAGGTGCTGTCGGTTGCTTCGCTGGAAATGTCAGTTGCTTCTGCTGTGGTGTCGGATTTGCAGACGTTGCATGCAATCCTTGTATTGTATTCGAAGGTGACGCTCGTGGAGGCGAATCCTGCGATTTTGTTGGACTTAAAGTAGCTCCTAACATTTCGAAAGTATTCCTGGTTGCTCCTTTTGTTGGTTGTTCCTTCTTGCTCCCGGTAGACGTTACACGCTGACTTCCTCGACTGGGGTTCTGAGACGCTGATCGTGAGCCTCCACGCGATAGTGTTTGAGAAACTCCTCTTTGATTTTTTGCGTTGAACTTAGTTGAAGGCATCAATGAGTGGGGAGCTT
The DNA here is from genome assembly GCF_963678635.1 of Symsagittifera roscoffensis. Classification (NCBI taxonomy): domain Eukaryota; kingdom Metazoa; phylum Xenacoelomorpha; order Acoela; family Convolutidae; genus Symsagittifera; species Symsagittifera roscoffensis. The sequence continues at coordinate 40,003,623 of NC_087068.1, forward strand.
GATTATAATGAGTACCAGATGAAATACGAGAGGAAGATGAAGATCCAATCGGCGCTGCAGGATGTTTCAGACCATAACGACCAATCCAACGATTTCTTTTTTCGTATGGTGCTGGATCTAAAAAAAATTTTTCTTATCATCCCTTGAACAATTTTTTAGTGAATTTTTAGCGAAACCCATTTTGTAACGCATAATCACACTTTTACTTTTTCGGTCGGAACAAACAGTAGCAAAACATTACAAATCGCAAAATTACTTTCCCTAATTTTTTGTTATTAGCTGGTTTTTCCGACTGCTGTATAAATTTTTTCGAATCTTATCGATCCTAAGAGTTCAAGTTTTCAAGTTTAAAGTTTAAAGCTAAAGCTTAAAGTTTAAAGTTTGGGGTAGGCGGGATTCAAACTTTTGTTGAAAAATTTTTCATTTTTTTTGAACGAGGGAAATGAAATTATGAGATATCCGAAATAACCTAACTATGGCCAAATATTCTGCGGCGCAGTCAATTTAATGAAAAAAAACGACTTAAAAAGAGTTTTTAGACCTTTTTAGGAAATTTTTAGCCAAGAAACTGTTTTTTCGGCGCGCTCTCCCCGCAAAAGTAGTATATTTCCGTGGTGCAGTTAGAAAAAACTTAAATGAATTCACCCAAAACTTCGGAGAGACAAAAAATTTAAGAAGATCAACCTGTCGGTCCATTTTGACGGAATTTGCATGCAATTTGGTTTTTCAGACAAACTTCTGCATGGTAAGGCAGCATTTACATGCAAAATTTGTCAAAAACAGATCAGTTGCTCTTTCCATTAATGTTGTGTGTTCAAAATTTTTGCAATTAATTTTCTAGTTAATTTCTTGCAAATTGTTGACAATACCTTTTGATGGTAAGTTGAATAACATAAAAGTACTCACTATAAAGACCATTTTAAGTAACTAATTACCTAAACTGCTATGAATTCTGGACCAAAGAAAACGTTCGAGGTCGCCGATAATGCCAACAACTTAGCATGAGTTATTGCTCGAACAAATTTTGCATTGGCATTTTTTTGTGCATTGAGAAAGAATAAATTGAGTTTCAATGTGACCTTGAGATAAATTATTTGTCTCATTAACTTTTCAATGCAAAATATAATTATTAGCAAAAAGTTCGGACAGACAAAAATAATTAAAAAGAGAAAATTCAAATATGCATGCAAAAATTGCTCAAAATTTGCAGATTGCTCTTTTTAATTATTTCTGTCTTTCCGAACTTTTTGCAACTCTCTCTAACCACTCCGGACAGAAACAATTGATTGAAAAAGCTATCTGCTAAATTTTCATTAACTTCGCATGCAAAATACAGTGCTGATTTAAATTATCCGGACAAAACGAACAAAACTTAAATTGTTAGACGCGTTTTTCTCAAATTGGGTTAAGATTAGACAAAAAGTGAAGAGAACATAAGTTGCTTACAATTTCACCATTATGGTGCCATTTTTTCTCCGAAATTCTCAACAAAAACTTTACCAAAAGTAAGTTATTTTGGATTTTTTCAATTAATCAAGAATTAGGCTGCAGCTACTCTGTTCATTGATGAGAAATATATATCACAAGAAGTTTCTTACACAGCCCAACAAAGTTCTAGAAGGGTTAAACCTCCGAAACCTGTATGAGAGAAATCAGTTTTGCTTGATAGTCAAGAAACGTGATTTTTAATACATAAAACCCAAAACCTTTAGTTAAAATCAATTTTTAAACATTTTACACAAATGTTTGGAGAATTAATCCTTCTAGAACTTTGTTGGGCTGTGTAAGAAGCTTCTTGGGATATATAATTTTAATCAATGAACAGTTGTTTCAGCGTAATTCTTGATTGTCTGAAAAAAGTCAAAATGACCCTTTTTTTTCTGGTAAAATTTTGGTTGGGAGTTTCAGAGAAAAAAAAATGCACCAAATTAGTTCTGAATTAGTTGAATTGAGAAAAACGTGATTGAAAATTCAATTTTTTTTTTCATTTTGTCCTGATATTTTAAATCAACACTGAATGGGCAGTCCGTTTTTTATGCAACAACAGTGCTGATTCAAGTTGTCCCGATAAAACGAATTAAAATTAAAATTCAAAACGTTACTTCTCATCAAATGGCGGAGTTAATTGTTGCGTGGGATTGTAGCTCATCTAATAGGTGCAATTTTTTTGCCAAATTGTTGCCCAATTTTAACCTTAAAAACGATCGCTTTGTTTTCTTTCAATTAAAATTTACGCCAAAACATTCCGTTGCAACGCTGAAAAAAGGTGATTATTTTTGTATCTGAAATTAGTTTGATATATGAAGCCTTGAGAAGGTATGACCTTCAATTTTTCAAGTGAATCAAAATCCAAATTCTAAATAGTCAATGAATGTTTTTTGGCTTTAAAACAAAAAATTGGTTTTTAAAAGCACAGAAAGAAAAAAATTTACCCTTTTACATGAGGGAATTACTGGCATAAGTTTTACCAGCAATTGAATTTATCAGCAAATGACTCGAAAAATACCAAAAAAATCATTTTGGGGTAAAATTTTGGGTCTAAGTTCTGCATATTATATTGCACCATAAAAGTTGTGCTAAAAATGGGGAAGATTTTATTTTCCCAACTATTTATCTGCAATCAATCCAACTAAAGAAGAAAGTATTTTTATTTTCATTTTTTGTCCGGATAGTGTATGTCGGCTTTTCAAATTTCGGCCAATTGCGCCCTTTCTAAAGTAATTCTCTCTGTTTTAATTTTACTGCTTCTTAAATAAAATGTTTAGTTTCATTTCAGTTGAGAGCATTATCAATTGTTGCTCCGACCATATGAAAAATGGGGATAAACTTTGTATTCGCATATGGTTTAGTTTTTTTTCGTTTTCCAAGCAAAATCCAGTACAACAATTATGTACGGTAATGGCGAGTCAACTGATAAATCTTGGCTCATTTCCAAATTCCCACGCCTCTCATAAAATTGCAAAACAAAGCGGTTCATAAATTGTTCACACGGCAAATTGCATGTTAGAAATTTTGTGAAAATTTAGTTTTAACTGAAAGAATTATTTTTGGAGAACTTCAGCGCCATTTGTGATTCAGCGCCAAATCATCAAGAAATCAAAAAGCTTGCTTTTTTTAACTTCGTTTTTGTTATTTTTTTTGTATTCTTATTTGTTTTTCTAAGAAAAGGTTGTCCAATATGCCTATTTAGCTATAACTGTCGAATGATGCTACGGTTCAATTTTTGGCTCATATCATCTTGTTGCACCAGGCAGAAAGTAAAAGTCATGAATATGATTTTTTATAGACCATGGTCTGAACATTCTGTGCTAGTTGCACAGTTGCCGGCTATCCTTGTTGTCATTAGATTTTGGTAGGTACTTAGTTAAGCGCAAAATCCGTGACCATAAGGTTTTAAGTAGAGATATCAGAAAATAAGGATTTTGTGGTTGCTGTGCAAGTAGCACTAAATTTTCCGTTCATATTTTAAAAATACACAAAATGATTTCTTTCATAAGTTTTTCAGATAAGTGTTGTTTTGGTTGTGCGTGGTGTGATGAAAAGATCTGAAAAAAAACTAAAACTTGAGTGTAACCGAAGGTCCGAAAATGCTGCTAAAAACTTTCGAATTAAAAACATTTACTAAAGTTTCATCGCTTATCCTTCTATAATAGACCTGCTCTTTTTTTACTCGCTCGAAATAGGATTTTAACTTAAAAATTTCAAACTGGTTCTTCTGGTTACTGGAAATTTTTTTTGAAAATTTATAATATTGTTCAAATCAAGATTGAAAGGGCTTAAGTATAGTTTTTTGTCGTAAGGTTTGGATTGAAAAACAAAATAGGCTTGCTCGCTCACCTTGTTGGCACAAAATTAGACCAAAAATCAAAATTTCAATCAAAATTTCAGGTCGAAATTTTAAAAAAATCCATTTCTTTGTCTTTTTCCTTCTAACATAATTCGACGGGTATAGCTTACAATTTTTGGCGGATAAATATGAAAAAAAATATATTGCTTGCAATTTTTGACGAATACAGAAAAAAAATGTTGCCTGACCTCAAAACAAAAATGCTTGTTAAATTAGGCCAATTTAAGATAAGTAATTTGTCCAGGCTTCCATTTTTTTTAACGGCACCTAGGCTTGGCAGCGAATTAATGCGAATCAGAAGTAATTGCAATTTGAGTTTTGGTGGCTAATTTATCCAAATATTACGTTATCAGACTCCAGTTTTATCATAATGAGCAAAGGAAAACAACGAGGCCCAGTTAAAATTGAAGAAACGTGTTCGAAGAAACGTAAAAATACAAACTTTTTATGTTAGGGAGATGTTTGCCACCGGATTCTTCATTTTAAATGAATATCGAAATAAAAAAACTAATCTTTTTTTTTGTAAAATGAAAATTTCCTCAGATCAGACTACTAGGTTTTTTCTACAAAGAACTAGGATGTGAACGCTTATGCAGAGTTTTTTTTGCACCACATTTTTTCAGTTAAACCGTTGTTCTAAAAGTGGCTGGGTAATTTATCGAAATCTTTATGGTTGGGCAGAATGGTTGAGTAACTTTATCGAAAAATTTATCGAAACCTCAAAAGTATCGAAACAACAACTTAAGAAATTGATAGACGTTCTTTTTTGAAAATTAGGGCGTAGCTGTTTCTGCAAAATACTTTCAAAATTGGTGCCTTCAATTGAAAACTTAATCTCAGATTATGTAAGTTACTTTTTCAGTGAAGTTAAAAAAATTTTTTAAACACGTCGAAAAAAATACATGTTAGTCATTTTTTTTCTACAACAAACAGATTTTGAAGGTTGTATCAGAGAGCATTTGTAGAAAAGAACGCGCCGCGCAAACGAGGTCTCATTTTCGATTCAAAAATTACACTTTTTGATGACAATTACTTCGAAAAAAAATTGAGTTCAGCCGTTTTTGGAGAGGAGCTCCCCAAAACTCGTTTTTTCTGGTTGAACTTAAAATCTTGGTTTGAGAAAAGATCAAAAATCTAAAAACATGGGTCCAACATTCCTTCCATAGACAATTTTGAATACTATAGAAAATGGGGTTTGCTAGCAGGAGACAAGGAGAATCAGCACGCACACAAGGAAGTAAGTATCTTTCTTTTCGTGAAAATCGATACAGTGGTTTCTGAGAGAAATAAGTCTTTTATTTAGAGAGAAATCAATAAATTTTCTAAAGAAAATCAGAAAATCATAATAATTAACATAAAACCAAAATCCCATACATTTTGATAAAACTTAATTAGATACACTCTGAACATAGAGAATCACAAAAAAAAGTTTTGATTGCAGATTGGTTTGAATACTATGGAAAATGGGGTATGCCAACAAGAGACAAGGAGAATCCGCTTACACACAAATAAGTAAGGATTTTTTTTGGTGAAAACCGATAGTGGTTTTTGAGAAGAACAAGTTTTTTCTAGAAAATTCATTATTTTTTACAAAGCGTCTCAGAAAATCAAAAAAAAACCAAATCACATTTTGACAAATCTTAATTGAAGACAATGTGAACATAATGAATCGCAAAACAAATTTCAATTGACGCTTATTTTGAAAATATCTGAATCTTTAAATAGCCTTTTTGCGCTCTAAAACCTAGAAAAGTTGAAAAAAAAGTACAAAGGTGATTTTTTCACTTTGCTTAATGCTGAGCCTGAGCTTCCCTGATAAAAAAACTAAACTAGCAAAAAAACTATTTTGTCAAAAAAAACACTACTTTTAAAACAAAGGCTTTTTTCCTGAAAAAATATTCATCCTCAAGGCTTCAAACAGTAAAAATAGCTTGGTGAACTGTATAAAATAGCAGCCAGTACACAGGCTGTGAAACAGACAGGTCATTCGCCATTTTTGTTTCATTTCTGCATGTAAAATTACTTGCCCTGCAAAAAGTCAGAAACTATACGAAATTGTATAAAAAATACTCTTGTTTGTCGAAACATCAAAAAACATTAAAATCGAACACTGTTGTTGGAAGTTTTATGGTTCTTAAATTGTTATCTATCGTGTTATTGCACCAAAAATTTGCACTTTGGTTAAGTTTCACTGATACTATATTGATTATTATTGTACTTACATACCAAATCAAGGGTCTTTTTCCTTGTTGAATATATTATCATATTCAGAGCAACTCAGGTTTTAAAGGTTGATTCAGAGAGGATTCTTTAGAGAGGAAAGTGTTGCAAACGCGTTCTTTGGATTGAACCCAGAAATTTGAATTTGTTAATGGCTATAATTAAGGATGTGAAGCACTTGGGCTCAGCTGTTTACGAAGAGTAGCTCCGGAATTGGATTTTCTGGCTCATCAAAAGCCCCGGAATTGGATTTTCTGGAATCAAAACAATTATTAAAAAAATCAAATCTTTGTGATGCATTTTAATTGAATACAACTAGAAAAAAATTAATCACAAAGTTTTTTTTTTATTGTCGTTTATTTAGCAAAATCTGGATCATGAAATAGTTTTTCTGCGCTCTAAAACCTAGAAAATGAATTCTATTTGAAACAAAAGTTCAAAGGTGGTTTTTATGCTGAGCCTGAACTTACCTGTTAAAAAAATTAACCGAGCAAAAAAAAACTCCTCCTTTCCTTTTATATCTGAGACTTTTTTCTTGAAAGAAAAATAAGTCTACATGACGGCAAACAGTAAAAAAAGCTTGGTGATTCATATAAAATAGCACTCACTATACAGCAATCACTTTTTCTTTTCGTTTCTGCATGTAAAATTCTTTGCCAAGCAAAAAATCAAAAACTCTACCAATTTGTAGAAATTACTATGGTTCGTCGAAACATAAAAAATTATCAAAATTAACACAGACAAGGAATTACGGCTTTTTTGTTTCGTGAAAACTGATGCATTGGTTTCTGAGAACAACAAGTTTATTTTGTAAGAGAAATCAAAACCTGTTCCAAAGTGTCTCAGAAAATCAAAATAAATTATACAAAAACAAATCACGTTCTTTTTGACGAGCTTTAGTTGAATATAACATGAAAACAATGAATCACAATTTTTTTTTGATTGACGCTCGTTTTGCAAGTTTTGGATCATTAAATAGTGTTTTGCTCTCCAAAACCTAAAAAACGAAAAGTACTTGAAATAAAAGTTTAAAGGTGAAATTAAACCTTTTTGCAATTTGCTTAATACTGAGCCTGAACTTAATACTTCCTGTTAAAAAAACTAAACTAGCAAAAAAAAAGATTTTCTTAAACATAAAACTTCTTTTATATCAGAGGCTTTTTTCCTGAAAGAAATTTTTATCCACATGACATTAAACAGTGAAAATAGCTTCGTGAATTATGTAAAACAGCGAACAGTATATTGGCCGGGAAGCATAGACAGGTCATTTAATAATCAATTTTTCATTTCATTTATGCTTAGCATATTACTTGTCATGCAAATCGTCAGACTTGTAGAAAAATCTGTTGTTCATTAAAACATCAAAAAACATCAAAATCAAATACTGATGGTGAAAGTTTTATAGATTTCATTTTGTTGTTGTAATATTGTATCTCAAAACTTCGCTTTTGATTTAGTTTCCTTGTAACAAAATTGATTATTAGTGTACTTACCTACCAATTCATGGGTAATTTTTCTTTCTTGAAACTATAATCATCTTCAGAGCAACCTGTTTTTGTGAAAATTTTATTCTCCACGAAACGCATGCCGACTTACACATCTACTGGCGCATTTTAAATTAAGCGGTTATAAACGGGCTTATTTTGACAGACTAGCCCGTTAATAGTTTCAATAGTTTCTGTAGTTTCTGCACAAATCACAGAAAACACAATTATTGTGATTGGTATTGTTATTTTGTACATATGATAATTTCAGTTTGAAAGTGTTAACGAAGTGCCATAGCTGAGTATTTTACTTTTCCCCACCTGATAGCTTTTACAAGTCATTTTTGTGCGCTTTTCCGGATTACTACAAAAATCGGCATGTGGACTAATTAGGCTATGGCAAACATATTTGGTCTTCATACTTAAACTTGAACTCCTCGTTATACTATGAAGGTGATACATATGTAAGATAGGGGTAAACGAAAAAAGAGCCCATTTACATAAAAAGCTTATAATTGAATAAAATGAAAAGTTTCAAAATCGATTTGAAGAACTAGAAGAAAAAAAACTCACTTGTGGGTTTGTTTGGATCCGAGGGGACATATTTATCCACTGCAATTTTCGGAGAAATGACTGCTGCTGCCTGAGGAACATTAGGAACATTAGCAGGAGCAGCAATTGAGGCATAGGTTCTTGGGGATTCGACGTTGGAGTTCTGAGATTGACCTGCAAGTTTGGGCGGATCTGCACGTTCGGTAGGTGCCTGCTTGGAGGATGGTCCAGGACTGGGACTTCGAATCGTAATCGCTTTCCGAGGCGCAGCATTCTTTCCGGGAGTAGCCACAGATAGCGGCAAAGATAAGGGTTGGGATCCTGTGCTTTGAAGACCAGCCTCATTTCCAGGTAGAGCATCATCTTTGGGGTTCTGAGTATTTGGAGACAAGCCTGCTTGATTATATGAAGTAGAGAAGTCCCGCTGATTTATATTGGGAGCAGCGTTAGGGTAATGAGATGGGTCGGAATATGCGGGGTAACCATTGTAGAACTGTGGATTGACTGTAACAGCGTTAGATGATTGAGAAGGATCGGAATATTCAGGATAAGTATTGTAGAACTGTGGATTGGCTGGAACAGCGTTAGATGATTGAGAAGGATCGGAATATTCAGGATAAGTATTGTAGAACTGTGGATTGTCTGGAACAGCGTTAGGGTAATGAGACGGGTCGGAATATTCGGGATAAGTATTGTAGAACTGTGGATTGGCTGGAACAGCATGGGGGGATTGAGAAGGATCGGAAAATTCAGGATAAGTATTGTAGAACTGTGGATTGTCTAGAACAGCGTTAGGGTACTCAGGAGGATTGGACCAATTAGAGGAAGCATTGAAGAATTGAGGATTGACTAGATTAGCGTTAGGGTCCTGAGGAAAGTTAGACGATTCAGGGTTCTGAGAAGGATCGTTCAGTCCAGGTGCAGCATTGTTGATCTGAGTATCGCGTTCTTCAACAAAAGGGTTCTGCGTGGACCGAATTTTTTTTGAACGAACAAGCTGGTCGACTGGCTTCAAACTGGGCTGGGCATCGATTCCTATTCGCCCCTGAATTGTGCCCACATTGAGATGTTGAGCTGCAGTGGTATCTCTTTGTATGTGGTCTTCCGGATCTCCGGGTGGTATATTTTGAGGTCCTTGTACACTAATCCCTGTGAACTCATTGTTTGGCATTCCTGATGATGCTACTCTTGTTAAAGTGGCGCCCGCTGAGTCTGTTACAGGCGTCTGTCCAAGGTTTCGTCCAGCCTTAAGAATATTTGCCAGTGAAACATAATCAAAGTTAGGATCGTAACGACCCGGTCGGGAAATAAAACCGAATGGCGTTTTGTCGAAGGTAGCCTTGCTGCGATTTCGGGAACCAGTTTTTTGTGTTTGATACTGTGGGTTCTGATGCAATGCTTGGTTTACAGCTGGGGTCCCAAGAGGTACTACTGCTTTGCCTAACCCTCTTCTTGATGTGGTCAGACTGGGAGAACTTGAATTTCCAGGAGCTGCAGAATGCTGCTGATGCACGGAACTGGTATCAGGGCTTAGAAAACCAGATACGTTTCCTTGCGAAGCAGCACTTCCAGGAGAAGCTACAGAATGATGATGTACGGACGGGGAGCTAGGGCTTTGGAATCCAGATATGTTTCCATAGGAAGCAGCACTTCCAGGAGAAGCAACAGAATGATGATGTGCGGACGGGGAACTAGGGCTTTGGAATCCAAATACATTTCCTTGCGAAGCAGCACTTCCAGGAGAAGCTATGGAATCATGATGTATGGACGGTGGACTAGGGCTTTGTAATCCAGACACGCTTCCTTGCGAATCAATACTTCCAAGAGAAGATACAGAATGATGATGTACGGACGTTCGAAGAGGGCTTTGAAGTCCTGACGCATTTCCAGGCGCATTAATATTATCGAAATGTCCTATGGGACTCTGACTCACTGCATCGTTGTGGCCTTGTAAGTCTGTTGCAAGACCAATAGCGCTCTGAGGCCGGCCATAATTGAAGCGGCCAAGCTGTTCTTGGTTAATATGACCTGGTGATTGAGTCAATAGTTGCAACGGCTGGGGTATTAAAACATTGGCATTTGCGTTTGCCTCTGATCCTGCTCCTAGAACAAAAAGTATTTCGTAAAAACTTCATATGAGCGTGAATTGAATGCGTTATAACTGGTTCAAAATTTTGTACTCGTTGATAACTTTCTTTTGAGCCTACTTTTTTTGTTTTTTTGTCCGAAAATTTTTGAAACTTTTTTTCTGAACGACTTTGAAAGTAAACAAGTGTTATTAAACAAAAAAATATTTCAGTACATCAAAATTGGAGAAAATTTAGTTTAATCTTCTTTATTGGAGTGCTGTATGAAGTTTGTATGGAAAGATGCGGTTCTAGGTGCCTCTTGAGGTGGGGAGAGGTGCGCTTTTTCAAAGAAAAATTAGAAGCTATGTCGAATTTTTGAAACCAGTTCAAAAAGTTTTCATAAAAACTATTTACATTCTTGATAACTATCGCTGCGAAATACTTAAAAATAACCAATCAACATCCATGACAAAAACTTAAAATAATTTGTTGGTGTGAAGCTATTTAAAGTTTTAGCCAGAGAAAAATAAATTCAACTTAGAGAGCAATGCTCTTCCTCTCCTCCAATCTTGCCAGAATAGTAAAAACACCAGTTACACTAGATTTATTGAGACTCATAGAAATAATAGTAAGAACAGGATTGGTATAAGGTAAAGAAGTTGAACGAATCTATTTGGTCGAACGAATCTATCTGGTCGAAAGGTGTACCGTATCCAAAATCACTCCATGAGAGAACCGAGCCGGTTTTGAACTCATCTGGTGCGACCAAATGAATCTCGAGCAGACTCATAATTGCTTATATTTAAAAAAAAACAGACATAGAACAGAAAAATAAGATTAGGAAAAGGCAACACATTGATAAATCAAATTGAAAATAATAGTAGCTTATTTCCACGTCTCAATAAGTCTAATCAAACCAACTGAGACCAGGTCACAACCAGGACGACAGACGAAACCTCTGCATCGCAAAGCAAAAAAGCAGACTACAACGAGTATTCATCTACAAAACTGTTTATGCAGTAAGTTACCAATCATCATTTTATGATCTGCATCAAATGGAACAGTAAAATTGGGTCGACGAACGTATATTTTAATACTGTCCATAATAAGTATTATATTTAATCACCTAGTCGATAACAAAAGTATATCTAACTCAGAGTTTTTCTAAAACTTTCAGATTTTTATGTTTCTTGAATATAGAAAAATACAAAAAAAAGTAGTTAGTAAAAGCATTTATGCTCAGTTTTTATAAAAAAAATTCATTGTTCCTTGCTTCTCAAGGTACCCTTCTCTTAATTTTGTTCTTCCCTTAATCAAACAACAGTAGTTCAAAACGACTATCTTAAATTCAATTCAAGATCATAAAGACATTTCTTGGATATTCAACTGATTTTAAATCACTGAAATTTTAGTTAAATTTTATCAAGGTCTATACTTGGTTCAATTAAATCTTCTTTTTTCAATTAAGAACAAGTCATCAAAGCTTCCAATTGGATCTTCACACTTAAATTTCAAATACAAATTCTAAACTTTTATCAATAACGTACAATTTAATTTGTTTTCAAAATCCAGATCATCAAGGCTGCCCTTGGATCACTTAATAATTTTGAACATACCTCTTCAATTAATTCAAACCCTTATATACAGCCCAAAAATAACTGAAATTTTTACAACAAAATAATCATTTAAAACAGCGAAGAGCTTCAGTTACTCATTCTTCACTTGAACCCTATCTCCCATGTCTAGAACAAACATTAGAACTAGTAAGAACTAAAATAGTATCGAACAATATTTTGTGTTCTTGGGGATTAGTTTTCTATTTTTCAACCCTCAATCTCATATCATACCTCAATTAGGTAAATTAAGTTTACCTAAATAAAAAAAAACATTATTTGAGAGCGGTAAAAAATCCATCAGTCGAATCGATATATTATCTCCACAATTTGTCCTGCGACAAAATAAAACCCCGAGGATTAAAAAAACCTCACAAAAAGCATAAGAACTAACATTTTAGAAAAGATAAACTGAAACTGATGGATTTTGCATCAATGATTCTAGCACTTATGTGGAAAAATAATTTGGGAAACAAACAAACCATAATTCTTCATGAATAGAGAATCAAAGATTCAAGATATTACCACGTTATTACAATTAAATAGTTCTATCCAATCAAAAAAGCAACCATAAATGCAATAATTTTTGAACAAAAACAAATTGCGAAAACTAAATTTCCAGAAAACGAATTTCTATTTCGGAATCTGACTCATCAACTACACAAAAACTTGAAAACCTTGGAGATCTTTTACACGAAAAAAAGAACCAAATGACAATCAACAAGGACAGATGATATAGAACTAGACTCCTCAAAAATTTTGAGGAAAATATCAAAATTATTCATCATCAAAATTCTTAACGAGCAAACTCATTATTCACAAATGATGTTTTCTTAATCATTCACAGTTAACTTTCAATAGTAGCTACAAGTGAAACGTTTTATTTATCCCCACCAAAAACACGGCACTCAAATTAGGAAGAGAAGTCAACCACCTTTCTCAACTTTTAGACTCAAACCGCTAAACACTTACCGTTTTAGAGATCTCGAAAACAAAAAAAAACGTCTAAAAAGAATACTAGCTTGGTTCTTTTCAGATTACTTACAGCATTATTTAGATTTGGACAATCCCAAAAAATTTTTGACCTGAAAGTGACGAAGATACAATTTAAGCAGATGAAACGGATTATGTATGGGAGCCAGAATGGTATTACATTTTTAAAGGCCAAATGATATCTTTTGTGCAACAATTGGAACTATTTCAGTGCGGAAAGACTACCTAAGAATAAAACCATTAACAACAGATGCCCATTAACAACAGAAATTAAAATACAGTATTTTACAAAAGAAATGGTAACAACAGCTTCAACTCAACATTTGTGAATACACAAGAATCTTTAAGTGGATTAACAAATCTAACTCAACAAAATATTTAAACGCCATCAGATTTTGTAAATGAAGAAATTGTCGAAAAAATGTCTATATCATCGCAACAAAATATTTGACATAGCTACAATCAAGAGGCCCATCATAAAACCAATACTCCCAATATAAATTAAACTGAATCAACGTTTCTTTCAACCTTTACAGTAAAACAGTTGCTCATTAATATTTGGATATGAATTGGCAAACATTCAAACCACTCACTGAAATGTCCATTCAACAAACCATATGATACAAATGGAAACAATTTTGCAAATCATAATTACCTTTTTATACAACCAATAGCAGGACCACTCAATGAAAACTCAACCTAATCTTATGACTAAAATTATAATCAACAACAACACCTATAAACCCACTTACTCATTACATAAAACCCATTGACAAAAGAAAACCAATGCTGAGATGAGAGAGATGCGCGTTTGCAGTTTTTTTAGGTGTTACGTCGAGTTCAGATCAAACCAACCATTCAAAATATCCATTTGTTTTTTAAAAACTATCACTGTGAAATGCTTAGAAATATCCAATCAACATCCATGACTAAAATTTGAACTAATTTATTAGTCTGAAACTCTTTATAAAATAGAGAACAATAATATAGAAGAACAAATTTAAATTAGAGAGCAAATGCTCTTCCTCTCCTCTAATCTTGCGAGAAAACCAGTATATTTAGATCTATTGAGACTAGGAAAAATAAGAGTAAGATAAGAATCGGTATAAGACTAAGAAGTTGAACGAATCTATCCGACTGAAAAGAAGATCATCGTGACTACCAGACGGTGCGCATAGTCCAAAATTACTCTATGAGAAAGCCGACCTGGACTTGAACTCATCTGCTGAGACAAAATGATTCTCGAGCAGACTTAAAAACATCAAGATTTTGAAAAATAGCAGACATATAAAAGACAAATTAGTCTTAAAAAGTGATAAACTAAATTGAAAATAATTTAGCTTATTTCCATATCTCAGTAAGTATAATCAAATCAAATCAATAACAAAGCTGATTTCAGGTCAAAACCAGGACAAGAGACCAAAACTCTGCATCGCAAAGCAAAAACGCAGACTAAAACGACTATTCATCCACAAAACTGTTTATGCAGGTATTTTCCATTCATCATTTTATGAACTGAATCAAATAGAGCTGTAAAATCCAATTCAAGATCACCAAGAAATTTTTTGGATATTCAACTTTTTTTAAATCACTAAAATGTTAGCTAATTTTTTCTAGGCCTGTCCTATTTTTTTTTCATTAAGAACCAATCATCAAAGCTTCCCATTGGATCTGTAAACTTAAGCTTCAAAAACGAATTCTAGAGTTTTATCCACAACTTGCAATACTAATTATTTTTAAAATCCAGATTGTCAAGGCTTCACTTGGATCACTTAATAATTTTAACCCCACCCCTTAAACTAGTTCAACCCTTATATACAGCCCAAGATTAACTGAAATTTTCCCAACAAGTTAACCATTTTAAACATTGAAGAGCTTCAGTTACTCATAATTCACTTGAACCCTTTCTCCCATGTCTAGAACAAATATTAGAACTAGTAAGAACTAAAAAATTATCTTAAAATGTTTTGTGTTCTTGGTGATTAAGTTAATATTCTTCAACCCTCAATTTTATATCAAACCACATTTAGGTAGGATTAAGTTTATTTTAATGTATTGAACGTCATATTCATAGATCATTACAAAAACTTTCTAGCGAATTGATATACTATCTACCCAAACTTGTCTTGCCACAAAAATTTACCCCGTTGATTTACAAAAACCTCACAAAAAGGGTAGGAACTAACGATAAAGCAAAAGCAAACTGACACCTGGATTTTGCATCAATCTTTCTATCTTTTATGTCGAAAGATAATTTGGGAAACAAACAAACAATATTTCTTTAATTGAAAATTCTTGAAACGACCTCGTTATTGCACCATCCGAACAAAAAGTAGGTTACACCCAATCAAAAATCGAATAAAAGTTGCTATAGTTTCTGTTAAGAAATTAAATTAAGTAAACTAATTTTTCCAGAAAACAAAACGCTTTTTCGGAACCTGACTCAGCAATTATACAAAAAATACAGAAAACCATAGAAATCTAGTAGACGACCAAATCGAATCAGTTGGCAACCAGCGATGTTTTTAATGAATCCGAACCACATCATCATCAACGAAAAGCAAACACAGGATTGAAAACACTTCTAGTCGCAATCCTGAGAGATTATATCACTGGATTCAACAGATGAGACACATTGGAAAGTATAATCTAACTGTCATATTGCACACAGATTGATTCAATAAGAAAAAAAATTGACAAGGGCTCCATTTTCCATTTTTCATTAAGCTAATTAGTGACCTGTCATGACCACCGCAATCTGATATTCTGATAGTAATTTTGTGTCGAAAAGAAAAAGCCCATGCTAACAAGAGTTTCCAGAAGAAAAAAAGACAAATACTAGATTACTACTTACCTGGTATTAGCAAAAAAACCTCAAATAATGGGATATTCACTAATTTTTAAATGTTTACCACCAAATCTTAACAATCAAACAGCACCACTCGGAATACAATCAAATGATATAAAGTTAGATTTCTCAAAAGATTATAAGTCAAATATCAAAAGAGTTCAACATCAAAAATTTAAAAGAGCAAACCCAATGTTCACTGATGATTCTTTTTTAATCATTCACAAATAGATTTTAGTTCTAGATACAAGTGGAACGTTCTATTTATCCCCACCGCAAACACCTCGACACTCAAAAATCAGAACAAAAGTCAATCGTTTTTCACAACTTTCAGACTCAACCCGCTGAAAACTTACTGTTATAGACATCTCGAAAATATTAAAAACCGATCTACGAAGAATACTAGCGTGGTTCATTTCAGATTGTTTCCAGCTTTATTTGAACTTGCACAATCGCAAAAAACTTTCGACCACTAAGTGACAAAGCTACAAACTTAGCATATGAAACGAATTATGTAGTGAGCCAGAAAGGTATCACAGTTTTTTTCTCTAATATACCAATTGATATCTCTAGTGCAGCAAATGGAACTATTTCAGTTCTAAAAGTCCACCTAAAAGTATCTTCATTAGCAACAGATACCAGATCTTGAAATTGCAACTTAGTATTTGTGATCGAGCATCTAACAACAGGTTCAACTCAACATTTTTGAATACTCAAGACCACTTAAACTGAACTACAAACATAACTCAACACAGTATTCAAACGCCATCACATTTTGGAAAGGGAAACCAATAGTTGAATAAAAACATTTTACATATACATCCTACAATCAAGACACCCATCATAAAACTAACACTCGGTATAAAAAAAAACTGAAACAACCTTACTTTCAACAGTTAGAGCAACAGTTGTTCCCAAATATTCCCATATGGATTACCAAACATACAATTCAGTCACTAAAATTGTGCATTCAATAAACCAAATGATACAAATGGAAGAAAACTTGAAATTTATTACGTTTTTTATGCAAACAAAATTTTAGCAATCCAATAGCACGACCTATCCTTATAAATCAATCCTATTCTCAAAAACATAAATACAATCAATAAAACCTATAAACCCAAAACCTCGTTTCAGAAATATCGATCATAAGAAAAAAAACTCAAACAGATCACACTGAAAACTATCCTTTTTTCCAACAAAATCAAAAGTAACCAAACAAACAGAGAATTTTTTAGAAACCAACCCCTTCATTCGGAAGATGAAAAATACTTCCATCCAATCCAACAACAAAATAATTGTTACCACTGAGGGTATCAATGGAGTGACATAAATTAACCAGATGATAATTTTCAACCAGATATCTTTGATTCTACACAAATTCACCAAGACCACAGCAAACGCAACAAAAACTCCTTATAAAGTCAATTTCTACACAAACAAATCATAACGTACAACAACATTATCCAATCAAAACTCAAGGCTACCAACCACAATCAATGAGAAATGAAATCCCATAACCTTACTACTTACAACAACTTGAATTACAAAAATCAACTCACGAATTTCACGCCAATTTCTAAACCAGCGGAAGTTTTCACAAGACAATGAATCCATACCTTTTTGATGGATCACCTATAATATCAAAAAGACTACTAATTTTTTTCACACGAACAGATCCCGAATACTCAGTAGAGGTTAATTTAAACACTGTCACACCTATAAAAACACCATCATCGAAACTAGATTCATAGACGTACAGCACTGATACAAACCACACTAGACAGTGCAGCCCAAAAAAACTTTCAGTCTAACCAGTAGAAAATAAATCCATTTGGAAACGTTTTAGACAACAATTCTCAAAAATGTTCGACTCAGAAAGAAACAAACAACTTCAAATAGTTTTACGTAATGAGATTAATCGACTCCCAAATGAAACAATAAAACAGCTCGCTGAATGAAAACTCTGGTTGTATAAGCATATTCCCTAAACAGATATGACTTAAAATCACAAAGAGGACAAAAAAATCTAATGATGACATCAACACCACTATTAAGGAAATTAGCAATAAAAAAAGAAAATCACCTCATTCATCAGTTTGCGAACCAGATAGAGACTTTGGCTAAACCAAGACTTTTACATAAGCAGAATTACGGTTATAAATACTAATTAGAGAGTGTACAGCAATTATACATTCACCAACGGAATATGAATTTTTAATCCTGGGATCAAACTCCAACTGCTTTATTAATAGATCAAAAACCTTGATCTGTAAATTTTCTTTTTCTTTACACTAAAATCTAACCCTAATCATAGAGTATAAAAATTTCAAATAGTTCTAATATAATTTCCAAACTTAAACATACTTACACATACTTAGTAGAAGCGCCACCAGATTCACTTACACAAAAAACAGCCGTTGAAAAACCACACTCACACAATGTCAGATTGTTTTTTGCTTAAGTTGAAATACCGCTACGGTTAGTATGCAAACATGCAGTTATGTTTAAATACGATATTTAACAAATCAACCATTAAGTGCCTTTTCTACGTTATTTGGAGTGTCGAAATAAGTATTATGAAGTCCAATTAAACAGAAAACAACACATTTGAATCCATAATCCATACTATATTCCTCGCTGATAAAAGAATAGGCAATTAAAAACACAAAAACATGTTCTACAACAAAACAAATATTTTCCACTAAAAAAGAAAGAAGATCCAATAGACCCTATCATTTTAACAGTACCTTCAGATACTTACAAGAAAGATACAATAAACAAAGTGTTTGATCTAAAAGACCCAGCTGATAACATGTTTCAACCACGTCAAGAAAACGAAAATTTTTTTTATCAAGCACAGTTGAAATGACAACCGGCCAACCCAACAAAAAATTCCAAAATATTGACCCAAACGAACTGTTATTCGCCAAACGAACTCTTGGCAAAAATACAAATCCAAGCCCGGAATTTCCGATTTTAACATTTTAGGAAACAAAACATTACTCAGATACTTTCGAAATTTTAACAACATCTCAATGAAAGAAAACACAGATAATAGAATATCGTTACACAGATACAAAAGTATCATCCCTACCACTAAATTTAATTTGTATAACATTCTCCACATCTTATTCTTTAAATACAAAACGACTAATTGAATTGGAAAAAAAACTCGTCAAAATTTTGCCATAAATTTTTACATAGCAAATGTACCAAAACAGATTTGAGTACTATGCAATGACTGAGTCACTTGTCAATTAAATCAACGTTTCCATATCAAAGATGAATCGTTGAAACTCAGACTTTGAAGGAAAACGTTTATTTTTGAAACATAGAATCTCTTTTTATACAAAGGGCTCTATATCACAATCTTCCGATGGTTATTCATACACAATTGTCATTGTAGACGCATTTACACACAAAAAAGCACTAAACATGTTGTACACTGCCATGCTTACTTTGGATTACCGGAAACACTTATTACACACAACGGGACAGAATTTGTTAACAATGAAATACTACACGATGACAGTTAAATAATTTTGAACAGAAATCTAGAACCTCACACGCTCCATGGAGAAATAGATAGCTTGAAGGCATGAAGCTTTCATTGCCAGAAAAAATTCGATGTATAATCAACGTAAAGGATAAAAATTACGCTGAATGGTCAACAAATGTAAAGTTATTCCCACATGAATATAATTCTCAAATCAAAACAACATTTGGATTTCCATTTGATGAAATGATTTCCAATCAAAAGCCACGTAAACTCGATAATGTTTATCCCGAACGCAACGAAAAGTATACACAAAAACTGCCAACCAACAATGGACTGAGGGTGTTATAGTTTACCAATTGAAACTCCTGATGAAAATGGTTTTGATTACCCATAATTTTTATTCTTAAGTTAATTCATGCTTTGCATCAGCTTCAGATTTAAAAATGGGACTAATTGATATATATCAAAATTTACAATAAATTGAACTTCAAAGAAATTACAACCCACCAGAAAAAAAGCATATCAAATTATAGAAAAACGTACAGATAAAACAATTAAATGATCAAAGTAAAAAAATAACTCAACATAGAAACAAACTCTCTCAATTTTGTCCCAGTGAATACCCTCTTCGCGAACTAACGCAACTAGACTCTTTTACTGGACTCCACGTAGTTGAAATACTTCAGTAAAACAATGATCTAAAAAAAACTAATGTACAAAACTATTACTACAAACATCAATTAAAATATTGAAAACTACACCAGAAAAACACTCTAAGGACACAATCATAACACAAAGAACAAAATGAAATTTCAAAGAACAAATTTTACTTCCGGAAAAAAAGTCACAACAACTTCATTTTGCCATCGCAATCAATCTAGAAAATCCTATAAGATTTTTTATTCTTCAACCTAAATATCAAAAAAGGCAGAGTTTCAAAAACCACCTAATTAAGTATTGGTTATTAACTCTTTCAACAAATTTAAATGATCAAAAGTTCCGAAAAAATAAACACAATGAAAAGAATTGTGTATTAGCTATTTTCAAATACCTATAAGAAATTTTTGTTATCTGTATTTTTCAGAACTAATCATCCAATCAACAACCAATCATATCAATAGAAATTATCTCACTTTCATTCAAAACACTGCTATCATTAGCCGACATAACTCCAACTTGAATTAAGAGTAAAATTTTCTCTAAAGACCTAACTGTAGTTCAAAAACACCCATTGCCCTATACTTGATAAATTATATTAATATCTAATAATTACATTGACTCTTAATATCGGTGCTTTGGTGTCAACCACAACCTGAAAATTAATGATGTCCAAGTAGATAAACATCTTTGGGTTCCAGCAGAGATATCAACAGGGTAGTCACAGATGAGATTTTGTGATATGAGAGCGCTATGGATGTGACTGAAATTTTTATAACCAATACGGTAGCCCGTTCCATCTCGTTTACCTTTGAAACCCAAAGTACTAGAAATCTGGAAACTCTCAAATGTAATGCCTTCAAAGTATTGCATTTATAATGAGAGATGTTGGGAAATGGGGTCGATGCTATAACTGAAATTATCAAGATCAATCTACCTATTGATTTTGTTGAACAGTTTTTTGATTTCATCATATTCACCCATTGTGATTTTGCCTGTTTTTCCGTCATATGGTCTAGATACTTTATCTTTTGTCACTATAAGGCTTGCTTTAATTTTGTAATTTTTGTAGTACACTAATTTGGTATCCGTTGCATTGTTTAAAAAAAATCGGAAACGTTTTTTCTGTCAATGCAACTCTCCATTCTTCTTGTAGATCGACATCTTTGCTAAACAGATTTTCAAAGCCCGCTAGTGAGTTGTCAGTGAAAATGCTCATTGAAGCTGATGACACCAGTGTTATAGTAAATGAATCTAAAGCATAGGTCAGCGAACTGCTTTCAGTGATTGTTCCGCTCTTAATGAAATTCGACGTGGAACGTTATATTTAGTCACTTTATTCGGGGATAACTTGTTAGCGCGGTTTGTTCTTGATTTAATTGTATTGACAAAACCTTATCGGTGTAAGAAAAAGTCAGTTTAACCTCCAAAAACTTATAAAGCAAAACTTATTGTGATCGAATGTTCTTCTCCGCAAAAGGGGATTTTTTTGCTTACTATTGTATAAATTACATTGCCCTTTTCTCACAAAAGTACCTTTATCTACCCAGAGTTTTTTTGGCTGTTTTATTTTAGTCATTCAATTAATCGCTTCGGCATTTGAGTTGGCCCACTTTGGTTTCAATGGTTGTACACGAAGAAAGCGATCATTCAATCCACTGAAACCATTAGATACTCAATTGCTCTGTTGTAGTCTGCAATTTTATCACTATACGCCCCATCAATTGACCATATTTCGTTTAAGCTGGACCTCGACTTGTATATTTAGTTTTCAATAGTTTTTCTTTAGCTGCTATAATCTCGCAATTTTTTTTTTCGTCTTTGTCTTCTCTGTAGTTGCAGATTCTGAATCGTTATCCGGCGTTCCGTACGCTTCAGAGTCTTCTTCTTTTTCTTCTTTCTCTCCTTCTTATCAATTGGATTTTGGGGCTGCCTTTTCTCTTTCACTGTCCACAACAGTCCTTCTGGTTCTCCGTCTCTTATTGCTTTTTGAACGAGAACTTGTCAACAGTTTTGGGAGAAGGGATGGCTGTAGCTGTTGAAGGCGAATACGTGAAACCTCTTCTTCTTTGCTTCTGTTGAGCTTCTTCCGTAGCCGTTGACTGAACCGCGATTTTAGCATATTTAATCCTAACCAACTATTCGTTAAGTTTGTGAGACGTCAAAATTAGTATGAAAGCAGGGTGGTACAAAATCTTAGTTTGATGTTATACAAAAAAGCTGATGCTTTAAGACCGGTTAGAACCTCATCAACGTAAAGCTCTTCATTGTTTTTCTTTCTTATAACTCACTCTGACTTTTTAAAAAAATTCAGTTTTTTTTTGCTCGCTTAAGTTTGTTTTTGTGCATGAGTTAAAATTTTAACATATTGCGTTAAGTAGTTAATGCCTCATTAAGCTCAGCACTTGTTTCAGGTTAATTTCCTTCATCTTCAGTGACTAGGTGAGCTTGTTCTTGTGGATTGTTTTCTGATTTAAAAACGAGGTGTTTCGGGGTGATTATGACTGGAGGATCAATTGCTGCTGTTGTTGCTGTTCTTGTTGTATTTAGAGGTCTTAAGCTGTTGAACTATGATAACTGCGGTTTTTTCATGTTTGATCGAGTTTTCAAGCAGAAAATGTAATACATGTAGTTGCTCTTTGATGTACACATATGCTTCGGAAATTGAACAAATTCTTTTGCTGCCAGTTTTATGCTGTCAAACATTTGAAACAAGAATAGAGTATATTTGTAACTAAATAAAAACCTTATTTGCTCTCCATAATAGCTAGTTTCTTTTCGACACTCGTTTTTGGATTGATTATACCTCTGTATTTTTTTTTCGAAATTAATGAGATTTGGAATCCTGACAGGCACTTTATTTACATTGAGCAAGACCTCACAAACAACTGATAAAATTTGACTTTTTGACAAAACCCCGTTTTTGAGTTGGTTTCAACTATACCATATGCCGCAGAATAGATTTTTTTTCGCGTTCATTTGTGATGAGTGTCTCTTCTGCCTTTTTAATGGTAAGGAGAAACTTGACGGTCCAAGTTGCATTGTGTTTGAACAGTATCTGAGACAGTCTGATGCTCGGAGATCTAAATCTATTACAAGATGTCCAAAGATTTCTTTGTGGGTTTCGTGAAATTTAGGGAACAATAAATTGTCTTCCGAGGTGAACAAGGTACTAAAATGCACGAAGTGATTTTAATAAAAAGATGTGAGATGTGTCTATAGTTCGTGACCATCGGCTTTGTTGGAGCTAACAATGTTTAACATAAATATCATCCAAGTCCTTGTGTCTTCCTGCCGTTGCTAGTTCACCGAACTCTTTATCATTGTATATTTCTTTGCATGGATCATCAAACTCTAGCAAATGGTTTTCAATGTTCCTCAAATGATCAAATCCATCTTTTTTTTTTTACAAAATTTGTTCAAATTCTGCGAGCGTTTAACTTTTCCCGAATCAAAGTTGAATAGGATCAAAGGGTCTTTCTGTCACTAGTTTGAAAACCAACTCTGTTTTTCCAGATCCCGAAGGTCCTACGACTACCATAAACAGTGTGGTCGATTTCCTTAAATTTGTTCATATCACTTGGGTTTGGTAGCACCTACACAACCGAACCAGACAATATTGAAAACCAAACTGATTTTTCGTCACAGTTTAAGTGCGTCCAAGAAAGTTAAAGATACAAAAAATTAGTAATAATGAATTTAAAATCTTTTGAGACATAACAATCACTTCTGATCTGGGGACAGAAACATCATTACAAAAGTTTCAAGATTTTTGTGCGGTGCTTCTTTGATCATAAACAAACTCGGTAACTATACTCGCATCAAGCTCATCAATTACTTTTTCAGACATTTTCAGAGTTTCAATTGGTTTTTTCTCTCTCTCTTTCTATCTATCTCCGATCTTTTATCTATCTCAATTGTTTCTTGAACTGATAGAAAAAAATATGCTGGTATTATCAAAAAAGAATCATTTATTTTTCTGAACAAAAAAAATCTCGTACCGAGTATAATCTGTGAAATCAATAGTTATTTCCTTGACATTGTGAGGTCAATTTCTAAATCTCTCTTTCTCTCCCTTTCTATCTCCGTCTTTTCATCTATGTCAACTGTATCTTGAGAAGATAGAAAAAAATATATGCTGATGTCATAAGAATGAAATATTTAATCTTATGAACAAAGAAAAATCTCGTATCGAAAGCATAATTTGTAAACATTAGTTATTTCATTGTAATTATCATTTATTTCAACTACGTAATTGTTGGGGACACTTTCAGTTTCTGCGTGAAAGACAATTTTTTCACAGAGGTTTTTTTTACTTCTTCAGGTAGGTCACTGCTGCTGAGGTCCAACTGTATGCCGGGGTGAAAATTGGGCACAAAGACTAGACAGGGATAACAAAATTCTCCTTTGCTGGCTAACATTTCGAATATACTTGTAATGATAAGAGTAGATGAATTGATCAATCACCGAAGAGAAGTCGTTTTAAAGTAGAGCACTCTTCTCCTGATAGTGTAATTTGTTCTTTTTGCTGAACCACTCGACATCGGCAATCAATTCGCTCTTTTCTGATCGAGGATTATTTCATGTCACTCTCTGGAGTCATCTAAGCACATAAAACTGAATATAGATTGAAACTGAAACTGAAACTGAAAATTTCGTCTCCAATTTTGCTAGTCTTTCGTTGCTGCTCATTTTTCAACCAATCATAAAAGACCTTGATTTTCTTCAGGGAACAGTGGTTCCCGTAGTTGTAATGATGTAATTGATTTTTTCAAGATGAATCAGTTTTGAAATGTAAGTTTGCAATTCTCGGGCAACTCAATTCATCAAAATTCTCGATTTTTTTATCAGGGTGCTTTGCAGTAGTTCAGTTTTCTCTTTTCGTTCGGCGTAAAAAACGGCGTTAGGTTTTCGCAAAACAAACATAGAACAATCTGATTGAGATTCAAACATGAATAATCACCGTTTTCCCAGTGAATGCCGAGCAAAAAAAATTGTCAACCAGTTGTGCGCTTTCTGTTCCGGTTTCGAAAATGTGTTGAAAAGGACTGGAGGTAGAAAAATCAGGGAACGGATGCATTGTTCATCAACTATTCTAATAATTGATTGAGTTCTAGTCTTGTTAGTTTGACAAAATTATACAACTCAAGTGACCAGTCAGGCTGTTGTTACACTTCCAGTGCAGCAGATAACAGTAAGTGAGACCATTGTTATAAACTTCATGAACAAAACCTGTGGCATCATGTAAAATGCCAAGCAGTAGTAATGTTTTTGAATTTTTCAAGTAATTTTCTAATTAAGGTCTATGTTTGATGGCTAAGTCATAATTTATAACATTATATTGGAAAAAAAACAGAGAACATGCAACTAGAAAATAGCTTCGATGGTCAGAATTTCTACGGTAGTTTTTTTTACCGTCAAATAAACCTCTTGAATGATTTCCGAGTCAATTGAAGTAATTCTACGTTTTTCCAATTTCATTTGTGAAAATAAAACTAACCATATATACCATTTAATATACATACCCTTTTAAATAAATACCAGATAACTAGATCTCTGTGGTATATATTTTATTAATTAACCGGCAACTTTTGATATTTTTTGCTCCAGCCCTTTTTCAGTCAACAGAATGTGGAAGTCGAACAAAAAATCAAAGATATTTTAATGAGTAGCAATCGTCAAATAAGTTGCTTTTCCGTTTTTCTGTTTTGCATAAATACATCACGTTATTTGTAAAAACTCATTCAAATAAAACTGTTCCACGCAAATTTGACCATATTTTTTTTTAAAACTTGTTCCCACGTCGTGACTATAACTACATGTCAATTCTAAGCAGGTTTGTTTTTTGATTTGACACCGGTAGAAAAAACGGTGAACAATAAGTTCTCACTATCAGTATCGTCAATTTACCATTAAACTCATTTTGCTTAAATCGTTCTTCTTTATTTAGTTTTTTAGTTGGGTTTCAGAATGTTTTTCATTCCGTTTTTCTTTTTTAAAATGATCAATTTCTTCTTTCCTTTTTTTAAATTAATTTTTTATTTTTTAAATAATGGTCAACTACGCAATTCTGTGATGTCGGTAGGCTTTTTTGCATTTCATCCAAAATTTTATTTTGTTCGAAATTAAGCAAGGAAAACATCTCCGTTGAACTCGTTCATATTACTTATAACTTGGTGAAAAAGACCATCGATCAGTTATAACTATTCAAACATCATAAGCTGAAGACTAAGAAAAAATCACCCATGTAGCGGGTCGTCATTTGTACTTCGGCGGAAATTTTAGCTTTCTTACACTTTTTATAATATTAAAGTTTTCATCATAGAGCTTAGACCTTTTTCAGTCTCCTGTAGGCACGGAAATTGGAAAGAATAAAAATTTCAGATAAACTTTAATATTTTGTTTTTTTTTCAGTATTTCATATTTTTTCCATATAATTGTTTTCTTCACGATTCGGCCTTTTTGAAGGAAATCGTTCACCGCCGCCAACAGTTAAGCTGCGCTACCAAAATATCCGATGCATTCCTTAATACCACATATTTTTGTTGTATTAGGTTCAAGTAAACATAAGGTGCATATAATAGGTGTACAGCTTCGTGACACAATCTCTTCCGATACTTCATCACAAACTATCATAATTACAAGTGTGCTTTTTTACCGAGAACTACTAAATTTTGTGTAAATTGGGCATAGTCAAATACTATTTTTTGTTTCGAGTGACTTCAAAATTCCAGAATTTTGCGGAAGGGGTATTTTTCTAAATATCTACTAAAACTTTTAAAATCTTGTTAAAATGGCACGGAAGTAGACCACGGCTCATTCTTTTTACTGAATCTAGAAGTTTGGATTGACAAAAGAAATGTTCGAGAAAAGCAACAAAATTAGTTTTCTTAACGATTCCCAGGAGCCTTTTTTACGCAAAAAATTAGCCGGAGCCGCTCATGTTGGAAATCTTTGAATAATCTATTCTTCGATGTGAGCGAAAACTTCAAATTGAGGAGGGTAGTTTGCGAGAAAAGTTTAAAAATAACCAAAATCGGTCAATAGAAATAGTTTGACTTTTTTCAGTGCCTTAAATTTCTCTGTTGAAAAAATGGGCGTAGCCGTTTTTAGAGGGAAGCTTCACATAACCAGTTTTTTTTGGCTTGTTCACAAAATCTTCAAACTAGAAGGTAGCTTGAAGTCCTGAGAAAAGTCCAAAAACTTCAAAAGTGGTCGAAAACTCAAAAAATATTGCTCTCCCGATACTTAAGTTTTTTTGGAAAAAAATTTAGTCGTAGCTTCTTATGCAGCGGAACTTCGAATATCTATTTTTTGAGTTGAAACGAAATTTCAGATATGGGAGGATAGTTTTCGAGAAGTCAAAAAAGTATTAAATTTGGTCAAAAGCAATACTTTGATTTTTTCAGGGCCTTATTTTTCAGTGTTGAAAAAATCGGCTGGGGGATCTTCACACAACCTGTTTTTTTGCTTGTTCACAAAATATCCGAATTGAAGAAGGAGAAAAATTCAAAAAATTCAAAAATGCTCAAAAGTCAAAAATTAGACTTTGCCAAGACTCTAGTATCTCTTTGGAAAAAGAATCGGCGTTGCTGCTTATGCAGCGGAGCTTCAAATAACCTGTTTTTTTTTCGAATTGAACTGAAAACTTGGATTTAGGAGGGTAGTTTCCGAGAAGTCGCAAAATTAGAAAAATCGGTCGCAAGCCATACTTTGACATTTTCAGGGCCAAAACGTTTTGTGTTGAAAAATGGGCGTAGCCGTTTATATAGGGGATCCCTGCACAACCTGTTTTTTTGCTTGTTACCAAAACCATAGTATTGGAAGGGTGCTTTTTGAAAGAAAGAAAGATCAGAAAAATTTCAAACAACGGTCAAAAAAATAAATAACTGACTTTTCTGAGGACCATTACTTTTTTTGGAAAAACAATTGGGCGTAGCCACTTATGCAGAGGGAGTTCAATGAAACTTTCTCTCGAATAAGTTTTAAATCTCAGATTTGCTGAGTGGCCGTTTTCGAGAAAAATCAAGATTTGTTGAAAAACAGTAAAAAAGATACAATTTGATTTTTTCTAGGGCCCAAAGTGTTTCTGTTTCAAAAAAGGGCGTACTCGTTCAAATACGAGAACTTCAAGCAGCCTGTTTTTTTTGCCTCACACCGAAATTTTGAAGTTGGAAGTGAGCTTGTTGAAAAGAAACAAAAGTTTCAAAAATTGACTATTCCGAGGAACATAACTTTCTGTTGAAAAATAAATAATTGTAGCTGTTTTAACAGAGGGGTATCAATGCATCTGCTCTTTTATTTTATTTAAACTCAAAACATCAGACTTTTTTGGTGGGGTCATTTTGGAGAAAGCTCGAAAAAAGTCAAATTTGGCTTGAATTAGTGTTTGAAAATTCGGATGTACCCGTGTAGATAGGGAGAGCTTCACATAAACTGTTCTTACGCATGATTCAAAAAGATAATGCGAGGGATAATGTGGCTTCGAGGAAATTGCTCTTTCGATTGAACTTAAAATCTCATTTTAAGGTGGAGAAGTTCGTTTTCGAGAAAAGTTTGATTATTTCCAGGGCCTTTATTTATCATTTTTCAAAATTTGAGCAGCCGTTTGGCGTAGCCGTTTGAGTTATAACCTGTTCTTATCCATGATCCCAAAATCTCAGACTTGGAAGAGTGCATTTTGAGAAAAGTCAAAAAAAAAATTCAAAAAAAATTCAAATCAGTAAGGAGACTTTCACGATAACTTTTAGCTTTTGAGTAAATTTGGCGTAGCTGCTTATTCAGGGGATCTTCTTCTAGAAATCTGTTTTTTTTATTGACCTGAAAATACCAAATTGGAGGAGGGGGAAGCTTTCGAGAAAAGCTAAACTTTGTTGAAAAACAAATATGCCAAACTTTTTCGTGTTATACAAATTGGGTTTAGCCGCCAAGTCACTGGAGTGTAACACAACTATTTCACTTCATTGAATCGAAAAATTTAGATTTGGAATGGTAGTGTTGAGAAAATCAATAAAAAATTATAAAATTGTTTATTTGACTTTGCTGAGGACCCGTTTTGTAAGAAGAAAATCTGTCCAAAGCTGAGTATGCTGGGGTGGGGAGCTTGTCCTAACGTTTTCTCCCGACTTGAACCAAAATCCATATTTGAGTTTTTTCAGAGCCATAGCTTTCAAAGAGGGGAGCTTCACACAAGCTGTTTTCTTTGCTTGTTCACAAAATCTCAAAAATGGAATGGTGCTTCTTGGGAAAAACCATAATTTTTCAAAACTAGTCAAAAATCAGAAGTTTGACTTTCTCGGGACCCTAATATCTTTTTTGAAGAAAAAGTCGTAGCCGCTTCTGCAGCGGAGCTTCGCCTCGCCTCTTCTTTTGATTTGAATCAAAACTTCAGATTTGCGAGGGTAGTTTTCGAGATAAGTCAAAAACTTTCAAAAAGTGATGCAAATTCAAAAAGAGACTTTTTCGAGGGCTCTAACGTATTGGGTTAAAAAAATCGTACTAAGCAATCATTAAGGAAACTTTCTGATAATCTATTTCTACCATACAAACCAAAATCTCAGGTTTTGGAGAGTAGTTTTCGAGAAAAGTCAAAAATTTTCAAAAGACGATCGAAAAATCAAATATCTGACTTTTCCGAGAACGCTAAATTTTGTGAACAAAATGGGGCGTAGCCGCTAATGCAGGGGGGTTCCCTGCTTTTTTCTTATTCATTTAGATATGGCTGGATATTTTTTGAGAAATTAGAGAAAATCCAAAAATAAGGTTTAAAAATCTCTCCTACTGACTCTTTTGAAACCTGTAGAATGTTGGATTAGTTGAAGTAGACTAGGTTAAAATGCGGGCAGATAGGAAAATAGGCGTTTTTCTTTTGTACCTTTTTTCTGTAAATTGAAAAAAAATTGTTCTTAGTGAAAAGTAAATGTTTTGAGAAAACTTCCAGAAGCGCCTTCCAGATGCATTTTCCCAATAACTGTTTTTATTAAACCTGAAGTTCTGAGTTAAGACCGATGGGTATAACTCATAGAGTAATTTCGGATAGGGTACACCGTCTGCTCGTCACGCTATCTTATTTTCGGCCGGATAGATTCGTGCAACTTCTTAGTCTAATACCGATCCTAATCTTACTCTTATACTATCTAGTCTCAGGTTGTTTAACTAGTCTCTGCTAGGCTCAATAGATCTAGGGTATACTGGTTTATTGCGGCTGCTGAAGTACTCGGGAGAGTCCAACTAATTTCTAAATTAAATTCAAATCTCTCTGGTGCTGAAATTACAAGTAATTTCAGCACTTACAAATAAGTGGATTGTTAGTTAGATGGATCATGATTGGTTAATATTAAATACTTTACATTGGTAAAATATCTAATTTATCCAATCATAAAATGTAGTTTAGATCAGGTTCCACCCATCCGGGTTTTACAGAGTTTTTTAGAATAGTTCTTCTGCAATTCGAAGGATGGATGATGGACGTTGGTATCTGGCGAACATCATATTTCTTTTCCGTTTTCTCTTGTTAGAGAAGTTCCAGGAAGCGGGAGTTAGGGACATCAAACGTTGTGTCTTCTTGTGACAACGACTATGTCTCCGCAATAAACTCAAATCTGATTTCAGAATGGTTGACTATGTCAGGTTTTTCTGTTTCTCGTGGAGAACTTCTTTTGTGTCTGATCTTGTCTGGGAATGGCGTGGAGATTGTGCGTGGAGGGGATGCCTGGTTACTCGGATCTGTACGTATACTTGAACATCGAGGTGGTCATTGGTCTAGTTCAATGAAGTCCTTTTCTGCGAAGTCAAGTCGTACTCTAAATCCTTTGAGTTGTGATTGTGAGCGGCATATTGATTGTAGTTGGCCATTCTTTCTCGAGTGTAGTGGGGTCGTTTTGTCTTTTGATGTTCGTCCTTGGTGTTGTATTCTGATCTATGTATTGCATAATGTAATTTACATTTTTATAAAACTTTTATTAGTTTAATATTTTTTAATTATGATTTTAGTTAGTTGTTTCCACAAAAGCTTTTTGTTTAGTTCGGTTATTTTGAAGAGTTACTCACCCTTGAGTAGCTCTTATTAAAAATAGGAGTGTGTGTCACAAAGCGTGGATGTAGCGCGGTGGGTTTGGCCGGCTATAGAGCATGCTCAGGACGTCCTCTTCTGGTGGGTTAGGCCAGGAGTGGGAGTATGATTGCATGCGGTTTTTATGAGAGGTCCTGTTATGTGACAACGTTTTATGTTCGGTGTGTTGTGGTTTTTCTTATGTCTTGTTGGTTGTGTCCTTTTTTCAAAAATCAAATTGTTTGTGGTATGGGTTTGTCTTTCGACTTTTTTGTGTTTTATTATTTCTTTCTTAGACTTTATAATAGTCTTCAAAAGAATAAATTATCCAGTTTTAAACTGGGTTAATCCGGTTTGGGTACCGTTGGTTTCCTTTTCTTAATCATGCTGTTATTCTATGATTTGTGGTGTTTAGTAAGCTGCGTTGGTTAGTGTTGTTTAGTGTATAATTCCTTTCCAACCGGGTTAAAGGAAAGTTGGAAACGTGTTATCTTGTGTTAGAGTTGTTGAGTGTGAAAGCTTGAAACTGAAATTCATTATTTTAAACAATTCTTCGTGGGCGAGCTGTGCGAGTGTGGATAGAATTTCTGTGCGAATGAATGGAAATATCAAAAGGTTAGTACTGCATTTGCGTTTTATCAATTTACTACATAGAATTTTTAATTTTACTGCAATTTGTTGGGAAAAATTAAGTTACAAATTTTCATCATTATTAGTTTTACTGCTTGTGGGGGAAAAGTTTATAAAATAAATTACTACATTGGTATTATATTTATTTAATTGTTGGTGCAAAAGATTAATAGAATTTTAAATTGTTTGAAGAAGTTTTCGATTTTTTATTTTTCTTTTGTGAATTTTTTAGATGATTGTCGGATGAAGGCTAAAATTCTAAAGAAAACATGGATAAAGAATGGTGAGTTTCTAATATTTTAATTAGTTAGTAATATGTATAATTCATACTTACCTGTTAGTCGTCGGGGAAGAAACCGTGGGGGAAGATGTCGTGGATGAGATCTGAAGTTGTTAGTAATTTAGCTAAAATGCGGATGATATTTTTAGTTTGAAGCAGTGGCCAAAGCAATTGAAGTGCTTTAATGGTGGTTAGTTCTTCAGTGCCGACTGCAAACTCATGAGGTGTGTTTTGGATTAGATTATATAATTTGTGATTGAATTTAGTGTTATGGATGAATTCTAAAATGGGGATTTCTATAGGTTGAACAAACTCGTGTGGGATAAGGAAGGGTCGGGATTCTTCGGCATTGAAGGTCTTGGTGATGGGGCAAAAGATATACATTTGGGTTATGGGGTCATAATTTCGAAGAATACCATGAAGGTTAGTATCTTTAATGCAATATGTGAAGTTAAGAAAGAATGGTGAAGTGTATTTGGAATTAATGAATTGAAAACGATGGTGTGGTTGTCTGGAGGGAGTGTGTAGGTCAAAGTGATTTTGGATGAAACGATATTAGGTATATGTGTGAGTTTGTTTAGTGCGCAACATAATATCGTGTGAGCAGTGCAAATCTCTTTCGTGTGGTGCAAGGAAATGAAAGGTTAGTGAAAATATTTGGAAGCGTTCTTTAAAACTTTCGTAGGCTTGCGTGTCTGTTAGTGCTTCTGAAATAATGTGGTCAAACTTGCGATCGAAAATATTTAGTGTAAATACATATGGTGTTTTAATGAAAAATTTCTCGGTGATTTGTGGGTTAGCGAAGCGATCGTCGTCTAAGAATTGATCTTAGTTAGTTCTGATGATGTTATGATCGTAATATTCTAGTGTATATTCATTAGCTCGGGGTGCGATGTGTGTTTTTAGTGATTTTTTATATCCAATGTAAGTAAATTGTCTAGGTGTTAGTAGTGTAGTGAGTCGATATAGCATGTCCTTATTTCGTTCTATATCGATGTGAGTGTTAGATAAAGGTAAGCAAAGGGGATTAGTAAAATGATAATATGAGGTCCAAGGAAGAGTCGGTATTAAAACGTATTCGTCTACAAAGCTGCGTGTTTCGTTAGTGTCGTGAGGGGTGTTTAAGGTGTATTGTGGAAATGAGGGTAAGGTGATAGCTAAAAGTTCTTTTGTGTTAGTGTGATTTGGATGATTTATATATTCACGGGCTGTTCCTGGTTTTGCTGGGAAAGGATGGTTGGGGAACTTTCTTTTAAAAGTGCGGTAAGCTCTATTAGTGTTGAGTGAAGATTCAGTAGATGTGGATGATGGTGCTAATGATTCAGTATAAATTGAAGAGGGTGTAGGGGTAGGGGGGTTGGATGAATCTATTGTGGATGAAATTTGGTTTATGGTTGGGGTGTCAAGGTGGTAGGGTTGTTGTTGGAGGGTAATAAAATTATCTAGGTTCTGGGGAGATTCGGGGGGTGTCTGAAGAATGAGATGATTGGTCTGAATGAATTGAGGAGTAGGTTGGGGTGACTTGGGAAGCATAACAGGGTGTAGAATTGATTGGGTCAGGGTTATTTGGTAGTATGGGTTGAAAAGGGGGTTGAGAAAAATTTGAGGGGTTGGTGTGAAAATTATTGGATGGAGATGGTTCAGAGTCGGCAAATTCATCGGGGGTTTCAATATTCGGGTTATTGAGTTGTGAGATGGAGTATAAAACTGAGATGTGTGAATTAGTATCGGAATTCATGCCTGATGTTACATTACTGGATGGGAAATCGGGTGGCGGAAAAGCAAAAAGTGGTATTATTGGGATTGGAGTGGTGAGGTTGGTTGGGTGGGAATTTGATCGGTGGAGGGATCCAAATTGTCGGCTCATCGTGGGCTAAAACAAATTATTATTTTGAGACTGAAAAGCGGTGGTATGGGGTTGTTCAATAATTTGTTCATAAGTATTATCATCTTGTGATTGGTGTGTCATTATATGTTGGATGGGACTTTGCGATATGGTTGGTCGAAAATTTGGATTATGTGTTATTGCTAAATTTCGAAAATTACGTGGGACTAGGGATAATCGATGGTTATGTGGTAGGGGTGGTAACTGTGGTGCTGTTGGCGTTGTGTCTACATTGTTATGTTCTTCGTCGTATGTGTTCTGCCTGGTTGCTATTTTTGTGTTATATTCTTTTATTTGTGCATCTAAAAGAATTTTATTTATAGATGTAGAAAAGATTCCAAAGAATCCTGCAAAGAGTATGCGTGCTACGCTTGCTTGTCTGTTTACTTGTGTGTGTATAGCACATGTGTTGTAGATTCCTTTTAAAAGTGAGAAAAGAAATCCAATAAAGTTAAACATTGCGTATAAAATAGTCAATTTTTCTAAGATGTAGTAGGGCCATCCTAGAAAATCAAGAATTTCATTTTTGAGTGTTACAAAGCTAAAAATATTGATGGGTGATATATCTTGGGGACGGTATTTTTCACCGTTTAGATATATATAATCTTTAATGTCTTTAAAATATCCGCTATAGTCTTGCGCATAGATGTCTGCAAATCCTGCGGTTTCTGCAAGTTTGCGTAAGTTTTGGTCAATTGATTGTCTTTGTATTGTGTCCATTTGTGTTAATAATTCTTGGAATTGTTGTGTTCTAATGTGATGTTGAATATCTGATTTTGAATATATTCCTATTGATTGTAAGTCTATATTTGGGTTTCGAGCAATAGCGCGAATGCTTTCTGGTGAAAATTTTTTGAGTGATTGCATTAATGTGGGATATGGGGTGAAAAGGTAATATTTATCTTCATCAGGGTTTAGTTGTACTACATTGTGGCTATTTTCTGATCCACATGGGACTGCGGTATCCCAAAAATAGGTTCTTCGTGAAAGTGTGTCAACGAAATGTACTTTATTCTTATAAAAGATAGGGATTCTTTTATAGCATCGTTTATCTTCAAAAACGTATAGTGGTGATACTTTTTTAGTACAAGTATAAAACCATAAGATGTTTCCTTCATAGTCTAAAAAATTTGATCTATTTCCTGATAGTAAATATCCTGCGTAGGGTATTTTTAATACTGCTAGTGCAAGTGATTGTAATATTTGTGTTCTTTCTAATTCGCATAGTTGGTGTAGTGTTTCTAATTCGGAGAGTGACATTTCTTGAAAAATTCGGCTAATCGTATAATCTAGTTTCATATCTAAGTGAATATCATAGTGGATATTACCAAAATATGTACTATTCATTAGTGATAGTTCTTGTAAACGTGTGCTTTGGGCGTCTTGGGGTTTTAGATGTCCACCAGGTTGACCTGTATTCTTTTGAAAATTAACTGGTATATATGATGTTCCTTCATTTAGGGGTTTACTTGTGGCGTATGGGTCGATTTTTATTTTTCCAGTGGTCATGTCGAATCCTTTTTCGTATTCAACTAATATTTCGGAGTATTGTGTTTTGTAAAGTGGGTTTTTATATTTACATGCGAGTTCTGTTTCTTGATATACTTGAAAACGTGTTAATTTATTTTCTATATTTTGAATGTTTCGAAAATTAGAACTTATTTTTCGTAGTGGATTTACTTGTTCATATGGTATTGATTGTATAAAATATTTTTCGTGAAATTTTATCATACGAGCGGGTATTTTTGCTACTTGAAATGTCGTACATGTGTCTTCAGGGAACCAAACAATTGTTGCTTGTGTTCGTGTTGTAGGGTCGCAATAACCTTGATCATTTTTACAAGGTAATCTGAGTCCTTGATAGATCATTGTGTTGTCTGATAAATCTCGTGTGAGTTGTATTTTTTCGAGTTGTATTTTCCAATCGAAAAACATTATTTCTTGGTATCCTTTATTTTTTGTGTCTGCTTTGCAGTTTGATGGGTTATTTATACCAATGTGTGGTATCCAATGTTTGTCGTGTATGTCATAGGTTAATCGTCCGTGTGCGCCGTTATATGGGTATTTGTCATCTAGTTTTATATGTCCTTGGTATCTTTCAAGTTGTGATTGATGTACAGAGTCTGAAAAAACTTGAAAGTATACTAACTTTCTTTCTGAGTTTTTATTTTGTGTGATATTTATTCTAAGTAACTCGTTTTTACAATCTTTGGGATTTAGGTGTAAAAGTCGTTCGATGTTACTCTGGTAGAAAGATTCATGGTCAAGTCGGTTTTTATTTCCGTTCGAGACTTGTGAACAATGTACTTTGTTTTCGGAAAATGTTGCTGTGAATTTATATCCTGTAACTGTTGTTGCTCGGGCTTTTGAATAAAGTGTTGCTATGCATTTGTAGTTTCTATTGCTTGGGGTTCTGTTTCGCATTGTGATACTTGATTTATTGCATACTTGTGTAGTGTTTTTTGTTCGTTTTCTTCACAATCGTAATGTGTTACTAATAAATCTTGGGGTCCTGTGCGGGGAGAAGGGTTTACGTTTTGATTTGAGGTGACTAAAAAAAGGAGTTGGAGAAAAATTAATAATTTTAGAATATACATGTGTATGATAATCCTGAGTATGGGTTATAAAATGTGATGTAACCAATTGTCTTTTTGGTATATCTGTCGTATTTATATATTACTTCAGTGGTTATAAATGGTGGTGGTAGTGATTGAGCTGTTATGTTTGGTGGATTTAATGGGTAGGGATGTTGAGTAATGTTGTTTAATTTAACTGTGATTTCAAACTTTAATTGTAAACTGTTTTGTTGGAGTAATTGGATATTGTGATCACGGATATCGTCGTGAATGTCTTGTCGATATTGTAATCTATTAAGTGCCCAGTTGTGAAGGCGATTACTTTCTAGATGTTGTCCAAATAATGGTGGAGGTGCTGTAAATGTATTCCAATCTAGTCTTAAAGGGATATTTGTTGATGATTGTTCTCGATATCTTGCGTCGAGATTATTTGGAAAATTTAAGTTAAAAGGCGTCGGTGAAACTTGACTAATTGATGGTGTTGATGGTAGTGATAATGTTTCTGGTAGGGATGAGGATGTTGTATCTGTAGAAATGTCTATGGGGTCATTGATTAAATTTGGTTCACCTTGTGTGAATGAATTCGTTGTCCAATATGGTAGTCGTGATGTTGGGTTTGGAGGGTTAAAAGGATTCTCACGTATTTGTTCAGATGTTGGTGTTGAACCTAAGTAATCTGAGGGTAGGCTTGAAGTACTTCGTTGTGAAAGAAGTGTAGGGGTCTCTGGTAGGATACCAGTGGGGTTTTCTGGAGTGTTTTGTGATGGGGATTGAGGTATTTCAAAATGAACTCGGGGAGTTTGAAAATTTCTATTTCTTCGAGGATGTATAATTTGTCTATTTATTTCTGTTGTGTTTTGGTTTTGACTAGGGTTTCGTATTCTACTTAGTTCTGGTGGTAATGTTGGGTATAGATTATATGTTGGTTCACTTAAAGGTGCTTGCCGTTGAACTGGTTCTAGTGGTTCAGATAAACGAGCGTGTCGTTCCTCAAAAGTGTATGGGTTATCTTGAAAGGAAATTCGTGTAGATGTTTGAGGGTTTTGAGTAGTTGAAGGTGTTGTTGGGTTATCTTGGGATGATGTCGGTGAAGACTGACTTTGTGACTGTTGGGTAGCAATTTTTGATAGGTTTTTGATTTATTATTTTAGTGAGAAAGTTTATGTTTATTATAATATTCTTCTAAAAAAAGAATGAGGAGGATTGTTGCTAGAGCGAATGTGATGATTGCTTTCTTTATACATTTGCATATGGTCAAAATGAGGGATGATAAAAATGTTATGAAAATTATAAATAGTAAAAAAATATCAGTTCTACTAAAAATAGTTCGTATCATTTAGACAAGTTGTATGAATCGTACCTGTGGATATAGTCAAGGGTTTTTGAAAGTTGGAGAAATAGTTCGAATATAGTGTAGAAAATTTAAAAAATATTACAAAAAATGATTAGGATTATTAGAAAAGATTCAAGGATATCAAAAAGAAATATTATGAAAGTTTCAAGTATCGTAAAAAATTGTTTGAGGTTTGTGATAATTTTAGTGACTGTTTGATAGAAGAGCATTTAAGAAATGACTTCTTGATCGAATATTTTTTGTTGTTTGGGGCAATTTTCAAGTGTGGTCGAATTATTTATTAGTTTTTTGACAAGTGGGTTGAGTTTGGTAAAAAGTTGTTGGGGCAATTTTTATGGTGATCGGGAGGTCTTCTTTGTCTTTATTTTCATTTGTCAAATGATCTGGGGTTTTTTGGAGATTTTTATACTTTAGGCTAAGTAAAATGTTCGTTTTGTTACTTTAGGCTAATTTAACAGATTTGTTTTGGGGGTATTTAAGGTCTGAGTTGGGGAAATATTGTTGATCTTTGAGTTATTAGATAAGGGAGGGTTATGATATTATGGTGATATTTATTTTAGTTGTCAAGTTGGAGTGGTTTGCTTATTTTTGACCTGGAGGTCGTAAAGTTATAGTTATAGATATGCCTGGAGTTTTATATGATTCGTCTAATTGGTCTGTGTTAGAGTTAGAGAAGGTGACGGATTGGATGAATCCTATTGGCTAATTATGAACTAGAATTGCTGCGTGTTTGTCAGCATGTTATTTTGAAAAATGAAAATTCAAAATGTTTCAAAGGTTTCAAGACTGTGAAATATAAAAATAACGTTGTTTTTGAAATTCGACTTTCTTTAATATTTTAGATTGTGGGATGAATGTTTTATAATTTTTACGTGGTTGATTTCTAAGTCGTGAAGACTTTCTATGTTCTGATTTGTCGATTTGCTCTTGGGGTATTATTTGTTCGGTCATTTTTCTATTTTTTCTGTCTTTTTGAGATGTTTTTTGGTCTAGGTTTTTTGTATTGTTGTTTGTGGTGGTTGATTTTGTATTTTGATTTCCGATGTGAATATCATTTTGTTCCTTTGTTGTGTTTTCCGGATGTGGGTCATTTTGAATAACTTTTAAACCTGTAAAAGAATATAATTGAGTTAGTTCGCGGAGTGCGTATTCTTTTGGATAATAAGGTAATAGGTTGTTTCGGTGCTGAACGATTTCTTTTTTGTCTGAGTCGGTAATTTTATATGTGACATCAGTGGGTTTTGCAATTATTTGGTATGGTCCTTTACGAAGGGGTTGTAATTTTTTAGAAATTCCTTTTTGAGTATTAAAATTGGGTATTAAAACAAATGTTCCAATTGTTAAATCGGAGGCTGGTGTAAAGCGTGAATTTATCTGTTCATTAATGTTTTGCCTTTGTTACAACTTTTTTGTTACTTTTTGGTAAATTTCATTGTGTTTTTTGTCTCTGTTTAAAATCTATTCGGTGTGTGTACCGGAGGCTAATTTAAGAATTTGTGGGTGATGAAAATGATCTTCATCGTGTGTATGTAAAGGTAGGTTATAACAAATTGAGTCTTTATTTGGTTGACAATAACCTTGTGCGTTTTTATGAGAATTTGCTGTAAACATTATTGGTTTGCGTGGCTTTTGGTTAAAAACCATTTCATATGGTGACATTCCTAAAGTTGTCGTGATTTGTGAATTATATGCTAAGGGAAATAGTTTTACATCTGCTGACCATTCGGTATATCTTGTATCATTTCCATTGATGATACATCTAAGATATTCTTGTAATGAACGGTTCATACCTTCGACTAAGCCGTTTGTCCAAGGTGCATGAGATGTACGTGGTTTGTGTTTAATGTTATATAAATGACATAGCGTGATAATTTCATTATTTATGAATTCTGTACCGTTGTCTGTAACTAAAATTTCTGGTAGTCCAAATTTTGCTATCCAGTGTTCATAAAGCGTTGTGTAAGCATAATAAGCGTTACAATGTGGTACTGGGTTAAGTGCTACATAATGTGTAAATGCGTCAACAATTACCATAATGTAGGAGTTTCCTTCTGATGAGGGTGAAATTGGTCCTTTAGTATCAAATGAGATACGATGATTAAAGTACAAACTTTGTCCTTTAAAATCTTGTTTTTGTGCTATTTGTTTTTGATTTGGGTAAGGTTTATTTAGTTGACATACTATACAATCATTGCATAGTACTTTTATCCAATTTGGTGCATTTGGGAAATAAAAGTTTTGTATGAAATTTGAATATGTTTTTTCTGATCCAGAGTGTCCTTTAATATTTTGTGTATGTGAAATATTAAAAGCTATGAGAATCATACTTAAAGGGAGACAGGGAACTGTAGATTCATTCAGGTTATACTCTAAAAGGTCTGTATTTTCGTTAATTGTTGTGTTATTAAATTTGCGAAAGTATCGGAGGAGTGTTTTGTTTCCTAGAATGGTTGAATCTGCTTTGATAGGTTTAGTTTTATATTTGTGCCATGATTTTAGTTGTCTAATTATCGGGTCAAGATTTTGATATTGTTTCAGTGTTGAAATTGTAATTGTTTCTGTTGGGGGGAGAAAAATGTTTTCAATTTCTAATTTAGATAAGGGTATTGTATCAAGTGGGTCATGGAGGTCAAAAACTTGATTTATTGTGTATTTTGGATCGTTTGTTTGTGGTCCTGATAAGTTTATTTTATCAGTTAAATTTTCTTTTTCAATTAGTGGAAAATGGTCTTTTTTAGGCGGGTGTTGTTTTATTCTTTTTTGTTGGGTGTTATTTTTTATCCATTGTGAATATGGGATTGGTTTAAAAGTTGATGTTCCAAGTAGATCAACTTCATAGTGATTATTTTGACAATCTAAATAAAGTGGGAAATGTTGTAAACTATTTATTTGTGATTGTTCAACGTCAGTTTTTACTGCATATTTGCATTCCAATCGGGGTGATGTTTCATTTTCTGCAAGGTAGAATTTTACGTTTTTGGGTATTTCAACTGTGGTTTTACGTGTAAGTAATTCAGGTGGCGTATTTCGACTTAAGGTGTCTGGTAATGCAAGATTTTTTCCTGCGGTCCAAACTATATGTAAGTTTGGGAATTTCTTTAAAATTAGTTGAAATCTATAAACTCGGTGGTTTGGATTAGACTTTTGTGTAAAAAGAAAGATGATTGGTTTATGGTCTGTGAATAGAACTGTGGGATGTTTTGATCCAAGTATCAGAAATTCATATTCTGTTAGTGTATATATTATGGCTGTACATTCTCTCATTAGAGTGGAGAGTCGTAGCTCTGCTTGAGTGAATAATCGAGAATTTGCTGATATGAGGTTCATTTTATTTGTACCATTATGTGATTGTAATAATGCTGCGCCGATGCCAAAGTTCGAAGCATCGCACATTGCATAAAATGGTTGATCTGGATCTGGAATTGTGTTTGAAATTTGTTCAGTTAAGAGTTTCTTTATTTCTTCAAATCGTGCTTGATGTTCTGTATTCCATTCAAAATTATTTTGTTGTCTAAGTATATTATAGAATGGTCGTAGATATAATTGCATTTTATAAACATATTTGCTTAAAAAGTTTAACATTCCAAGGAATTCTTGGATTTTCTTTTTATTTGTTGGTGGTTGGAGTTTTTGAATAGCGTCTATACTTGATTTCAATGGAGTGATTGTTTTTCTTTCTATATTATGTCCTAAGAATTTAACTCTTGTCAAAAAGAAGTGTGATTTATCGGGGGCGGCCTTCAGATTTTCGTTCTGAAGTATTTGGTGATATTTTTCTAAAACATTGAACATTTCTTCTTTTGTCTGTGATTGCATAAAAACATCGTCTAAATAGGTGATTGCGTTTTTCTTGAGTATTAGTGGTCTAAAAATTTTACTCATAAAAGCTGAAAATGCTGCTGGTCCTATGGATATTCCATAGAATAAGCGGTTGAATTCATTTTGTTGGTTTCCAATAACAATATGTGTTAAACGTCGTGATTGTTCATCTAATGGCATTTGATTATATGCACTATTCATATCGGCGGTGGTAAAGTATTTTCCGTTTATTTTTGTTAAAATAACTTGTATTGGTTCAATGGGCCAATTACACTTTGATTCATCTATGAGTGAGTTGAGGTATCTAGCATCGAGAACGATTTTTAATGATTCTCCTTTAGCTAGAATGATTACGGGGTTGATAAATGTGTTGCCTTTTGGTTGTTCTTCTTTATTAACTGGTGATATAATATTGTATTGTTCTAAAATGTCGAGTAATCTGTTCACTTTATCGTGTAAGTGAATTGGTACTTTACTTGCTCTTTGTTTCTTGAAAACTGCGTCTGGTTTTAATGGGAGATGTAGTGATGAGGATGTTGCATAGACTGATGAATATTTAATTAGCTGTCTGGCTAGTTTGTCAAATTCGTCTTGTGTTATTTGTGAATGTTGGAAATTAAACATTGTTAAAAATTTCTGTTGATCCTCTGTGTAGTTACTTATATTGAATGTAGGTTTGAAATATGGGGTTTTTGTGAAATAATCCGTATTTCTGTTTTCGTTACTTATTATATTATTTATAGATAATTCTTCATTAAGGATTGTGGATTGGCAAATATCTAGTAATTGGAGTACATTATTTACACGGTATGCTTTTTCGTGTATTGGTGATATTGTAGCGTTGGTTTCGCAATAGCCTAAAAGTTCTAAAGGTAATGTTACTTGGTAAGGTGTATTGTTGTATACATGTAAAGAAATAATATCTGAATTCGAGTTTTTCAAATATTTTATTGATGAGATTGTGATTTTG
Source organism: Symsagittifera roscoffensis (assembly GCF_963678635.1). NCBI lineage: Eukaryota > Metazoa > Xenacoelomorpha > Acoela > Convolutidae > Symsagittifera > Symsagittifera roscoffensis. The sequence goes on from NC_087068.1 coordinate 40,045,972, forward strand.
AAAAATTTATGAATAGGTTTGAATTCAAAATCTGACATATAAATTTTTTGTTTGTTTTGTTTTTTATCATATTGGTGAACTTGTTTGATTGAAAAATTATAGATGTTTCCTGATAGTGGTTTCAGGTGTTTTCTTTGTTAATTATATATTGGGTAAAATTTTGAAAAGAATGGTGGTTGTTTAATTAATCTTTGAAAAAATGTTAGGGATGTGTCTTTTGTTTTCGTATATTTATCTTTGATTAATATTTTACTGTTCAAGATGTTGATTGTTGGTATATATTTAGATATGAAAGGTATTCCAATGATATTATGTTTAATAACGGTGATATGGAATATTTGTTTAAATGGTTTGGTTAAAATTTTGTTTTGCTCCATTGTTCTTGTGGGGAGAAGAAATAATTGGATTTTTCCGTAGTTTATTAATGTTGATCCTTGTGTTTTGCTTGTTTGCTGGAGGTTTCAAGAGGTGTTAGCTTCGGGTGTAAGGTTTTTATTTCATTCCATGTGGGAATGTTTATTATATTTGATTCTGCTCCTGAATCAATTAAAAAATCAATTTCAAGATCTGGTGGTTGAAATTCTTTGTTTCTTGGACTTTCTAAGAGAAATGGTATTGTCCAAATTTTTTCTTTGGGTGGTTCTTTTTGTATATTTTGATATATGTGATTTGTGTTCAAGCATTTTGTTTTGTCATTTTCAGTGGGTTGATTTGTAGTGTCAATTCCATTAGTTTCTTGCGTCGTTGGTGTGGAATGTATGGGTTTAGTATAATAATTGTGGAGAAATTCTGATTGATTTTCATATATGTGTGATGAAAATGGTTGTTCATATATAACAGGTTCATAGTCATTTTTGACTTTTATCATATTGATGGAGAGAGTGTTTTCTGCGTCGCTTTCTGAATCTGATGATCCACAATTTATTTGATTGAGTTGTAATGTATCAGTTACTGTGTCATCAATACCTGGAGGGTCTGATGTTGTTTCTGGGTTAGATTGTACTTGATTAATATGTCTTTGATGTTTAGGTGTACTACATCTATGGCGATTATTAGAATTATTATAATGGTTATTATTCCTGTGTGGTGATTGGGAATAATTTCTATAACGATTATTATAGCTTGAATGTCGATTTTGTGAATTATTTCGCGATCTATTTTGATAATTACCGTTTGATCTATTATATGAGTTATTTCTTGATCGATTGTTTGGATAATACTGATTTCGGTTGTTGGAATAGCTTCTATTTCGATTATTAGAATAGTTTCTATTTCTATTATATGATGAGTTTCGTGACTGATTGTTTGGATAGTATCTATTTCTTGATTGGGAATTAGATCTAGAAACAAATTGTGTTGTGTTTGAATTAGATCTGGAGTAGTTATTTCGATTATTTGGTCTATTGTAGTGATTTTGTGACGAATTTTGTGTATTTCTTCGTTCTGGCGATCTTCCTCTATAACTTGAGTTATGTGGTGATTGGTTTCTTGTATAATTTGTATTGTTCGGGAGTGGTTTTCCTGAACTATTGTTGCTGTATACATTTTTGTTCGGTAGATTTTGATCTTTCTTCATATATTGATAGAATGACTTATTTGGTTCTTTGTATTTTTGAGGTTTATTTTGATTATCTTGCTGTTTTTGTCTACATTCAGAAATACTATGTCCGTATCGTCGGCAATAATTACACCATTTTTTGAAAGATGGTTTGCCTTTAAAGTTTGGGTGTTTTTCGTAAATATTGAGTATTTCAGTGATTTTTTCAACGAGGTCTGTATCTGATTCCTGTATATTGTTAATATTTGTGGAAGTTGTTTCAATTCTGTTAACGTATTGTAATTTCAGATTTTCCGTTTCTTCGAGTTTCATTGTGATTTCTGCTTGTTCTAGTTTGTCTACTAGTTTTCGAAAATCTAAATCGGGTTCTCGGATTGAAGAAGGATGGGATGCTCTCTTTTTTATTGCTATTTTCCTTAATTGTGGTGTTAAGGTCATCATTAAGATTTCTGTCATCTTTGTGTTTTTATAGTCATGTGTATTTAATGAATATGCTTTTCGAACTAGTGTTTCGATTCGTACTGCTAATTGCTTGATGGTTTCGTTTGGTAATCTGCGAATTTCATTACATAATACTCTTTGTTGTTGTTTGTTTCTTTCGGAGTCAAACATTTTTGAAAATTCTTGTGTAAACCTTTTCCAATTTGATTTTATTTCTAGAGGCAATACTGAAAACCATTTTTGGGCTGCGCCATCTAAAGTTGTTTGTATCAACGCTGTGCGTCGATGTATCCAGTTTTGATGTAGTGGCGTATTAATTGGTTCAGGTCCTATATTTAAAATCAAGTTTGCTGTTACTGCATTTAAATAGTCTTCTACAGAATATTCAGGGTCTGTTCCTGTGAATACCATTAAAGGTTTATTTGATGTTATTGATGATCCACCCATAAGGTATGGATTCATTGTCATTTGTAATGATTCTGCTGCATTTGGCATTTGAGAAAAATTTGAAAGTTGATTTCTTGTTATTTCGTGTTGTTGAAGATAAAATGGGAGTGGTATTTCATTTTGCATTTGTGTTGGTTGATACGAGTGTGCAATCATTGGGTTTTGTTGCTGAATTGGTTGAAAAGATTGTGTATTAATTGGGTTTTGTTGCTGAATTGGTTGTTGATTTTGTGTAGCTATTGGTTGTGGAGAATAAATTCTATGATTTGTATGTGGTTTCTGTATTCCTTGTCCACGATATTCTTGATTATAGGGTGCAAATATATCTGGTTGTAAGAAATCATCATCTGAGGATAAGTAATCCATTTGATAAGATGTTTGTTTTTTTAATTTTATTTTGCTGAAAAAATGGATAATTTTCACTACGATCCTGTGGAGGATGTAAATTTGTTTGGAAATTTACTGAATTAGGTGGTGCCATTGAGTTATCCCAGTTTCGAGATCTTGAATAATGATTGAAATTTTTTCGTGGTTGATAATTTGTTTTTGATGGATGTGTGTAATTATAATTATGGTCTGCAAAATTGTTTCTAGTGAACGTTTTGCGTGTTTTTGGCGGTATTGTCATGGGTCTGTATGTTTGGTAATCCATGTGTGAATATTTTGGGGCAACCGAGGGTTTAACGGATGATTGTAAGGTTACCTGTGTTTGGGAAGAGTTTGTATTTCTTGGTGTTCTTAAATTTGGACGTATTGGTGAAATACTTTGTTGTGTAGTTGTTGTGTGTACTATTTCTTCATTTATGAAGTGTGATGGTGTCTGGATATCTTGTTGAGTAAGATTCCTAGTTCCATTGAGGTTTTCATTATGTATGACTGTAGAGTTTAAACTATTATTTTGCATATCGGGTAAAAATGTATTATAGTTTAATGGTGTTGCATCAATGGTTAATGGTGTTACTTTTACATAATCTCTTACATAAGATTTTGTACTTATTGCTTGACTGGAGATTGATTGTGGAATATTTATGAATGCATGATGAGACCATTCGGGGTCCCAAACATAGTCTGATTGTTCTGTGATGGCAGTATCATCGTTTGAATTTTGAGGTCTAAAATTTTTTCTTGCATGTGAAATTAAATCTATATTATGTGTGAAATAATCTATTATAAACCATGCCAAAATTTTTTGTAAGTCGTGTTTTGTATGTTGTGAAACTTCATCTTTCGTGAAATTTTCTTTAATGATATTTAGAAAACTAGAGAGTAGTGTGATTTCATGTCGTACTCTTATATGTTTCGATGTTTCTGTCGGTGAGACATTTGGGAGTGGGATTTCGTTTTCTAATATCGAGATATAACTGTATATTATTGCAAAAACTTCATTGGTGAATATGGAATTTGCTCTTTGTGAGTTATGATATTGGATGCTTTTTATATATTCTGAGAATAGTTTTGAAAATTCTAAATCAAGGTCGTCTGTTTGAAATATATATTTACTGTGATTCTGGTTTGGTGAGCTGAATTCTATGGAGTAGATTCCGTAGTGTTGTGTTAGGTTACATATATCTTTTATATAGTGATCAATAATTTGTCTTTTGATTTTGACATCTGGGAACTCTGTTTTACATGGACTGATTCCGGGTTCAAATAAATTTAATAGTAAATTTTTGCAAAATATATGTTGTCCTCTATCAGTGGTTGCATCTACTATAAAGGGGAAAATATCATCATCATCTAGACTTTCTTCACCTGGGGTGTGCGTTGAGCTCATTTTTTCGTTCGATGACAGTTAATATGTAATTATCAATGTGTCTAATTGGTTGATTCCAATTGTATAAATGTACTGGTTTGTGTTTATACTGCTTTTTTATTCTTCTTTTTCCTCTTTTTGATGAATTTGAAGTTGTTTCTGAGTCAGAGAAATATAATTGATCGTGAATTGGGCAATTTTTATCTATTGATTCTTTTAGTTTATAAAGTTCGTCTAAACTGTTGGTTTCTGATTCTGAAAATGCGTTTCGGTTTTTTGAAAATCTTTTTCGTGTTATTTGTCTTTGTTTAGTTATTATTTTTCTCTTTAGTGTTTGTCGTTTTGTTCGAATGTATCCAACTGTTTGTGTATGAGGTGTGATTACAAGGTCGTATTTTTTGTTATCTATTTCACAATTTCAATTGTGTAAAACGATTGTTTGTTTATTTCCTAGGTTTTTAAATGACATAAGGTTTAGGATGACGGATGCAAAAGGTTGTTAAGTGAATTCTAATTGCTTAAACTGTTAGTCCTTACGATTTTTTGGTTAGCTTAACCTGGGTCTATTTGTTCAGGGTTGGGGAGAAAAGTATATCTATTCCGAAGAATGATTTTTTACTTTCTCGTGACTAGTATAAGCTAAGGTGTTAACTTACTTAATCTTACTTAGGGGTAGTGATTGTGTTCAAGGGTTGGAGAATAGTAAATCGATCCACAAGGTTCAAGTATAATTAGAACGCGAGTAGTTCGTTAGATACTATTTTAAACTTACTAAGTCTAAGATTTATCCTGGGTCTGGTAAGAGGGGGGGTCAAGTGAAGGATGAATAACCGAAGTTCTTCACTGTTTATCCTAATTTGAATGATTAGTTTTGTTCAAAAATTTCTATTAGTCCTGGGTTTTTAGAAAGGGTTGGATAGTGAATTGACGTTTGAGGTCGTTAGACACTAGTTAAGTGGGTGGGGGAGAACAAAGTTGTTCTTTTTGATCCAAGGATAGGCCTTGATGATCAAGTTTGAAATTTAATTAAGTAGAAAATGATTTAAGATCCAAGGATAAGCCTTGATGATCTGATTTTAAATTTAAGTGAATTTAAGTTTAAAATGATTTAAATTTGTGTAAAGAAAAGATTTAGTGTTTTTATGATATTAGTGAGCTTATGAATGCTGTTATGTTTAGGTGATGAAGCTGGAACAACAGGATGATTTATGATTACTAACCATTTATTGTCATGCTACTAATTTTTATTTTGATTTTCCAATAAATATTTTTCAAACATGTTTTGTATAGTACTGCAGAATTTAGGAAAACGATCTGAGATCTTTTTATCAATCGTTATTGTATATTAATAATTTTGTTTAGCGCCTGAAATGATTTTGAAGATTGACTTCAAGGTTTTATGTTTGCAAATGAAAATCTAATTTCATTGCTAGTAGTATTCTAAATACAAAAGTTTGTTCTGGCTTTTGCCGAACTATCAAATAACTATATGGCAAGTTTCTACTTTGTCGTATGTCGTCTCTGGTTCGAGGTCTTCTTCCAATTCCGGGTAGTTCTGTTATGGTTCGGAATATTGGCTCTGATCTATTGAGTCGTAGAGACATTTCGATTATATTATCGTCGTACAACATTTTGTAAATGTTTTGTCTAAATTCTAATCTATTATTGGTTAATTCTAAGCTATTAAGGTCTTGTTCGAGACTTATGGTCGCACCAGATGAGTTAAGACCGATGGGTATAACTCATAGAGTAATTTCGGATAGGGTACACCGTCTGCTCGTCACGCTATCTTATTTTCGGCCGGATAGATTCGTGCAACTTCTTAGTCTAATACCGATCCTAATCTTACTCTTATACTATCTAGTCTCAGGTTGTTTAACTAGTCTCTGCTAGGCTCAATAGATCTAGGGTATACTGGTTTATTGCGGCTGCTGAAGTACTCGGGAGAGTCCAACTAATTTCTAAGTTAAATTCAAATCTCTCTGGTGCTGAAATTACAAGTAATTTCAGCACTTACAAATAAGTGGATTATTAGTTAGATGGATCATGATTGGTTAATATTAAATACTTTACATTGGTAAAATATCTAATTTATCCAATCATAAAATGTAGTTTAGATCAGGTTCCAGTTCGTTGAAAATATTTGTTTCAGATTAGAAGTCAGACAGTCCTCAATCTTTAACTGAAGAGGCCATAATCTTGTCAGAAGAATTAGCATTTCAAAATGATTGAAAATGCTGGACATTCATTCTGTATAAGTATAAAACGCTTATTACACACTTCCATCAAATGAAAAAAAAAGGTTTCAAAAAATTTGACCGAATCAAAAAAATACTTATCATAAACGACAGAAAACTTGAAAAACTGGCATCGCTGTAGAGCAAATAGGCATAGCAAATCATAAGTTATTTGAAACAATTTGCTTAAAAAGGCAAGGCAACCAATCAGCTAGCCCTTAGCGGATATGGGAGACTTGATATGCAAGGTTTCTTCGCAGATTTACCCAACAAACAGTCCTGGTTAAGCTGGATGCGATAAACCGTCTCGTTTATCATTTGCGACGAATTGTAACTTGTAAAAAATTGTTTCCTGCGACAAACTTTTGCCAAGTCTAAAAAAAAGAAGTGTCAGAAAAAAATTTTTCTTTGGTGTTTTTCACAACTATCTTTTCAAGAATTCTGCTCGAGTCATGATTGCTAACCAGATATCTATATTTTCATTCGTTTGTGATCAATACACTCAAATATTGAAGCAAATTTGTTCGTGCATGGCAAAATACAACAGAACTTCAGATTGACTGAACTTATAAATGAAAACATGACTGCTCGTATCAGGGCGAAGCCCTGAGTGTTCCGACTGCCTTTTAAGGTTTTATGGAGCAGTAATATCTTTAGAAAATTAAATGTAATGAAATAAAATGTGAGTTTTTTAATTTGAACATTTTTATGAAAATCATCCCCCCACACGCCATATATAAAGTACAAAAATATTGGTTTAGCTCCTTGTAACAAATCAATTATGGCGAATAAGCTTCTTTCAACCAATTTGGAACGATTTTAAGACGGATTAACTCTCCGCTTACGCGTAATAGAGCGAAATATATCGCGCTTTAATTGTCTCAAATCGGTAAAAATGGCAATCTTAAAACCCCCTAACTTTACGAAAAATGATCACAGGTAAAATATCATTTCAAGTTTGAGCTCAGGACAACAATAAGCGAATAATAACCAATAGCTCAGGACAACAATAACCAATAACTTTTGAATGATATGAAAAAATTCCGTCAAAAATGGCTTGTTAAAAAGTCGAATAGTGTCTGAAGAAAAAAACCACACCGATCACAAATATTCCGTTACTTTCGTATCGAAAGTCGGAACAAAAAAACGTTTTCAGTTAAAACTTGATTGCTCTAATAAAAAACCCAAAATGAAAGTACTCTTATAAATTTCGTACGTTTTTACATTTTCGAAGCAAGAAAGAGTTCACTGGTCTAAAGAAAATCTTTGGATTTTCTATTTTGAGATCTATTTTGAGGTCTATTTTGAGATCTGAAATAAAAATTGTTAAACTACATTTAGTCCATTCTAAGCACAAAAACTTAGACAAGTCTTTTAACGTTTTGAGAAATAGTAGGAAAAAGTTTTTGTTACTTCAATTATATTATTTGTTGTTCCGACTTTCAATACGAAAATAACGGAATATTTGTGCTCGGGTTGGGTTTTTTTTCTTCAGACAAATTTCGACTTTTTAACTAGCCATTTTTGACAGAATTTTTTTATATCATTCAAAAGGTATTGTTGTCTTGAGCTCAAATTTGATTTGAAAAAATATTTCATCTTTGACTATTTTTCGTAAAGTTACCGGGGTTTAAAGATTACCATTTTGGCCAATTTGGGACAATTAACGCGCGATATATTTCGCGCTATTAATGCGTAAGCGGAGAGTTAATCCCTCTTAGAAATCGTTCCAAATTGGTTGCTTAGCCTAGCTTAGCTTATTTTCTATAATTGATTTGTTACAAGGAGCGAAATCTATCCTTCTGTACTTTACATGGCGTGTGGGGGATAATTTTTATAAAAATTTTCAAATTTTAGAAAAAAGTTTTTTCATTTTGTTTTATTTCATTTATTATTATTTTTTGTTATTACTGCTCCATAAACCCTAAAAGCCAGTCGGAACATTCAGGGCTTTGCCTGCTACGAGCAGTCTTGTTTCTTTTTAAAATTGCATTGGTAGAAACGATCTTTTCTGCTTGCACAGAAGTGTCTACACTTCTTACGATTTTTTACATACTCATCGCTTCATCTCACAGTAATTTGTGAATTATTTGGAATAATTTCTTGAACAGCAATTGACAGGATAGTCTTTGCTGTGCAAGTTGAACATTTGTTCTGACCAAAGAAGAAGCCCAAAATAAAAAAAAATTCAAACTTACGTAAAAAGAATGATAAATTTCTAGCATAAAAACTTCAATTTTTTTAGGAACTGCATTATCTTTTTTTTTCGTTAATGATCAATAAAATTATGTAAAAAGCTGCAAAGTGGGCAATTAATTGCTGAAATACTGTTTTTGTCCCGACTTTCGATACGAAAGTAACGGAAAATTTGCGCTCGGGGTGGGTTTTTTTCTTCAGACAAATTTCGACTTTTTAACTAGCCATTTTGACGGAATTTTTTCATATCATTCAAAAAGTATTGTTGTCCTGAGCTCAAATTTGAAATGATATTTTACCTGTGATCTTTTTTCGTAAAGTTTTGGGGGTTTAAAAATAGCCATTTTGGCCAATTTGAGACAATTAACGCGCGATATATTTCGCGCTATTAACGCGTGAGCGGAGAGTTAATCCGGCTTAAAAATCCTTCCAAATTGGTTGAAAGAAGCTTATTTGCCATATTTGATTTGTTATAAGGAGCGAAATCTATCTTTTTGTACACTATATGGCGTGTGGGGGGATGATTTTCATAAAAGTTTCAAATTTTAGAAAAAAAATTTCGTTTTATTTTTTCTTACCTTTAATTTTTTAATGTTATTACTGCTCCATAAAACCTTAAAAGGCAGTCGGAACATTCAGGGCTTCGCCCTGATACGAGCAGTCCTATTGTTTTTGCTTCGTATACTGTGATCTGAAAAACGGAAAACTTCAGACGAGTTTTCTAGATAGTGAGAGGACTTCTTTTCGAATCACAATCATTTGGGTACAAGGTAGAAAGGGGGAGCAAAGCAACAAATCATAACAAGCTAAATTTACTTGATCCAGTGGAACTTGACGAGCGTCTGCTGCTATAGGAGGAACGACTCGACCTCCTTGATTCGATATCTTGGATAGGGCTCTCTTTCCTCCTCTCGACACGTAAGCAGGCTAGATATTTAGAAATAATTGCCTAAAAAAATTTTTGGTCCAAAACAGTGGCAGATTTAGGGGAAGGGGGGAGGGCGAGAGGGGGGCGGTCGCTTCCCTTTCCGTAATAGGACCACCTGCCGACCCAAAGGGTCCCCCTTTGTACTATTTTGAGATATCCATTTTTGGCTGACTGACCTCAAAGTTTTTCTAAAGGCGCCTTTGGCGCCAATCTATGCTAATTTTGAGGGGGGAGCGGCGCGCCAAAAAAAACGCGAGTTTTTGGTCGAAAGTTTCCAAAAAGTGCCTAAAAACGCCTTTTTTGGCCTTTTTTCAAAAATGTGCCTGCGGCGTAAAAATTTTTGGCAAATTAGGGTCGTTATAGTGGAGCTCAGAAAATCAATTTGGTCGACCTAAAAAAAAGGTCGACAAAATTTTCAAATTTTTTTTTGAAAATCCGCCCCCTCGAAAGAAATTTGCGCCTGCTCCTAATAATTTGTTCTGTCGTGTATCATAAAAATTTTCTGTTCATTTAGTCAACAACCCAGCATCATGCTTGATAGATTGAGAATTCGACGAAAGCAACCGTTTTCAGACCTCTCTGAAATTTCAAAAATTTAAGTTGATGAACAGAAAGAAAAAGAGCTTTAGATCATTCCTTGGACCATAGCCTGGGTCGGAAGTGTCCCGAATTGGACCAGGTTGCGAATGAGTGCCAGCCTTTCTTCGGGGGAAGAGTTCCTCATAATCTCGGTCGCCGCCGCGACTCGATCTTGCGCTGAAACAAAAAAATGAATTTAAATTAGCAATCGAGACTGACCACTTGTTTTTGAAACTTGAGTTCAACTAGCGTACATTAAACACACGACGAATCATTTTCTCCCGTACCTAGCAAATTTTCTTATTCATTTCTGAAATAATCTTTTTCAGATCTAATTTCAGATCTGAAGTTTTGTTTTTCTTGGTTATTTCAGTTCTGAAAAAACTATTTCAGATCCAATTTCAGATCTGAAATTTTGTTTTTCTTGGTTATTTCAGTTCTGAAAAAACCTATTTCAGATCTAATTTCAGATCTGAAGTTTTGTTTTTCTTGGTTATTTCAGTTCTGAAAAAACTATTTCAGATCTGATTTCAGATCTGAAATTTTGTTTTTCTTGGTTATTTCAGATCTGAAAAATCAATCATTGTGACTCAACTTTTGCTATTTTTGATACTTTTGTATCTTACAGCTTCTGCTTGTTACTAGCAGGTACCGGTGGTGAAGTGTTTACGACTGCGCCTCTCAATCGAAAGGTCGGATGTTCGAGGCCCAACATCATCCGTGCTCGTTGCTTGAGTGTGAAGCAACATTAACCAGCCCAGAAAAATAACCAAAAAAAATTGCATGTAGTTCTTAAACAGCTAATGGCATAACAGCGGTTGGCCGCGATGAGCTGTACCGCTCTTGTGTTGGTCATTTCCCCCGTGCATAAAAGGTCTTAATCTTAACCTTACTCTGCAAAGACTGGAGACTGATGACTAAATATGCTTCCCCAAGTTTGAGATAAGCTTTGGGAACCGTATAAATAGCGCATCTGATATTAGCTGGATGGTTTTTCCTAAAAATATCAGGCCACATATGGGATACTTGTGTAATGATTTTGAGCAAGGGTTTTTCATTTCTTTAATAAGAGTGATATCCTTGATAGGAAACTAATCTGATACATGTGAACTTGACCATTTGACCTTTTCGATGAGATAAGTGAGAATATTGAGGTAATTTAATGAGACGTGCAACCAGCACTGTGAGCTAAGTGCAACTGATGCAACTGGTGCCACTGCATCAGAAAACTAGTCTCTTTTACAGTTTTATGTCCCCTCGTAAAATATCAAAAAAAAACTGAGTTATGACCTATTTGGTTATACCAATAGAGTAATTTCAGATAAGGTACACCGTCTGCTCGTCACGCTATCTTATTTTCGACTGGGTAGATTCGTGCAATTTCTTAGTCTAATACCAATCTTAATCTTACTCTTATATCTCCTAGTCTCAATAGATCAAGTGTACACTGGTTTATTCGAGTTACTTTCCAGAAGGAGAACAACTGTTTTCTAAGTTTAATTCAAACTGCTCATATTTATGTTAGAGATGGAATATGATTGGTTAATTTAGAAATAATTTGTAGAATTAGAGAGTTATATAACTATTATGTAACCAATTATAATTTCTAGCTTAGAACTGGTTCCACCCATCCGGGGTTTAGTAAGTTTTTAGTTTTTAAATGTTTAATGCAGTGAAGGACGGGTGATCTAGTTTCTTTTTGAAGTTGCGAGCATTGACTTCTTGGAAAAAGGAAAAGTGTGGCTGTTTGTGTTAGACGGAAGAAGATTGTTATGTTCGTATCTCTAGATGGGTCTCGTTGATCCTGGTAGTCTTGGGTGATTGTGTCAAGACTTCTGATCGATGCAATGATGTATCGATTTCGCTAAGTTTAGAGCGAGACAACTTGCAGGGTGAAGTTTGATTTTTCCGTGTGAAGTGCCAAGTGACTAGGATTTGTACAGGTAGTCAGCATCGAGATGGCCATTGGTCTTGTTCAATGGTTGTCCTTTGCTGCGATGTTGAGTCCATACTTTAAGTCCTTTGAGGGTATTGATTTTAGGCAGCAAATCGAATAGATTTGATATTCCAAAGTTGGAATGTGATTGGATTGTCGTCTGTTTTGCTGCTCATCTTTTCAGCTTTACAAAATCTATACATACTACATTTATCGTTTGCATATATAATTTCCCTTGTTAATTTTGTTTTACTTATGATTTGTTATTAATGGTTATCGCAAAAGCGTTTTTATATTAGTTCAGTTATTTTAAAGAGTTGCTCACTCTCGAGCCACTCTTTTCCAAAAAAAGAGTATCAGAGTGCCGTAGTGCATGCTGTGGGCATGTACTTCGAGCGACGTCGTTCTGGTGGTTTTTTTTGGAAGTGGGTTAAAGTAGTGGACTAACTTTTTATGGTCTCTTTGTGCAGAGTCTATTTTTGTGTTCAACCTTTAATTAAAAAACTTTGAAAAAAAATCATCAAAATCCATTATAATCGATTATTAACCTTTTTTTGTTTATAAATTCCATGAAAAATGATAAGTTTTGTAAGTAATGACTACTTTATGCAACTTTCTGCAAAACTCTAACGAGCACGTTCATCACGGGCGGCAATAATTTAGCAATTTTGAGAGGCCAACATGTAATTTTCCAAAAAATGGCCAAAAACAGCATTTTTGACCATTTCCTCACGTTTATCTTTTTTTCGGCTGGGTAGATTCGTGCAACTTCTTAGTCTAATACCAATCTTAATCTTACTCTTATATCTCCTAGTCTCAATAGATCAAGAGTACACTGGTTTGTTCGAGTTACTTTCCAGAAGGAGAACAACTGTTTTCTAAGTTCAATTCAAACTGCTCATTTTTATGTTAGAGATGGAATATGATTGGTTAATTTAGAAATAATTTGTAGAATTAGAGAGTTATATAACTATTATGTAACCAATTATAATTTCTAGCTTAGAACTGGTTCCACCCATCCGGGGTTTAGTAAGTTTTTAGTTTTTAAATGTTTAATGCAGTGAAGGACGGGTGATCTAGTTTCTTTTTGAAGTTGCGAGCATTGACTTCTTGGAAAAAGGAAAAGTGTGGCTGTTTGTGTTAGACGGAAGAAGATTGTTATGTTCGTATCTCTAGATGGGTCTCGTTGATCCTGGTAGTCTTGGGTGATTGTGTCAAGACTTCTGATCGATGCAATGATGTATCAATTTCGTTAAGTTTAGAGCGAGACAACTTGCAGGGTGAAGTTTGATTTTTCCGTTTGAAAAGCCAAGTGACTAGGATTTGTACAGGTAGTCAACATCGAGATGGCCATTGGTCTTGTTCAATGGTTGTCCTTTGCTGCGATGTTGAGTCCATACTTTAAGTCCTTTGAGGGTATTGATTTTAGGCAGCAAATCGAATAGATTTGATAATCCTAAGTTGGAATGTGATTGGATTGTCGTCTCCTTTGCTGCTCGTCTTTTGTGCTTTACAAAACCTATACATACTGCATTTATCGTTTGCATATATAATTTCCCTTGTTAATTTTGTTTTACTTATGATTTGTTATTAATGGTTATCGCAAAAGCGTTTTTATATTAGTTCAGTTATTTTAAAGAGTTGCTCACTCTCGAGCCACTCTTTTCCAAAAAAAGAGTATCAGAGTGCCGTAGTGCATGCTGTGGGCATGTACTTCGAGCGACGTTGTTCTGGTGGTTTTTTTTGGAAGTGGGTTAAAGTAGTGGGTTAACTTTTTATGGTCTCTTTGTGCAGAGTCTATTTTTGTGTTCAACCTTTAATTAAAAAACTTTGAAAAAAAATCATCAAAATCCATTATAATCGATTATTAATCTTTTTTTGTTTATAAATTCCATGAAAAATGATAAGTTTTGTAAGTAATGACTACTTTATGCAACTTTCTGCAAAACTCTAACGAGCACGTTCATCACGGGCGGCAATAATTTAGCAATTTTGAGAGGCCAACATGTAATTTTCCAAAAAATGCCCAAAAACAGCTTTTTTGACCATTTCCTCACGTTTATCTTATTTTCGGCTGGGTAGATTTGTGCAACTTCTTAGTCTAATACCAATCTTAATCTTACTCTTATATCTCCTAGTCTCAATAGATCTAGTGTATAATGGTTTATGTGAGTTGCTTTCCAGAAGGAGAACAACTGTATTCTAAGTTTAATTCAAATTGCTCATATTCATGTTAGAGATGGAATATGATTGGTTAGTTTAGGAATATTTTGTAGACATAAAGAGTTATATAACTATTATGTAACCAATTATAATTTCTAGCTTAGAACTGGTTCCACCCATCCGAGGTTTAGTGAGTTTTAATTTTAAAATTTCTAATGTAGTGAAGGACGGGTTATCTAGTTTCTTTTTGAAGTTGCGAGCATTGACTTCTTGGAGAAAGGAGAAGTGTGGCTGTTTGTGTTAGACGGAAGAAGATTGTTCTGTTCGTATCTCTAGATGGGTCTCGTTGATCGTGGTAGTCTTGGGTGATTGTGTCAATAATTCTGATCGATGCAATGACCATCGATTTCGTTAACTTTAGAGCGAGACTACTTGCAGGGTGAAATTTGACTTTTCCGTGTGAAGTGCCAATGACTAGGATTTGTACAGGTAGTCAACATCGAGATGGCCATTGGTCTTGTTCAATGGTTGTCCTTTGCTGCGATGTTGAGTCCATACTTTAAGTCCTTTGAGGGTAGTGATTTTAGGCAGCAAATCGAATAGATTTGATAATCCTAAGTTGGAATGTGATTGGATTGTCGTCTCCTTTGCTGCTCGTCTTTTGTGCTTTACAGAACCTATACATACTGCATCCATCGTTTGCATATATAATTTCCCTTGTTTATTTTGTTTTAGTTATGATTTGTTATTAATGGTCATCGAAAAAGCGTTTTTATATTAGTTCAGTTGTTTTAAAGAGTTGCTCACTCTGGAGCCACTCTTTTCCAAAAATAGAGTATCGGAGTGCCATAGTGCATGGTGTGGGCACGTACTTCGAGCGACGTCGTTCTGGTGGTTTAGGCCAAAAGTGGGTTAACTTTTTATGGTCTCTTTGTGCAGAGTCTCTTTTTGTGTTCAACCTTTAATTGAAAAACTTTGAAAATAAAAATCATTGAAATCCATTATAATCGATTATAAATCATTTTTTGTTCAATAATTCCATGAAAATTGATAAGTTTTGTAAGTAAGGACAACTTTATGCAACTTTCTGCAAAACTCTAACAAAAACGTTCATCACGGTCGGCAAATAATTAGCAATTTTGAAGAGGCCAACATGTAATTTTCCAAAAAATGCTCAAAAACAGCATTTTTGACCATTTCCTCACGTTTATCTTATTTTCGGCTGGGTAGATTCGTGCAACTTCTTAGTCTAATACCAATCTTAACCTTACTCTTATATCTCCTAGTCTCAATAGATCTAGTGTATAATGGTTTATGTGAGTTGCTTTCCAGAAGGAGAACAACTGTATTCTAAGTTTAATTCAAATTGCTCATACTCATGTTAGAGATGGAATATGATTGGTTAGTTTAGGAATATTTTGTAGACATAAAGAGTTATATAACTATTATGTGACCAATTATAATTTCTATCTTAGAACTGGTTCCACCCATCCGAGGTTTAGTGAGTTTTAATTTTTAAATTTCTAATGTAGTGAAGGACGGGTTATCTAGTTTCTTTTTGAAGTTGCGAGCATTGACTTCTTGGAGAAAGGAGAAGTGTGGCTGTTTGTGTTAGACGGAAGAAGATTGTTATGTTCGTATCTCTAGATGGGTCTCGTTGATCGTGGTAGTCTTGGGTGATTGTGTCAATACTTCTGATCGATGCAATGACCATCGATTTCGTTAAGTTTAGAGCGAGACTACTTGCAGGGTGAAGTTTGACTTTTCCGTGTGAAGTGCCAAGTGACTAGGATTTGTACAGGTAGTCAACATCGAGATGGCCATTGGTCTTGTTCGATGGTTGTCCTTTGCTGCGATGTTGAGTCCATACTTTAAGTCCTTTGAGGGTAGTGATTTTAGGCAGCAAATCGAATAGATTTGATAATCCTAAGTTGGAATGTGATTGGCTTGTCGTCTCCTTTGCTGCTCGTCTTTTGTGCTTTACAAAACCTATACATACTGCGTTCATCGTTTGCATATATAATTTCCCTTGTTTATTTTGTTTTAGTTATGATTGGTTATTAATGGTCATCGCAAAAGCGTTTTTATATTAGTTCAGTTGTTTTAAAGAGTTGCTCACTCTGGTGCCACTCTTTTCCAAAAATAGAGTATCGGAGTGCCATAGTGCATGTTGTTGACACGTACTTCGAGCGACGTCGTTCTGGTGGTTTAGGCCAAAAGTGGGTTAACATTTTATGGTCTCTTTGCGCAGAGTCTCTTTTTGTGTTCAACCTTTAATTGAAAAACTTTGAAAATAAAAATCATTAAAATCCATTATAATCGATTATAAATCATTTTTTTGTTCAATAATTCCATGAAAATTGATAAGTTTTGTAAGTAAGGACAACTTTATGCAACTTTCGGCAAAACTCTAACAAAAACGTTCATCACGGGCGGCAAATATTTAGCAATTTTGAAGAGGCCAACATGTAATTTTCCAAAAAATGCCCAAAAAACAGCATTTTTGACCATTTCCTCACGTTTATCTTATTTTCGGCTGGGTAGATTCGTGCAACTTCTTAGTCTAATACCAATCATAATCTTACTCTTATATCTCCTAGTCTCAATAGATCTAGTGTATAATGGTTTATGTGAGTTGCTTTCCAGAAGGAGAACAACTGTATTCTAAGTTTAATTCAAATTGCTCATATTCATGTTAGAGATGGAATATGATTGGTTAGTTTAGGAATATTTTGTAGACATAAAGAGTTATATAACTATTATGTAACCAATTATAATTTCTAGCTTAGAACTGGTTCCACCCATCCGAGGTTTAGTGAGTTTTAATTTTTAAATTTCTAACGTAGTGAAGGACGGGTTATCTAGTTTCTTTTTGAAGTTGCGAGCATTGACTTCTTGGAGAAAGGAGAAGTGTGGCTGTTTGTGTTAGACGGAAGAAGATTGTTATGTTCGTATCTCTAGATGGGTCTCGTTGATCGTGGTAGTCTTGGGTGATTGTGTCAATACTTCTGATCGTTGCAATGACCATCGATTTCGTTAAGTTTAGAGCGAGACTACTTGCAGGGTGAAGTTTGGCGTTTCCGTGTGAAGTGCCAAGTGACTAGGATTTGTACAGGTAGTCAACATCGAGATGGCCATTGGTCTTGTTCAATGGTTGTCCTTTGCTGCGATGTTGAGTCCATACTTTAAGTCCTTTGAGGGTAGTGATTTTAGGCAGCAAATCGAATAGATTTGATATTCCTAAGTTGGAATGTGATTGGATTGTCGTCTCCTTTGCTGCTCGTCTTTTGTGCTTTACAAAACCTATACATACTGCATTCATCGTTTGCATATATAATTTCCCTTGTTTGTTTTGTTTTAGTTATGATTGGTTATTAATGGTTATCGCAAAAGCGTTTTTATATTAGTTCAGTTGTTTTAAAGAGTTCCTCACTCTGGAGCCACTTTTTTCCAAAAATAGAGTATCGGAGTGCAGTAGTGCATGTTGTTGGCATGTATTTCGAGCGACGTCGTTCTGGTGGCTTAGGTTAAAAGTGGGTTACTTTTTTATGGTCTCTTTGTGCAGAGTCTTTTCTTGTGTTCAACCTTTAATTGAAAAACCTTGAAAATAAAAATCATTAAAATCCATTATAATCGATTATAAATCATTTTTTGTTCAATAATTCCATGAAAAATGATAAGTTTTGTAAGTAAGGACAACTTTATGCAACTTTCTGCAAAACTCTAACAAAAACGTTCATCACGGGCGGCAAATATTTAGCAATTTTGAAGAGGCCAATATGTAATTTTCCAAGTGCCCAAAAACAGCATTTTTGACCATTTCCTCACGTACACCTCCCTCCCCACCCACCGACTATACGTACTTTTCTGTAGTTTTTCATAAACGCGAGATTGAAAATAGGAAAAGTGAAATTTAGCGAGAAAACAAAATAACTAATTTAAAAGGTTATCAAAAATATGAAAAAATGAAAACAATACACGAAAAGATTTAAATCTGTTGTACTGATGAGATATAAAATAATTAATTTCGAAAACTCAAAAAAGGCACAGAGGCTTCCCACAACCTGTTGCATCGATTGAACCCTTGTCATCAGATTTGGCAGCGTAGCTTTCGTGAAAATCAAAAAGGAAAAAGGAATCAAATTAATGGTTTTTGTGGGCCACATTTTTTTCTTTTGTAAGATTTAGTGTTCGCTTACACAGGAGTGCTTTGCTCAACCCTTTCTTTCGATTCAAAAAAAAATCAGATTTTGGATGGGAGTTATCGATACAAATGAAAAAGTTTCAAACATTGGTCAAAAAATCCTAACTTGACTACTCTTGACTACTTGTCTACTTGAATTGCCCAATTTTGTAAAAAAAATAGGCTAAGCCATTATATAGGGAAGCTTAAACACCCTTTTTGTTTTGAAAAAAATCGAAAAAATGCCAAAAAAGAATCAGAAAATCAAATAATGGATTTTTCCGATGACCCTTTTTTCGTGAAAAAAACTGGGCGTAGTCGCGTTTTTATGCTGGAGAGCTCCGCACGTTCTGTTCTCTCGAAAGGACCAAGCATCTTATATTTCGGAGCGTATATTTGTGAAAAATTTGTGAAAAGTTTGAGAAGAGTCCCAAAACCTGGGTTCTCGATTAATCGTTAAACCTAAGAATTGACAGTGTTGTTATCTACTTAGGACAAAAAATTCCAAAATATGATCAACGATCCAGAAATTCAACTCGTATTAGAATCATAACTTTTTATTGTAAAAATCATATGAGCCTCGCTCATAAAAATTATATGAGCGCAAGTGAATATCCCATAACCCGCCATTTTGATTGGAGTTAAACACTAAGGTTTGAAAGAGTTGGTTCCGAGAAAAATTCAAAAAACATCAAAACGGTTAAAAAACAAAACATCGATTTTTTCTAAGCCCATTTTTATTCTGTAAAGTTAACAAGCCCAGCTATAGCTAGAGGATTTTGTTTCATGTATGTTGGATTGATGTACTAAGACAGGACGAAATAGGCAATCTCTAAAACTAAAAAATTGAGCTTCATCACGAAGCTTAGATATTTGTCTTATAATTTATGAATCACATTTTTTGAGAATTTGGGTTTTTACAAAAACATAACATAATTTTACAAATTTTATACAAATTTAAAGGCTAGACCGCTGTTGAACGAATTTTTACCTCAAACTGTCGCCTCGATTCAAAAAGAACCAAAAATATTTAGAAAATTGACAAGAAACCAAAACATGGACTTTTCTGAGGGTAATGAATTTTGTTTTAGTAAAATTTGGCGTAGCCTGTCGTGCAGTTTCCAACAACTTGTTTTTTTTATCCAGAAACTTAAATTTGGTAGGATAGTGTTTGAGAAAAACAAACCAAAATTCAAAAAACATTCAAAAAATCAAAACAATGGTTTTTCCGACGACGATAATTTTTTGCAAAAGTTTTCGGGCGTAGCCTGCTATGCAGGGCATCTTCACACAACTTTTTTTTCTCGATCGAACACAAAATGATGTTAGGTTTAGGAGTATAGATCTCAAGGAAAAAGAGCTTTCTGATGACAATAAGTTTTTGTTATCGGAAAATTAGGCTTAGCCGATAGCTCAGAGGAATATTTTAACAATTAGTTATTTACATTGAACACAAAATCTGACCACTTTTTAGTTGTGTTTATTTCTTGGCAAATGTTTTTATACGCTATAGAAGGTTAATTTTAAATGTTTGTTCAGCTCTAGTTAAAATGTTTTAAAACTAAGACTGTAAAGTTTCATTAGTTTATTTTGAAACTAATGAATCTATTTTGAAAAAAATTATCATTGACTTTTTTTTTAATTTTTAGCAGTTTGTTAGCTCAAATTGATAGAGTAGTAGTTGATTTAACCGCTAGTTCAACATGAATTGTTATGCTTTATTTGACCTGCTTTCTTCTGATGCTGATGTGAGAGCTTTATGATCTCTCGAAAGGACCAAGCATCTTATGTTTCGGAGCGTATATTTGTGAAAAATTTGTGAAAAGTTTGAGAAGAGTCCCAAAACCTGCGTTCTCGGTTAATCGTTAAACCTAAGAATTGACAGTGTTGTTATCTACTTAGGACAAAAAATTCCAAAATATGATCAACGATCCAGAAATTCAACTCGTATTAGAATCATAACTTTTTATTGTAAAAATCATATGAGCCTCGCTCATAAAAATTATATGAGCGCAAGTGAATATCCCATAACCCGCCATTTTGATTGGAGTTAAACACTAAGGTTTGAAAGAGTTGGTTCCGAGAAAAATTCAAAAAACATCAAAACGGTTAAAAAACAAAACATCGATTTTTTCTAAGCCCATTTTTATTCTGTAAAGTTAACAAGCTCAGCTATAGCTAGAGGAATTTATTTCATGTATGTTGGATTGATGTACTAAGACAGGACGAAATAGGCAATCTCTAAAACTAAAAAAAATTGAGCTTCATCACGAAGCTTAGATATTTGCCTTATAATTTATGAATCACATTTTTTGAGAATTTGGGTTCTTACAAAAACATAACATAATTTTACAAATTTTATACAAATTTAAAGGCTAGACCGCTGTTGAACAAATTTTTACCTCAAACTGTCGCCTCGATTCAATAAGAACCAAAAATATTTAGAAAATTGACAAGAAACCAAAACATGGACTTTTCTGAGGGTAATGAATTTTGTTTTAGTAAAATTTGGCGTAGCCTGTCGTGCAGTTTCCAACAACTTGTATTTTTTATCCACAAACTTAAATTTGGTAGGATAGTGTTTGAGAAAAACAAACCAAAATTCAAAAAACATTCAAAAAATCAAAACAATGGTTTTCCGACGACGATAATTTTTTGCAAAAGTTTTCGGGCGTAGCCTGCTATGCAGGGCATCTTCACACAACTTTTTTTTCTTGATCGAACACAAAATGTTAGGTTTAGGAGTATAGATCTCAAGGAAAAAGAGCTTTCTGATGACAATAAGTTTTTGTTATCGGAAAATTAGGCTTAGCCGATAGCTCAGAGGAATATTTTCACAATTAGTTATTTACATTGAACACAAAATCTGACCACTTTTAGTTGTGTTTATTTCTTGGCAAATGTTCTTATACGCTATAGAATGTTAATTTTAAATGTTTGTTCAGCTCTAGTAAAAACGTTTTAAAACTAAGACTGTAAGTTTCATTAGTTTTTTTTTAAACTAATGAATCTATTTTGAAAAGAACTATCATTGATTTTTTTTTGAATTTTTAGCAGTTTGTTAGCTCAAATTGATAGAGTAGTAGTTGATTTAACCGCTAGTTCAACATGAATTGTTATGGTTTATTTGACCTGCTTTCTTCTGATGCTGATGTGAGAGCTTTATGATCTGTTGTAAATACACAATCTTAAGCTAATAGGTTATGTTTGTATCAGTCTAAACCCCAAACAACTACAAGAATATATACATTTTTATTGAAGATATTTTGAAGCAAATGAGAATGGCTATTGTCTCACAAAGTTCTAGTTGTTCCGACTTTCGATACGAAAGTGACGGAATATTTGTGCTCGGGATGGGTTATTTTTTCTTCAGACAAATTTCGACTTTTTAACTAGCCTATTTTGACGGAATTTTTCTTATCATTCAAAAGGTATTGTAGTCCTGAGCCCAAATTGGAAAGATATTTCACCTGTGATCCTTTTTCGTAAAGTTATGAGGGTTTAAAGATTGCCATTTTGGCCATTTTGACCAATTTGGGACAATTAATGCGCGATATAATTCGCGCTATTAACATGTAAGCGTAGATTTAATCCGTCTTATAAGTCGTTCCAAATTGGTTGAACGAAGCTTATTTGTCATAATTGATTTGTTACAAGAAAATCTATCTTTTTGTACTTTATATGGCGTGTTTTGTACTTTATATGGCGTGTTATATTTCAAATTTTAGAAAAAAAAATTTCATTTTTTTATTTCATTTAATTTATTAAATGTTATTACTGCTGCTCCATAAACCTTAAAAGGCAGCCGGAACATTCAGGGCTTCGCCCTGATAAGAGCAGTCTTGTTTAAATTTTATATGTTATTACTGCTCCATAAACCTGAAAAGGCAGTCGGAACATTCAGGGCAGATACGAGCAGTCTTGTTTTCTTTTCTGATCGCAAAATTTGACTTTCAAATTGTCGGCCAACGCGTTTTTGATACTTTCAAAAAAATATTGTATGCTCTTCAACGCAATGGAAGTCTTTACTGTTAATTTCAAGTTTTTCAGATGATTTTTCTGACTTTCTTCTCTCAGAAGTGCTTCAACTTTCTCTGCAGCTTGCCGCCTTTGGCATGAATTAAGCCAAATGATTAAATATGCCCAGAAAAGTTTCGAACTTTTTTAGTGTTATGTGTCGATTCAATTATATTTTTGTTTCCGTTTTTTGTAATTTTTGGAGATACAACGCTTTCCGATAATCTAATTTGGTTTTGAAAAATTCGCACATAAGCTTTTCAAATCAGGACTATCTTTTGCTGTGACTGCAGCTAGTTTAATTAAATTACGCATATTTCGAGTCCAACACATTATTGAATCATGTTTTTCAACTGTTATCACGATCAGTGCGACGGAAAAATCAGCGAATCAACTTTCAAATTTTGATATGGTCTTCCGCCAACATTTTTTTATTCACGTCACTTTGTCTTGATAAAGTATCGTAACTCTCCTGTTTTTTATCGAAAAGGGAAAAATTGAATGTTCAATTTCGGACATTCAACATGGTTTTTTGATTGATCTACTCTAATAAACATTGTCTGAATTGGTTCGAATTTTTTTTTCAACCTTCCGAATGCTTGTACAGTAGCACGTCTAAGTGAGACAATTCTTTTTAGGCTGCTCTTTGTTCATTTTTTTTTTCTCATATGTCCCGCTAGACCCAGAGCCACAATGCATATTGTGCTATGCTCTCTATTCGGGAATGTTGATACGTTGACTTCCCATCTAGTATAACGTACGTCAGCTTTCCATGCTCTAAAGTTTTTTTGGGGGTGCTTGTTGTAGTTCACGACTTGAGCTGATAGAGTTGAATTCACCGCTCTGATAGTTACAGTTTAATTTTTGTGTCTAAGATCTAATTCGTCTTTGATAGCCCAAAATCGAAATTCTACCGAACTTCCCTTCCCGTCTATGACGTCAAATACCGGACTTTCTTTCAAAAAATCCGCACTAAAGCCTCGACGATTTTAACTTGTTTATAAATTAAGGCCTCATTAAATTTTTATAATCGCTCTTTTGTTAGTTTACTTTGGGGCCAGGAAATAAAACAAAGAGCAATTTAGACCTGACCAACAAAAACGAGTTTAGATGTCGATGCAAAGTTACAATTATGGGAAATTAGACGAAATTGTATTGTCCGACTACAATTAACTTTCGTTCGAGCTTTCCTAAAAGCAAATCAATTTTTCACATGCAGCAATTTTCCCATTTCGCATTTTTCACATTCTACGTTTTCCACAATTGTGTAATGTATGCAAATTAAAAACGTTTTTTAATCTTGAAAATAACACTTTATAAATCAGTTGCGATAAGTATTTTTATATGCAATGGGATCATATACTTTTTTTGTAAATATGAAAGTTTGTTTTGGGCAAAAAGTTTTGTTAGCCCTTTGCTTTCCGTCTAAAATGCTAGTTTTGCAAAAACAATTTAATGTCTAAATTCGTTTCGTTGGTCATATCTAATTTGCTTATCGTCTAATTTCCTACCCCCGTTTGTTTTATTCTGGAGGCTCATTTTGTGGCCTAGGAAGTTATACGATAAGCTACGGATGCTACAAAAACGGAATCGATTAGACGGATGCTACAAAAACGAAATTAGACAGAATTTATTTTTTACAGATCTGGCATTTTAGACGAAAAAGCTATGAAAAGGAAAGGGCCAACAATTTTTTTCTTAATAGTCATGTTTCTCACAAATTCAAAAAGAACATAAAATGTCAATACCTATCAAAACAATTAGTTTAAATGAACAAAGAAATGTCAAATATTACTAGAGAGTTTTGAATTGAATAAATTATGCATGATTGACTTGTAAAATTTTTGGCTACCAAAATTTAACTGTTGTCTACAAACAATTATATTTTTCTCGCGCAATTTGTCCGCAAACAATTTTAATCTTCCTCACTTTTGTCTATTTTCTCACAATTGCAGTTTTGCAAAATAGGCAATCTCAAAAACTAAAAAATTGAGCTTCATCACGAAGCTTAGATATTTGTCTTATAATTTATGAATCACAATTTTTGAGAATTTGGGTTTTTACAAAAACATAACATAATTTTACAAATTTTATACAAATTTAAAGGCTAGACCGCTGTTGAACGAAGTTTTACCTCAAACTGTCGCCTCGATTCAAAAAGAACCAAAAATATTTAGAAAATTGACAAGAAACAAAAACATGGACTTTTCTGAGGGTAATGAATTTTGTTTTAGTAAAATTTGGCGTAGCCTGTCGTGCAGTTTCCAACAACTTGTATTTTTGATCCAGAAACTTAAATTTGGTAGGATAGTGTTTGAGAAAAACAAACCAAAATTCAAAAAACTTCAAAAAATCAAAACAATTAATTTTTTGCAAAAGTTTTCGGGCGTAGCCTGCTATGCAGGGCATCTTCACACAACTTTTTTTTCTCGATCGAACACAAAATGTTAGGTTTAGGAGTATAGATCGCAGGGAAAAAGAGCTTTCTGATGACAATAAGTTTTTGTTATCGGAAAATTAGGCTTAGCCGATAGCTCAGACGAATATTTTCACAGTTGGTTATTTACATTGAACACAAAATCTGACCACTTTTTAGTTGTGTTTATTTCTTGGCAAATGTTTTTATTCGCTATAGAGTGTTAATTTTAAATGTTTGTTCAGCTCTAGTAAAAACGTTTTGATACTAAGACTGTAAGCTAATAGGTTATGTTTGTATCAGTCTAAACCCCAAACAACTACAAGAATATATACATTTTTATTGAAGATATTTTGAAGCAAATGAGAATGGCTATTGTCTCACAAAGTTCTAGTTGTTCCGACTTTCGATACGAAAGTGACGGAATATTTGTGCTCGGGTGGGTTATTTTTTTTTCAGACAAATTTCGACTTCTTAACTAGCCATTTTTGACGGAATTTTTTTTATCATTCAAAAAGTATTGTTCCCCTGAGCCCAAATTGGAAAAATATTTCACCTGTGATCCTTTTTCGTAAAGTTATGAGGGTTTAAAGATTGCCATTTTGGCCATTTTGACCAATTTGGGACAATTAACGCGCGATATAATTCGCGCTATTAACGCGTAAGCGTAGATTTAATCCGTCATATAAGTCGTTCCAAATTGGTTGAACGAAGCTTATTTGTCACAATTGATTTGTTACAAGGAACGAAATCTATCTTTTTGTACTTTATATGGCGTGTGGGGGGTTGGTTTTCATAAGTAATTTCAAATTTAAAAAAAAAAAAGTTTCATTTTTATTATTTCATTTAATTTTTTAAATGTTATTACTGCTGCTCCATAAACCATAAAAGGCAGTCGGAACATTCAGGGTCTGCTCTGGTAAGAGCAGTCTTGTTTAAATTTTATATGTTATTACTGCTCCATAAACTTTAAAAGGCAATCGGAACATTCAGGGTTTCGCCCTGATACGAGCAGTCTTGTTTTCTTTTCTGATCGCAAAATTTGACTTTCAAATTGTCGGCCAACGCGTTTTTGATACCTTCAAAAAAATATTGTATGCTCTTCAACGCAATGGAAGTCTTTACTGTTAATTTCAAGTTTTTCAGATGATTTTTCTGACTTTCTTCTCTCAGAAGTGCTTCAAATTTCTCTGCAGCTTGCCGCCTTTGGCATGAATTAAGCCAAATGATTAAATATGCCCGGAAAAGTTTCGAACTTTTTTAGTGTTTTGTGTCGATTCAATTATATTTTTGTTTCCGTTTTTTGTAATTTTTGGAGATACAACGCTTTCCGATAATCTAATTTGGTTTTGAAAAATTCGCACATAAGCATTTCAAATCAGGACTATCTTTTGCTGCGACTGCAGCTAGTTTAATTGAATTACGCCTATTTCGAGTCCAACACATTATTGAATCATGTTTTTCAACTGTTATCACGATCAGTGCGATGGAAAAATCAGCGAATCAACATTCAAATTTTGATATGGTCTTCAGCCAACAATTTTTTATTCACGTCACTTTGTCTTGATAAAGTATCGTAACTCACTTGTTTTTTTATCGGAAAGGGAAAAATTGAATGTTCAATTTCGGACGTTCAACATGGTTCTTTGATTGATCTACTCTAATAAACATTGTCTGAATTGGTTAGATTTTTTTTCAACCTTCCGAATGCTTGTACAGTAGCACGTCTAACTGAGACAATTCTTTTTAGGCTGCTCTTTGTTCAATTTTTTTTCTCATATGTCCCGCTAGACCCAGAGCCACAATGCATATTGTGCTATGCTCTCTATTCGGGAATGTTGATACGTTGACTTCCCATCTAATATAACGTACGTCAGCTTTCCATGCTCTAAAGTTTTTTTGGGGGTGCTTGTTGTAGTTCACGACTTGAGCTGATAGAGTTGAATTCACCGCTCTGATAGTTACAGTTTAATTTTTGTGTCTGTGATCTAATTCGTCTTTGATAGCCCAAAATCGAAATTCTACCAACTTCCTTTCCCGTTTATAACGTCAAATACCGGACTTTCTATTGAAATATCCGCATTAAAGTTTCGACGATTTCAACTTGTTTATAAATTAAGGCCTCATTAAACCTTTATAATCGCTCTTTTGTTAGTTTACTTTGGGGCCCGGGAAATTAGACAAAAATCAAATTAGACGTGACCAACAAAAACGAATTTAGATGTCGATGCAAAATTACAAATATGGGAAATTAGACGAAATGATATTGTTCGTGTCTGAAATTTGTTTACCGACTACAATTAATTTTCTTTCGAGCTTTCTTAAATGCAAATCAACTTTTAACATGCCGCAATTTTCACAATCCGCATTTTTCCCATGCCGCAATTGTATAATTTATGCATTTCAAAAATGTTTTTTTTTAATCTTGAAAATAACATTTTATAAATCAGTTGCGATAAGTATTTAGATAATCAATGGGATCATATACTTTTTTTGTATATATGAAAAATTGTTTTGGGCAATAAGTTTTGTTAGCCCTTTGCTTTCCGTCTAAAATGCTAGTTTTGTAAAATTAATATAACGTCTAAATTCGGTTTTTTGGTCACGTCTAATTTGCTTATCGTCTAATTTCCTACCCCCGTTTACTTTGTTCTGAAGGCTCATTTTGGGGCCAATGAAGTTAGAAGATCAGCAAATTAGACGGATGCTACAAAAACGAATTTAGACGGAATTTTTTTTCACAGATCTGGTTTTTTAGACGAAAAAGCTATGAAAAGGAAAGGGCCAACAATTTTTTTTCTCAATAGTCAAGTTTCACAAATACAAAAAGAACATAAATAGTCAATCATTATCAAAACAATTAGTTTAAATGAATAAAAAAAGTCAGATATTACTAGAGAATTTCGAATTGAATAAATTATGCATGATTGACTTGTAAAATTTTTGGCTACCAAAACTTAACTGTTGTCTACAAACAATTATTTTTTTCTCGCGCAATTTGTCCGCAAACAATTTTAATCTCTCTCACTTTCGTCTATTTTCTCACAATTGCAGTTTTGCAAAATCGTCTATATTCCTTTTAAGAATCTCTGTCTAATTTGCTTGTCGTCTAATTTCTCAACCCCCGATCATTTTGTTACTTCGCTATGTGATCAACTGTTCGTCCCTGTTTTAAATGAAAAAAATTCAGTTTTTTCACAAACCGAGTCAAAAGTTTCAACCAAGTTGCTCTATATACCCGGGTTGACCTCCATAAACCGAAAATGCTTATCTTACATTTCCCCACACCGAAAATGCTTATCATACAATTGCCTTCATCAAATGTATGGAAAAATGCTGGTCATACATTTTTCACACAATTTCAAAAAACCATTGAAAAAAGATTCAATCTAGTTTCTCCGGCTATTTGAACCGTCTGATTCGTTCAATGTCGCACGTTTATTTTTTTTTTGGAAAAAAAACGTTATTATGTAATTTCCATATATGAAAATTGTATGGTTGGTTTAGGAAATTGTTGCTCTCTCAAGAGTTGATGAGATTTGCCTACAGATCATGAAGAATTTGATACTCCAACCTCCAAAACCCTCTGGTTGGTTCTCTTCGTTGTTCAGAGATTGCACGTCTTATGGGGTAAGTTTAAACGCTATTTGTTCCTCATTTGAGTTTCAAAAAACCTTTTTCATTCAATTTTCATATATGAAAAAATGCTTATCTTACAACTTCCATATATGAAAAAATGCTTATCGTACAATTTCCATATATGAAAATTGTATGATTGGCTTAGGAAATTGTTGCTCTCTCAAGATTTGAGGAGATTTGCCTGCAGATAATGAAGAGTTTGAGGTTCCAACCTCTAAAACCCCCTGGTTGGTTCTCTTCTCTGTTCAGAGATTGCACGTATTATGGGGTAAGTTTAAACGCTAATTGCCTCATTTGAGTTTTCAAAAAACCTTTTTCGTACATTTTCCATATATGAAAAAAACGTTTATCATACAAATTCCATATATGAAAAAATGCTTATCCTAGAGTTTTCTTACAGTTTTCTGAATCTATGAAACTGTAGGAAGTTGTATGATAAGCATTTTTTCATTTATGAAAATTGTAGGATAAGCATTTTTGGTCAGCCCGGGTATATAATAAAACTTCAGATTCTTCAGCTACTGAACCAACTTGACGCTATGTACATACTATCCTTGAGTGATTTTAGTTGTTGCATTTCTTGCGCGCCTTTCTCATGGTATCAAAAAGTTGGAGTATCAAATTTTTTAAAATTCCAACTGAGATGAACATTATTCCCCATCTGCTACATAGTTTTTTCTCAGCTGTCTTTTTCGTGTTAGCTGATTTGTTTGATTTTTGATTATAATTTTAATCTTTTGAGGCTCATCTGTTGTTTTGGTTTGAATTCTCGGTTCTTGTGATAGGTTTTTATTCTTTTTTTTGGCGCTGCTGAGCTCCCCGAGTCGAGATTTTTCACCTTATTTGAAGCAAGTTTTGAGCGGTTTGAGGGTTTTTTTTGACAATTACGTCCAAAATATTGCTTCAAAATGAGCGGTTTGAGCGGTTTTTGAACGGTTTATCTAAAAAACCGCTCACAAACCGCGCAAGATTTGAACGGTTTTGAGCAGTTTATCTAAAAAACCGCTCACAAACCGCGCAAGATTTGAACGGTTTTGAGCGGTTTATCTAAAAAAACCGCTCAAAACCGTTCAAATCTTGCGCGGTTTTTGAGCGGTTTTTTTAGATAAACCGTTCAAAAACCGCTCAAACCGCTCATTTTTAAGCAAGATTTTGAGCGTAATTGTCTAAAAAAACAGCTCAAACCGCTCAAATCTTGCTTCAAATTTCAACTGCACCTTAGCGCGGGTTGACCAAAAATGCTTATCCTACAATTTTCATATATGATAAAATGCTTATTCTACAATTTCCTACAGTTTCATAGACTCAAAAAAATTGTAAAAAAACTCTAGGATAAGCAAATAGAAAAAAGCAAAATGGGTTACTGAATGAATATAAAATTCATTTGCTATTTTCAATTGAAGTCGCAACAGAGGGTGTTGAATCTTTTGCTCAATTTTCATACAGTCCATTTTCTATAGGACGATTTCCCAAAACAGCCTTCAAATGTCTTTTAACGATTTCAAATTGCATTAGTAATGCTCGCACTTTGCTAGCCTTCAAAAAAGCCTACGTATCTAGAACAAACTGCATCTAGACGCATCTGAAACACTAACAATGATTACAGAGGTGAAGCTGCACATCACCTAAACCAGCAAGACTAGCGAACACGAGCTTCAAATAAGAATAAAACACAATATTGAGTAAAGACAAGCTTTGAAAAAAACCTTCATGGATTCGAACCGCAAGCCACCAGAGTTGCTGTATATTGTCTTCACAACTGCGCTAGTCCCTTGCTGCCCGGGTTGGTTGACTTCCAGCCAAAAAATGGTTATTTTACAATTTCATATATGGAGTCTATGGAAACAAAGCTTATCATACGATTTTCTTAAAAGAAAATGGTACGACAAGCGGCTAAAAAAAACGATTCCAACATATGGCAACTAAGCCGACAAGAGATAAGCAGATGAAGAATTAACCGGCAATTTTATTTGGAACAAAATAATTCTTATTTGAATAAAAACAGGCCCTGTTCAGATTCGAACCCAGGACCTTTGGTGTGCCTAATTTGTTTTTTAATTTTTTTTTCAAAAATACGAATGTATAAAATTTTACTATTAACATCTTAAAATCAACACAGAGGCGAAGCTGAGTTTCATACCACCTGCGATACAATTAGATCCATCAAATGAATAGATATAGTTGTGAAACAACATGCACAAACCATATAATACAAAATCAGCATCTGAACACAATTAACCAAGCAGAAATACCTGAGCAGAAACTCTTCTACCCTAATTTGTTTTTTAAATGACGTCCCTCTCATAAGGATGTGAGCAGTCATATTTGAATGCTAGGTTTCCAGCCCTTGGGTGTACTCTGATAGCACCCCATTTTAGGGTTGACAATTTAACGTTTCGTTTGTTTTTTCATATCTAAAATTTTTGAAAAAGAAAACAAAAAAAATCATCCAAAAACGCAATCATAAAAAAAAAACATATCTCAAAAACCAAAAGAATTTGAGCAGTCATACTTGGAAACCAGTTAGAAACCCTATGAGAGTACCATAGCAGCATCCCACCTTAGGAATGAGAATTAGGAATGAGAATTGATCAACCCCAATTTGACGCTTTTTTGCGGCTGCTGAGTGAACCTTGATAGCACTTCTTTATAGGGTTGAGAAATGCAAGTTCGATTTAAATTTCATCTAAAAATTGTTAAGAAAAAACGAGAAAATCATTGAAAACGTCATTTCGCTAAAACCATAAGGCTGTGAGCAGTCACACTTAAACGCTAGATTTTCAGTTAACGACTGTACTCTGATGACAACCCACTAGAAGCTTGAGAAACTCAAGTTTGGGTAGTTTTTTATCTAAAACAATTATAAAAAAACGCCATAACACAAAAACGAAATTGTTTGAGCACTCATACTTTGACATCAGATATATTTCCAAACCCTGAATGTACTGTGACAAAAAAAAACACGAAATGGTTGAGAATTTCAAATTTGATTAGTTTTTATATCTAAGTCTTCTGAAAAAACTGAACATTTCTTCAAAAATATCTCGAAAACCAAAAAAAAATGGAGCTGTCACACTTGATCGCCAGGCTTGAACCCCTGGGTACACCATGACAGCACCACGTCAGAGGGTTGAGAACATCAAATTTGGTACGTTTTTTTTAGATCTAGATGTTTCAAAAATTAAAA
The DNA here is from genome assembly GCF_963678635.1 of Symsagittifera roscoffensis. Taxonomy (NCBI): domain Eukaryota; kingdom Metazoa; phylum Xenacoelomorpha; order Acoela; family Convolutidae; genus Symsagittifera; species Symsagittifera roscoffensis. The sequence continues at coordinate 40,077,652 of NC_087068.1, forward strand.
AAAAAAATTAAAAAAACGCAATATCTCAAAAACGAAAAGAACGTGAGCACTCATTTTTAAACGCTAGATTTCCAGTCTTCGCGTGTACGCTGATAGCGCTTCATTGTTGGTTGAGAGTTTCAAGTTCTGTTAATTTTGTCAATCCAATAGTTGATCCAATTGTCAATTGAAATTTAAAAAGCTTTTTCGGTTTATGGAGGTCAACCCGGGGTTACATTACCTTTCGAGGTCTTTTTGTTGGTTTTAATCTGTTTTCTTTAAAAGACCGCCCAGAAACCGCTTAAAACCGCTCAACTCTTGCTTGAAAAACCGTTTAAAAATCACCGCAAGAAATGAGCGGTTTTTGAGCGGTTTTTCAAGCAAGATTTGAGAGGTTTGAGCGGTTTTTCCAAAAAAACCGCCAAAACCGCCCAAACCTCTCAAACCGCTCAAATCTTGCTGAAAAACCGCTCAAACCGCTCATATCTTGAGCGGTTTTTGAGCGGGATCTCGACCCGGGTCGGTGAAGTAAATGATGTTCCTTCAGTTTTGGTGCTTGTTGATTTTCAAAAAAGCATGAGCTGTTTTTTGCTGCTCTTAATTTCTATTGCTATTTTACCTTATTGTACCTCCTCCTGTCATAACGTTATAACTAATGGTAAGGCAACTTGCAGAGCCACATTTCTCATTCGGGAAATGATTAAGTCTCAGATTAATTCATAATGGTGCTCAGTTCTGATCCGGCTGCTTGCGTAGTTAACACCAAGTGAACTTCTTCAACTGACTGCTCTTGAAAAGTTTTTTGAAAGGATTGAATTCCTTCGAGTCTGATGCATTTTCCTCTTATTTACTTCTTGGTAAATTTGTGAAAGAACAAAAAGATAATTAAAAGTTTTGGTAACAATTCAAGGAAATCAATTCTCCATGTTTAAAAATGAAAACGCTCAATCCCGTGAATAATTGGATAGTCGATGCGTCTCTGGAACCTCTTTGCAAGCATCATAGAAGAAACAACCAAATCCGGCAAAAATAAATACCAGCTGCGGAATTTTGTGTACAAAAACTATATAAACTGCCAACCGAAAAGCAAAAATGCGAGCAAATACATGAATCGTTTAGGCTGTAGAAAATTTTATGAATCAGAATTGGCTTTTTTCACATACGCAAAGAAAGATTAAAAACACAAAAAGCAATTAAAAGCAAAAAGCATCAGGAAATTATTCTTGGTGCGAAAACCTTGAACTTATACGAAGCCCTAACCCGGGTTGACAAACATGCTTATCATACAATTTTCATATATGAAAAAAAAGCTTATCATGCTCTTTCATACATTTTCATAGAAAAAAAGTAAGTGTATGAAAAGAGCAACATTAGCAGTTTTTCCAAAATATGGAATTGTATGATAAGCATTTTTTCCATACTACGAAATTGCATGACGAGCATTTTTTCCATAAATGAAAATTTAAAAAAAATTGCTTCGAAACTTTTTGTGTTTTAACCGAAACACTTACCAAGGATTTTTTGTCATCGAAAAACCCAGGGTGTAACTGGCAGTTACCACGCAGATGAATTGCGTTAGGTGATTTTAGCCATAAAAGCTAACTTTAACATTTTCACATGGAATTTTATACCAAAAAAGTAACTTTTTGAATATGGCTAGATAGTTTTTAGTTTGAAAGTTCTGGTGGTTGATAAAAAAGGCCTGTTTTTTTACAAATTCATATTTATCTTAGCAAACAAAACAAAAGGTAATAATCGTGTTTACAAAAAAAACGCTTTCTTGTGATTTTTGGATTTTTGGGTGAAAAACTGATCCTGGACCAACTACATTATAAACACAAAAAGCCAAGTTTTGCATTCAAGTTTTTTTTTGTAAAATTTTTATATAAGCACAAAAGCAAGTTTGCAACCAAAAAAGGGATTTTACCTCAAAATTCAGGTCAAGTTTTATTTAAAAATGCGGCTCTTTTACAGTTACCCCCTTCCAAAATACCGAGTTTTGTTTTCTGTTTGTTTTACATGTTATTACGGCTAAATGCGTAATGTTACGCTGTATAAAATGAAGAACAAATCTGTTCAAATTTGTGGATTTATTCACAACGCCAAATTTTATTGCTTTATGACAACGTTAAATAGACTTTTCAAAATTGAATTTTAAAGGAGGGGACTGGAAAAGAGCCAAAAATGCATACCATACAATTTTGATATATGAAAACTTTATGATAAGCATTTTTCTGACCAAAACTAAAATTATGTTTTTGATTGTCAAAATGCCCTCTATCATAGATATAATTATCAAACCTATTTAAAGTTACCCAGACACGTTTTTTGGTGATTTTTGAAGTTTTTTTCTATGACAAAATGACTATATTATAATTTCCATACATGAAATTTGTATATCAAGCATTTTTTAGCAAACAAGCAATTAGACCAAAAACGTTCATTAAAAAATTTTGAAACACTTTTAAAATCTTTGTATGAATTTTCTATGATAAGCATTTTTTGGTATATGAAACTGCATTTTTCTTCTATGGACGTCAACCTTGGGAAGAACTCTTTAAATCAGGAGTACAACAATTGGAAGGTACCAAAGAAGTTACGACTCCATATCTTCCTCGCCAAAAAAGATTTCAATGTCCCTCAGCGGATCTTCTTAACTATTTCCCCCCTATTTCGATTTTCAGAAATTCAACTTTGGTGGCCACGTTTTCAATAGCTTAAAACAATTTTCAGGAAATATATATAAATAATATTTCTTACGTAGGTATTATATAAATAGTGAGTAATACAATAACGAACGCGCGAAAATGAAAACCCAGTTAAATGTTTTCTTTTTTGAAATGCATGTTTTATACAGAAATGGTTGCCAAACATAATACAGGAAAAGGGGGATTGTTAACAATGTCCAAAAGGGAAGAAAACAGTTGCGACAATATCACCCCAACTATCATTATAACAGAAATTTTTTTCCCTTAAAAACAAACATAACCAGTGAAAAATGCAAAACGAAAATCAGAAGGCAACTATTTTTTAATTCTTAATGTCTGGCAAAATTCTATTCAAAAGAACTAATTGAAAAAATGTTACTTTGTTGTACCTAATTCTAAGTTAAAACTAATAAAAAATAAAGGAATTAAAGTGAATTAGTCTAAAGTTAAAACATTAAAAAAGTGAGAGATCATTCTCTCCGCCGGAGAGAACGGCAAGTGAATGTCATATGTGAGTGACCCGTTATCTAATTAAGATAAGTAAAATTTGCAATAGATGCAAGATAAAATACGAATCACAACATTCCTCTAAGCAGGAAAAATTTTAACTAGCGCCAAATAGGTAATTACAAATTAACTGAGTCCTTTCCCCCTTTTTGGGGATTAGAGAAAAGTTTTTTTACACCAGTGTGTAAGCGACTGAATGACTAGACTACGTACTAACAATGGCACTAGGTAATGCGTAAGTAATTAAAGGATGGGGTTGTCCGGTATCCGACGGATATCACTTAGGAAACAAATATATAGCCGCACGTCTAAGAAACATTTATCACCGTGAGTTGACTGGTGGTGAGGTATGACGCCACTACGAATTGAATAACTGCAATCTGAGGGATCTTGAGTAGACAAAAGAAAAAAAACTGTTATTCAAATCCGAAGAATTAGTATGTTTAAGAAAAGGTTACACAACCTGAGTATTCCTCTTTAAGATTAAGGAGATGGTGAGATTTAGCAACGGGAATGGAAAATGAAAGGTACTCAAACATAGAAATCGGTACTAAGTTATCATTTACAATTTCTGTAATCATTCAAAAAGTTTTCGAGTTCAGCATTGAAAAGTTCACTATCAAGTTCTGAGAGCTTGCCGAAATTATCATCTGCCATTTTTAAAGATTCATCGGTTGAAGAGGTAGAAATTTGATCGGGAGATGGTGAATCCGAGTCAATAATCACTAATTCCCCCGGAGTTATAGTATCGTTCGATTCATGATTGATATTGTTTTCGATTTCTATTACGATTGGGTTATCTGCAATGACTTAGGAAACAAATATGTATCCGCACAGAAGTTACGACTCAATGGTCGCCTACTGCACAAAGTGTTATTTTGATAATGTTCGAGTCACAGAGTAATTTAAAATCTTGGCTTGTAAGAAAATTTAGAAAATCTGTCGATGCAAAGTAAAATATATCTACAACATCTACAACATCTATAAAGTACCTTTGATCGTAAAATTTTGGTGGTCCAACATTCCTACAAGAGCGTCGAATGGTAGGAGGATCATTACCAGGTTTGTTGGAAGGGTCAGGAGTTGCAGTGGAATCGTCTGCTGAGTCGACTATTTCATAGGCCGGGAAGCCTGTTATTATGTCCCTGTCCGCTGGATTTGGTATTACCTGAAGTTCCCGTAGCTTGCTGTTCCCAAATTCTTCTGCCTGAGATGTAGCACTCTGGTCGCGAGAAGTAGAGATTCGACTTGCAGGGATGATGCTTATGGGGCAATCAGTAGTTTGGTCCCCAAATTGGTCTCCGTATTGAACAGTGATGTCCTCTAAAACCTCAGATTTAATGTTATTTTTGAGTAAACTAGTGTTAGGGTTGATTCCATTTGGAATATGTGCTTTGCATGAGTCCGAAATAAAACGCTCTCTGGCCACGTCTCTACAAGAGAAACCGCCCGCTATCCATTCCAAGTCGCTAGTATCAGATATATCCGAAGAAATTAGCATAGTTTCATCCAAAGCAGATAATCTGGAGGAGTTGTTGACTTTTCCGACTGACGAGTTTGTCTCCGAACTAGTTTGGATGATGGCCCCGATATGCGTGTCCTCGTCAAATTATCTGATGATGCCAGTTCGACCTGCTTGTGAGTTTTTGAATGTGGCTTTCTCGATTTAGGTTTTCGTCTCGAACACTCCTGCTTCTGATCTACTTCAACATTAGAATTAGGGAAATAAGGGAATGAAATGTTTCCTTTAAAAGGTCTGATGTTAGACGAGTTTAATTTAGGAATCGAGATGTCAGATTTTCGTAATATTTTCCGTCGGAAAGTTCTACTGTCGAGGTAGACGAATTTATAATTCTTTTGTTTAGTTCCTAATAGAAACAGTCTCGGTTAATGTTACCGTTTGTTTTCCGAAGGATTTTACCTTTGAAGAGGTATTCTATTGGATTTAGTTTTTGAAGATGAGGCATATTCTGTGTCGTAGCCCTTTTCGGCTGGTGTTTGATTCTTCTTCGCTACAAAGTCGTCCTTTTAGCCATCTTCGAGTCTATCGTCCGAGTTCCACTCGTTCGCCCTTTCTTTTGATAATATTTATTTCATTTTGTCTGAAATTCCAATGGATGGTTTTCCAGAAGCTAATTGTTTCCAAATTGTATTTGGTTTTCTATTAAATGAATTTCAAAGGGAGAACATTTGATTTTAGGTTGATATGATGATCGTAGGTTCCAGATAATTTTTGAAACGGCGTTTTGGAGTGTACATTTTTGATGTTCCTGTGATACAGCTAGCAATTTAATTTTTACAGTATGTACCAATTTTTCGACTAGTTCGTTGGAACGATGGTCGCCTACTGTACAAAATGTTATTTTGATATTGTTCGAGTCACAGAGTAATTTAAAATCTTGGCTTGTAAAGCAAGTCGTGTGGTCTACCCTTATTGAATACGGTATACCATGTTAAAGTATGTAATCCTGTAGAAATTCGATAACTGGATAACTGTTTTTGCAGAAATAGATTATGTAATTCTTTGCCGAAGGAAATTTAGAAAATCTGTCGATGCAAAGTAAAATATATATATTTGACCACCAATATGAATCTAAAGGTCCAGCGAAGTCTAAGTTATGTTCTTCATTTGGTTCTAATAAGGGGGGAAGTTTGCTAGTTTGTGATTTTCGGATAACAGTTTTCAAATTCTTACCCGCCGATGTACATTCAGAACAGTTAATACCATGGAAATAAATTTGTCTGTTAATATGGGGCCACTAGATGTATAAGGCCAAATACTTCATTCCGAATTGACCTGGATGAGTTTCATAGAGTGTCTTCATCATAGCGTTTCTGAGGGTAATAGGTATAACTAGTTTACCGTCCATGTATAACAATCCGTCGGATTCTTGTAAATCTCTGGTGAAATGTTTGAAGTAAGGGAAATTTGCATTAACCTTCTCCACTTTATTTTGAAGTGCCTTGACTATCGGGTTCAACATGGGATCGTCTTTGGTTAACAAAGTTACCAGCATGGTATTAAAGAGAATGCTTAAGTCCAAGGGACGATTGGGCAACTTCAGGTTTTCACGGTTTTTTCGACGAGATTAGCGTGATCTGTTATTAAAAGAAAGTCTAATTCTACTGAAACACTGGAAGTAGAGGGATCAATTACAATATTTTTATGATTCATATTAACAGTATTTACAATTTTTTGATCTACAGGCGAGTTAATTAATCTACAATTAAGAATTAAGAAGTAAAAAAAATGCGGAATTAGAAATAGAATTAATTATTGGGTTTGTGTTTGAGTAATCCGTTGGAATACAATGTGAAGTACAAAATTCGGTTCTTTTGTGATTAGATGAACAAATTGGGAAACTCGAGTTGATTAGTTTTAGTACTGGCGCTATTAAGTAATTACGTAACTTTGCGTAATCGGAATTTTCCAGATTTGAACCAATGGCTGAGCAGGTAATTCTATGTTTCTCCGACGGATTAATTGAATTGTTAATCTTGTTAATATTTGCTGCTACGAATTCTTCGTCGTAATGAGATATTGGGAAGGTTTTTCCGGATAGAATCCCAGAAATAAGATCTGTGAAACCCATATATTTTTGTGCTAGATGTTTAATTGTAAAGTTAAACGGTAATAATCTGTCCACCCATCTTGTTAATCTACAATGATATGTTTTATTTCCGTGATTTGGCGAGAGGACAGAAAGTAAAGCTTTGTGATCTGTGATTACTTCAAATTCCGATCCATAAAAGTAATTTTTATAATTTTCAACGGCCCTTACAACTCCTAACTGTTCGAGTTCGTTTGTGGAATATTTTGACTCGTGCGGATTTAAAAACCGTTAGGCGGAAGAAATCATTTTCCAGTCACTCCCGTGGAGTTGTTCCAAACCATTGGTTTCAAACCATTGTGTGACGCGTCCGTTTTTACTCTAGTGTTGCGTTTTACGTCAAAATGGGTATTTTCCGTGAGATTTACAATTTCTTGTTTAATTTTCTCAAACGCTTTCGTATGGTCGTCGTTCCATTGGAAGATCGATTTCGTATTTAGTAGCGGTCGAAGTGGCCTTCCTAAAGACGCTAGATTCGGGACAAACTTGATGTATTGATTTATAGATCCAAAAAATGATCTTAATTCTTCCAAATTCTGTGGAATAGCTAGGTCCTTTATTGCTTTCGATTTATCAAATAAAGGTATGATTCCTGTTTTCGAGATTTTGAATACCAGCCATTCGATTTCTTTTTGAAAGAATTTGCATTTTTCCATTTAACCGCGAAGTTATGTTCGTCCAATGGGGATAAAATTTTTAACACAATGTTCTTGTGGTCTAGGAAGGTTCCTTTGGAAGAAATTAAACTGTCATCTAAGTAACAATTAGTAAATGGGATAGAACCTAATGTTGAGTCCATTACTCTTTGAAATTCGTTAGGCATATCACCAAGTCCGTAAAAGTCAGTTAAAATTTGGTATGTACCCGCAATATCATCACCCACAGTACTGAAATTACATTGATCGCTGGTAAACTTATCTAATGCAAATTGACTGTATGCATTTTATAAGTCTAGGTTAGTAAACCACACTTCTCCAATGGAATCACTTGCAATTTGCGCCGCGACATTGTCTACTAGTTCGTGGATATTCGACATTTGGTATTTGTTCTTGTAAATTTGTTTCTTTATAAACTTTGAGTCAAAAGCTAACCTGATGGATTTGTCTTTTTTGCAAGTAATGACTATTGGACTGATAAAAACGATCTTCGTCGCATTTTTCTAGTTTCTTAATATGTCCCTCGTCTTTTAATCTGTTGAGTTCTGTCCTAACTGAATCCAGTAAGTGGAGTGGAACTCGTCTTCCTTTTAGTTGAATCGGTTTTAATGGTACATGAAAATGGGTAATTTTTATCTGGTTTTTAATTTTTCCAATCCGAAGGAATAAGTTTTTAAATGTTTTTGATATGTTTAGGTTTCCCTATCTTTGTCTGATGGAGAGATAGAATTTATTGACTTACACTGCTTGTGATTCTGGAAATGCGGAAGTACTTCTGTGAGATTTATATCCCCACTTTCGGCAGATTGTCATTTCCTAGGATGTTTCTCTCGTGTCCCTCAGTCAAGAAGAAAACACAGTCGTTGTGTGTCCAACTGTTTGAGAAGATCGGAAGTATCACCTTTCCAGAAATATTTATAGCGTTGTCAGTGAATCCACAATAAAAGTCCTTGGTTGCTTTATCCACCGTATAGATTTTCAAGTAAGGGTCTCGAAGTTTCAATTCGTGTAAAACGTTTTTCTTGAGGAAACTGACCGGGCTAGCTGAATCTACTTGAATATTTAAGATTACTTGATTTTCTTTCCGAGGCCAATATATGATAAATTCTTCAGTTCTTTTCCGTCATCGTCGAAGATTGTAGTTACATTTAATACAGAATAATTGTCGTTTTCGCTTTGTCCAGATTCCGACCATGTGTTTATGACTCCACAACATTCTCTATCTACATGGTCCGTATTTACATCCGGAATATCCGACGGATTAAAATCTGTATTATCTAGAATTTGGTTAGTTACAAGGTTTACATTTCTACGACGAGATCTACAAAGTATGGTAAAGTGACCTTTAAATTTACATGAAGTACAGATAGTATCCTTTGCTGGACAAACTGCTAAATGACCTTTTGAGAAGGTTCCGCCGCGCTTCATACAACAGGTGTTGCTTTTACCTAGAGGCTGGCTCTTTTTACGTTGAAATGGCTGTGTGGTTTATGTACGGATGATCCGTTGGATTTAAAATTGTTTGTAAGTTTTAGGTGGTTTAAACTTCCCTTTCATCGATGAGTGCTACGTTTAGTGCTTCACGTGGGGGAAGTAATTCTGTTAAAAGCTTCCTTTGGATATCGTAGTTTTTCATGTTGTTTATGAAAATATCTCTAATCCACTCTTCTTCTCCTGCGGCGATGTCGCACTTTTTAGCCATTTCTGCTAAGGCACCCCAGTAATGCTCGAGATATTCTCTTTCTCGTTGTTTTCGGTTTAGCAATTTGTGTCGCTCGAATGTGACGTTTGTCTTTCTTACAAAGGCGGTTGCTAGGAAACTCCAGAAATCTTTAGAAGAAATTTGCAAGGTTTTTACCTTTGTGAATTTTTGTCCGAAAATTCTTTTTCCCTCGTTTCCTAAGGCCAGGTACAAAACTGATTGTAATTTTTTATCTGCTTCCTCTAGTCGCATTCCATTGAATTTTTTGGTTGCGGATTTAATAGAAGCTGATTCCTCTTTGTCGTAGCGTCTTTGTTCTTGAACGTTTCGGTCCATTCTCGACTTTCTTTGGTTTTCCGTTACACCGTCTAACGGATTTTCCATATTAGGGGGTTGAGGATGATGTCTCTCCGAAGGATTTAGTTAAGTTTTCGATGTCTATATTTTGTTTAGCGATTATAGCTAAAAGAAACAGATCGCTCCAATCTTCCCAGGGCATGGGGGGATCTACAGTATGGTTTTGCCAAAATGGAGGTATTCCTCTCAGGTTAGGTTCGTTATTTGACTGCGCCATGATAAAATGTTACTTTGTTGTAGCTAATTCTAAGATAAAACTAATGAAAGAATAAAGGAAATAAAGTGAATTAGTCTAAAGTTAAAACATTAAGAAAGTGAGAGATCATTCTCTCCGCAGGAGAGAATGGCCAGTGAAGGTCATATGTGAGTGACCTGTTATCTAATTAAGAAAAGTAAAAGTTTGCAATAGATGCAAGATTAAATACGAATCACAACACTAAGGATTTTTTGGAACGATCAGAAAGAGCCAATTTTCGAGTTGACCAAACAATTTGAGTAGTTGAGACTGAAGAAAATCGCGAACGTGCAAAGAAAATCTGGAGCCGCAAATGATAAAATTCACATCCTTAAAATCCTCAAAAAAATTTAAAAAAACTACTGAAACTAAACTTCAAACCGCATGTATATCTTTATAACTTTTCTCAGTATCACAATATTCAACTTCTGTTCATGTTTATAGGCGTTTTACTGTTTGTATCTACCTTATCTAAATTGTGTAGGATTTTTGGTTGAACAACAAATTTTCTAAAAACGGATGAGGTGTATTATTTTGAGTTGAACAAAGAACACTCATTCTTTTGGTAGTTTCCTTTTTTAATGAGCGTGCCTCCAGCATCTTTAGGACTAAAACCACCTGCGGATTTATGGGTGGGACGCCCCCCCCCCCACCCCCCCCCCCCCTCCTCTCAGGGATCCGACCCCCTGCCGACCCAAATGGTCCACCCTTGTACCAATTTGAGATATCTATTCTTGGCTGACTGACTCAAGAATTTTTCTAAAGGCGCATTTGACGCCAAAATATACTTTTTTTTGGGGGGGGGGGGGGGGGTAGCGCGGGACGAAAAAACAATTTTTTGGTCAAAACTTTCCAAAAACTGCCTAAAAGCTCCTTTTTTTGTCCTTTTTTGCACACACTGATAATTAAGTTCCTTTCAAACTTTAAAAATAATGACAATCCTTTTCTACAACCTCAGTTATCTCGATGGGTTGTTTCGTAACTTTCTTTTTCCTTTCATAAAATACTGGAAACTTTTTTCTAGACTGTATCCACTTATGAAATTCTGGAGTTAAATTATTACTAATGCAAAATGAAGGTTAAACGCAGTTCCAAGAGGAGGTCGGCTTAAAGAATGTGCGACAAATTTCAACAGCGAGCAAGACGAGCCACATGGATGGTGAAACTGAAAAAAATGTGGTTAAGCCTTTTCAAACAATTGATGACAAGATATGCCAGAGGAGTCTGTAAAGTTAGTGGTAAAGGTTCTGCGCGCGGAGTTTCAATTACTTCTGAAGAACAAAATGCTCTATGTTCCAGAAGATGTCTCCTTTTCAAGCACAATCTTAACGCTTTTGCACACAGCTCGGAATCTATGACAAAACAAGAGAAGCTATATATTTCAATCTCAAGTTTACCGACTGAACATTCCGCGTATACAGTTAAAATAAAGCCCCTCCGCCATGATAGTATAGTCAAATTTGGGGGAGGGGGCTCGCTCTTATTTTTTTTCGCTTCTAGTCTGGAAAGTTGATAGATTCGAAACGCCGATAAATTGAATAATGCGAAGTTTTATCCAATTATGTTCAATTTGACGCACAAACTTCCCATTAAAGACATTAGCTTGTTAGATCCCAAGTCGAGATCCCAGACTCATGTCCAGACTTTAAGGGTCGCGCCACATTCGGATTTAGACCCAAATTGCATAGTCGCGCCGAGAGTTTGAGTCTGGAAAGTCTGGACATGAGTCGCGCCGTGGGCCGCGAAAGTCTGGACATACCAAAATTTGATCGCGAAAGTCTAGACATGGGTCGCGAAAGTCTGGACATACCAAAATTTGGTCGCGAAAGTCTGGGCATGGGTCGCGAAAGTCTGGACATACCAAAATTTGGCCGCCAAAACCTGGAAATGGGTCGCTAATGTCTGTGTCCAGGCTTTAGTGACCCATGTCTAGACTTTTGTGCGACCCATGTCCAGACTTTCGCGACCGAATTTTGGTATATCCAGACTTTCGCGGCCCATGTCCAGATTTTCGCGACCAAATTTTGTCATGTCTAGACATTCTCAGCCCACGACGCGACTCATTTCCAGACCTCCCAGACTCAAGTTCTCGGCGCGACTATGCAATTTGGGTCTAAATCCGGATGCGGCGCGACCCTTGGCGCGACTCATGTCCAGACTTTCCAGATCTTATGTCCAGACTTTCCAGACTCAAACTCTCTGTGCAAGAGTTCGCAATCGAAGCTGCAATCGAAAATGCGCTCATGTGCAATCGATTGAACCGTTAAACTCAAAACTGACGGCTAGTTTTTTGGGAACTATAAAGCTTCCAAAATAATCAAAGTTTCAAAACTTGAGTTTTTCTATTTTGATTTTAAAAAAAATTTATTGTAATTTTGTTTTTTAAAATTATTAAGGATCGTTAAAACATGCAAGACTTTTTGCAGGATTTTTGCAAACTGAAATCTGCCTTTTCGATTAAACTTGTAGCCTTGGAACCATTTATGCAGGAAAACTTCCCATAACCTGTTGTTCGACTGAATTCTCAAACGTATGACCCCCAAGATATGAGCTGCAGATTTCGGGGATTGCCTTTCTAGATCCGTTCACACACTCCAACTCAACGGCACCGCAAAGTGCTCATTTTGGTAATTCAACGGGGCGGCAGAGATTCACCACTATCCACAATCCCGACAAGGTTATTTTGGTGGCAACTATTCCGTACTGTTTTATGTTACTTGCCCCTTTAGTCTACTGCTCTAGCGGCTGTCTCGTCCACTCTCACGATCGCAAAATTTTCCAGTTGTAATTAAAGTTAGATAAAAACTGGGCCACATACAGAAGGCTCTAAGTGATAAGAAAAAAAAACAATCAAGTCCTGACATTTACTATGGTAACCCTTTCTTTTAAGGTGTTGATTTAATTATCCCCTTATTGTTCCGACCCACTGCGAGTAGGGGAAGACTCTTTTTATGGGTCGCTACTTAATTCCAATATCTAAAGGTCCGTTCTATACTCTATTCAAATCCCGACCTTCTAGATATCAGGGGAACGTAATTCTCTTATTATGGGTCGAATTGTACTAAAAAGCCAGCTCCGGGGAGCTGGGTAAATATCCTGTCCATTCATGTTTTGTACGGAACCTATTTACCATGCTATGCTCCTATTACTGTCACTTTCTTCTTGGATTACTTTTCTTTAGTCTGATTTAGTTTCGACTAATAGCCCATTCACCAAGTTGAATTGAACCCAATGTTTGCCAAGTCCACTTTAATTAGTTCCACTAACTCGATGTCATAATGTGAAATATACGTCTTTTTCAGCTTCTGCTTCAATTTCCAATAAATAAGTCCCCTCCCAATTAGTAGTAAGGCGACCAATTCTTAATCCCAATGGTTTGGGCCGGAGGTGAACGCCACTTTCCGGAGTTAATCTCGAGTTTTTCTGTTCAACTCTGGTTCTAAATGCCAATAGGTCATTTAAATGTCATCGCGGGTTCACCAGCTGTCAATCTTCTAGATTCAGGTTTAGATTCCCAAAGGAGACCTACCTACCAAGTTTCATCCATATCTCGTTAAAACTTCCTAAGTTATCCCATTTCTAATGTCCATTATTACTCGTGCCCGGAAAATTCTATTACCACCGATAGGGACGGAGGGATTCTACTCACAAGAGGTCTTTTTTCGGAGTTGTTGTCTTGTGTCTACTGTCGCCATAAAATCAATACATCCCGTTGATTATTTTGCGCAAATTGCTTATATCCGCTCTAAGGGGTGTTTCTCTCAAGTGCTAATATTTTCCGATCTAATCGCCGGATTTATTTAAAATTATCACACTTGATATACTTTGTCACTATCTATGATATCCAAAAGTTAAGGCTCCCTGCGTTCTGTGGGGGCCGAGAAACGACTTCCAGAAGTCGAGGTGGGGACTATTTGCATAGGGCATAGCACCGGAAGTAAGGGTCCAGGTTGTCTGGGGTTCCAAACTTGAGCTCTTCTCGACTAGGCCTATTACTTACTAATTTTTAGTTCCGTTCCAATTGCTCGTTACCGAGATCTAACAAGGCTAATTGCACTTCCGGGAACCGTTATCACTTAGGATTGGGGGTCCGAAGGCTCTAGATTTTTTCATGCCCGGGTCAAATTATCTCTAGTATCCGTCCTCCGAGATTCATAAATTTAGCCGAGGTAGTTTCCATTTGGGGAAGGAGTCCGCCAATCTTACTTCACTTGGGTTTTCTGCCGTAGGATCCTACATGAGCAAGCGAATTTTTTAAACACCTAAACTGAACTGTGTTGCCAAGGCGGGACCGGTATCACAAACTTGATGCATTTTATTGAACTGAAGTCCAAACAAAGTTTTAATCTCTGTTGAATTATTGAAAAAATCAAATTGATTTATAAATTGCTTCCCGGGTCTAGGACTGCGACTAATTTTTCGACTTTGCCGGTCAAGGAAATAAAAAAACCGCGACCAAAAACCATAGTCTGGACGAAGTTTTCAGTCGCTGAAAAAATCTGGAAATAGCGTATCTTGGTCGCGAATGTCAAAAAAAATCGCGACGGTCAAAAAATTAGTCTTGGAGGTCGACAAATTAGTCGCGGCAGTCGCAAAATGTAATATGCTCTGTTTATTGTAGAATTGTTTTCACCTGTCAAGTTATTTTTGTTCAATTTTTTTGTTGGAAAAAACCTCAGTGGATTGATTTGAATGCGTCCAGCTCTTTCGAAACGTTCTTCTCCAGTCGTTTTTTTCTCGATATCTGTTAATTTTTCTTCGGTCGAGCCAGTCGCGGTTTTTTTATCGGTCGCGCCAGCCGCTGTTAACTTTCTTTCGGTCGAGCATGTCGCGCTTTTTTTCGGTCGCGTAAGTCACTGTTAACTTTAATTCGGTCACGCCGGTCGCGGTTAACTTTCATTTGGTCGCGTCGGTCGTTGACACATTGTCTCGTTCTGCAAAGTCTGGGGAAAAACCAAGTTTTGGGCTCTTCTTTCTTCCCCCCCCCCCCCCCCCCCCACCTCACGCCAGTTTCAACTTATTAGTGTAACGAGTGGTTTTACGAGGTTGAGTCTTACGAGGTTGAGGCGATCGTCTGATCATTAAACCACAACCTCGACCCGGGTCTTAGGTTACCAAGCATACTCTATTCTGCAACAATTCTGGGCTCTTTTCCAGTTCCCCCTTTCAAATTCAATTTTGAAAAGTCTATTTAACGTTGTCACAATGCAATGAAATTGTGCATGGTAAACAAATCGACAATTTTAAACACATTTGTTCTTCATACTTTACATCGTAACATCACACGTTTAGCCGTAATAACACGTAAAACAAACATAAACCTCGGTGTTTTAAAAGGGGGGAACTGGAAAAGATCCCAATTCTGTATTCTGAAATTCGAATTTTAAGTTTTTATTCGAATACCAAGCTATCAGCCAAACATCATGCATGCTGTTAGATTCTAGTGCTGCTCAACGTATGAAAAATTGTTTCAAAAAAATTGCATGAAACGATTTTCAGGAAACCCAAAAATGGGAGTTGAACAGAACCCGGTTAAACATGTCAGGGCCTTTTTCCAGTCCCCCCTTTGAAAACTTCGTTTAAATTTGTCGTAATGCATTGAAATTCGGCGAGGTGAGCAAATCGACAACTGTGAACAGATTTGTTCTTCTCACTTTAAATCGTAACATCATGCGTTTAGCCGTAATAACACGGAAAATTTAGAAAAAACTAGGTATTTTGAAAGGGGGGAACTGGAAAAGAGCCTATGTCAGTGCTATCAATTGATGTTTGAACCAATTTTCTTCGATGCAAGTTGCAAGGTGAACAATTATGAGATAAGTAATTTTGCACTCTATGTGGGGGGAAGGAAACTGAAAAAAAAAATAATTGCTTTTTTCCAGTTTCATTACTTCTTAAGGTTTTTATTGAATATACTTTTGGACAATGATTGAAAAAACAAACAATTTTGAGGATGGGTCTGAAATTACCTGGTGCATTAGACGGTCCAGGCGTGTTTGTTCTTCGTTTCGGCTGCTTGCCATTTGGTTGCCCTCCTTGATTGCCAGCCGAGGAACCGAAGGCTTTGCTTTCTAAACAAACAAGGGACCAACTAAACCTCCTCGCTCCTAAAGGTTTTTAGGGTGAAGGATGATTACTCTCGTCCTCTTTTCCAACCCCTAGTACGGCTCATTTCTAGTTTCCCCCTCCTTTTGGATGTTTTTGAAATTTAATATTTGAAGGTCTCTAAAAATAACTTTTCATGTAATAAACTGCAAAAAACTGAGCCAGCGTGAACTAGTGAATAACTTTTCTTACATGCGAAATGTCCCGTGAACTTTTTACGAGAGGGGTTGGAAATTGGAAAAGAGCCCCTAGTACCGATAAAAGTTTTTTTTTAAAGTTTGCAATTTAAATGTGGATACCGCAGTTTGCAATGAAAGAATTGATGAAATAATCTATTCCCTTGTCCACGTTTACACGTTCTACTACAGTTTGGAACTTCAAAAGTTCTTTTACATAAATTTCGTGAATTCAATTTTGAAAAAACCACAGAGCCAAGATACTAACTAGCCAATGTTTCAACCAATGTTTCAACACCAATGTTTCAACACCAATGTTTCAACTCATGTAGATCAACCCTTAGAGGATAGATCAAAATGAGTTCTGTTCACAGAAAACTAGCCCCACTGCGAATGTAACGAACCCGGTTGACCATAATTGAGCAAGATTGGGTGTAACGAACCCGGCTGTAACGAACCCGGGCTCTTTTCCAGTTCCCTTCCCCCTTTTCAAAATACCGAGTTTTATGTTTGGTTAACGTGCTTGGTTAACATATGAGCGATATATGAGCGGTTTGAGGGGGGGGGGGGGGGGGGTTCAGCAAGATTTGAGCGGTTTGAGCGGTGTGGGCAGTTTGGACGGTTTTTTTGGAAAAACCGCTCAGACCGCTCATTTCTTGCGGTGATTTTTGAACGGTTTTTCAGGCAAGATTTGAGCGATTTTTAGGCGGTTTTTGAGCGGTCTTATGAGGAAAACCGATTAATACCAACAAAAAGGCCTCGAAAGGTAATGTGACCACGGGTTGACCTCAATAAACCGAAAATGCTTATCTTACATTTCCCCACAACGAAAATGCTTATCATACATCCTCTTTAAAAGATTATTGCAAGGATCTTGCAAGATCTTGCAATATAACCTCCCCTGATTCACTAGGGACAACAATCTGATGATGAAAAAAAACTAAGTTTATTTTTTTTTGAAAAAAAAATGGTTATCATACAATTTCACGGTTCATACAAATGGTTATCATACAATGGTTATCATACGGTTTTTTTAGATAAACCGCTCAAAACCATTCAAATCTTGCGCGGTTTTTGAGCGGTTTTTGTAAATAAACCGCTCAAAACCGTTCAAATTTTGCGCGGTTTTTGAGCGGCTTTTTTTTACATAAACCGTTGAAAAACCGCTCAAACCGCTCTTTTTGAAGCAAGATTTTGAGCGTAATTGTCTAAAAAAACCGCTCAAACCGCTCAAATCTTGCTTCAAATTAGGTGAAAAATCTCGACTCAATAAACTATGAAGAATAAATATGTTCACAGTTGTCGGCTTGTTCACCACAACAAATTGCATTGCACTATGACAACGTTAAATAAGCTTTTTAAAATTGAATTTGAAAGGGGGACTGGAAAAGAGCCTTTTTTCCATTATTAGTTGATGCTACTGTTGATTCCAGCTCAATTTAGCCTTATTTTCTTTTCATGGCGGAGTTTTAACTTGTAGGTTTAACTTCTCGACTTCTTTGACTAGAAATTGTTGACTCAGGTAAAAACTTTGGAGTTTCTATATGGGTTTTGTGTGGTGTTGTTGCAGAGTTTCGAGATTTAAGACTCAAAGTAGACAACAGAATAGAATGTTCGGCACCTAAGAATTGTCAGGCTCTTGTAACAATGTTCGCATTATTTGTGGTTAGGATCCGTAGCCATTTCTGAACCTCGATAAGTCAAGAAGTTTTTTTTAATTTTGGGAACCAATTTTGCCTCGGGTTTTCTCGCGTAATTTAGACCCAAGTTTTAATCTAAACATTGCCGTTATTGCTGGTTCAATAAAAATTTTTCTTCAAACCTTTTACAAATTAACGCAAGACGATTCACATTATTAATAAGATAAGGCTTCATTGCCGGCAAAAACGATGGCAGTTTCGAGGTACGCCATGACAAAATATAGCCATCATATATCTTGGGACTCTTTTGAGGGTC
This sequence comes from Symsagittifera roscoffensis, assembly GCF_963678635.1. NCBI lineage: Eukaryota > Metazoa > Xenacoelomorpha > Acoela > Convolutidae > Symsagittifera > Symsagittifera roscoffensis. The sequence goes on from NC_087068.1 coordinate 40,095,644, forward strand.
ATACAACCTCTGGAACAAAAAACCGGAGGCGAGAAAACATTACAGCGCAGTTAACCAGAACAATTTCTGACTAAACTAAAGAAATGAAATAATCATTTTTGTCTTGCAATTTATTTACAGCTTACGAACGTATTAACGATGCTAGAGTATCAACTTGTTTGATTAAGCACTTAGTTTATCTAATCAAAAGATCCTACTTCATAAGTAAAAAACATATTTGATCGTTTATTTTCTAAGCAAAATTATTGAAGTAAAACGGACGATCTGCACTAAATTGACGTTTTAGGCGGCCAAATCAGTTTTTTTTGAAATCAATGAGCCAATCATTTTCATAGTTCTTCTGTTGTTCTACAATTTCAAAAATAGTTTTTAACTTTTGACTACTTTGTAAAACATTGGGTTGATTGTTCAATTCTACACAAGCCGTTTAACGCAAAATTTCGGATATTTTTTAAGATTTTTATTTCCACGTTTTTTCCTGGGAGTGACCAGGTCAAAACTGAAAAAGATTAGCGTGGAATCTTGTATGTATTAATTTCAAAATTATGTGTCTCTTTTTTGACAATAGTTGGATGCACCAACGCGGTTTCGGTAGTTGTCTAAACAGCAACTTAGACAAACATTGAAAAAAGTTTCTTACATGCTTGACTATTGGAATTCTGTTTAGACCAAGTCACAAGACTTTATCATTCTGAGAGCCTAACTGTGACTTTTTATGTTAAAAAAACTTAATCAATTATCTGATTTTATCAAAATGAAATGATATCTGTCGCGTACCTCGAACGGGTAAAAGAGACAGCTTGAAGCTTTTTCCTTCGATAAAATTTTTTTCTACAAAAAACGCTACCTCAATTTACAATTCTGCCTCGTGTTGGTTCTGAGGTAGATCGGTCTCGGGTAGCGAATTGATTGGCAACATTTCATTGCTCGAGTAAATTGACGTAGTTATCGAAAATTACAAGTCAACAAAAAAGATCGAACTGACATAAATATCGGTAAATAAAAGCAGAATTCAAAGTAATTAAATACGCAAAGCGATAGTGTAAAAAAATTTATTGTAAAACAGCGGCTGAACATTTTTTTTCGGTCTTTTTAGTTTTTTTTTCACACACTGGTCTTCGTTTTCCAGAAAACTCATTAGTTATGACCTTGATTTTTTTCGCAATTACTTCTAGCGAGAACAACCTCGCCCCTCAACAGATGGTATTCTGGCCTTTTTTATAACTTTTTTATAACCTATAAAAACAGGAAACAGAATCGGTTTAATTCAAGAGAATCAATAAACGGCGAATTTTAGTAATATTTTATTGCACGGAATTAGCAACAACATTACACGTATCAAGTTAAAAAGTGGGCTTGTTCATGCCCTGATTTGTGTGATTTATGTGTTTTTTCACAATGCGTTCATACTTAGTTCACGCAGTTTAATTAACAGAAACTCAATTGCAAACCAATTTTGAACCGATTAAAATATTAGCATTTTATGTTCTGTCAGGTTCGGCTCAAATAGGATTCCCAAATGAAACGACTTAGGTGAGAATCGAACCCACGCCGAACTCCCCGGAACGCACTATGTATACGCTGAGCTATATAGCTGATATTGATAAGCAACTATACTGGCTTTATACTATACTTTCATACTTTTATACTTTTATACTATACTTTCATACCGAAGGAGCGAGAACCGGAACGAGCTTAACGAGCGGCCGAGTGTAGTTTCCGGAAACGGTCCTTAGGTTTGCGGAACGGGCGGTGTTGTCTTTGCCGTAGTTTAAAGACGTTATGCGTGCTAGTGGGTAGTGGCCCCTAGGGCTAGTGGATTCAACTAACAACACCATATCTCCCGTTTTCAAAGAGTATTCGGGAGGAGCATGCCAGTTAACTCTTTTATTGAGTGTAGGGACGTACTCACTTAACCATCGCTGCCAAATTGCGTTTGCGTACGACTGCGCACGGGCATAGCGCTTAGAGTGAGAATAGTTTTCACTCGACCTAGAGACGGAAAGGTTAGACTGTGCTGACCTAAAAGGAAATGATTCGGCGTCAAAGCCTCAAGACTATCGGGGTCGTCAGAAACGGGAGTGAGTGGACGGGCGTTTAGTGAACCTTCAACTAGGCACATGGTTGTGTTCAAAATCTCGTCAGTCAACTTTCTTGACCCTAAGATTGCATAAAACACACGCTTACAACTGCGCACCATTCGCTCCCATGCTCCACCTTGATGTGGTGCACTTGGCGGATTATACTTCCACTTAATGCCTTTGTGTACGAGCGACAGTGAAGCTTCTGTGTTCCAATTTTTGAAGCACAGAAGAAGCTCTTTTTCGGCTCCTACAAAGTTTGTTCCGTTGTCCGACCAAATTATTGAGGGTGTTCCTCGCCTAGAAATAAAGCGCTCGATAGCCATCACACATGAACTTGTGTCCATGGATGGAACCAACTCAATGTGAATTGCGCGATTCGTTAAGCAAGTAAATAGAAAACCCCAGCGTTTCTCGGAAGATCGACGAATGGTTACATGAAATGGTCCAAAATAATCGACGCCGCAGTTCAAAAATGGTGGCTGGCGGTAACCTAGACGCTCCGCGGGAAAGTCAGACATCATTGGAGTAACGGTTTTCGCTTTTCGCTTTCTACAGCACACGCAATGTGTTTCAATAGCTCTTAGTGCAGATCTTAAGCGTAGTACAACAAATTGCTGATGAATGACGGAACGAAGGTAGTCGACTGACTGATGTTCATGCTTAATGTGATAAAAACGGAGAAACAATCGGATTAGGCGATGGCGGCTATCCAACATTATTGGATGGCGAGTTTCGAATGCGGTTGCAGAGAGACGTTGGATACGGCCGGTAGATCTAATTAAACCGTTCGGCCCGATAAAAGGCGAATACGATGATATACGGCTCGACGTTTTCACATATTTTCCAGCTGCTAATTGTTTACTTTCAGCTGGGAATGACTCTAACTGCGAAAGTTGCAAAAGTTTTTCCTCTGAAATAACAAGTTCTGCTGGATCAATTATGGCCTTATCTGGTGATCTGAAATGTCTATGCTTAGGTGAGAGTCTCAACATATATGCGACCAGTCGCTTTATCTTGGAGAACGAGCTATACTCTTCCCAAGGGAAGGCAAAGTCAGTCGAAACTGCAGTGCACGGAAAATTGGAAGAGACCTCTAAACCCTCGTTTAGATCGTAGACCGGACCATCCAGGCGAATTTTGTCAGTAACTTCCCTAATTGGATTGAAAGGCCAATCAGAAGTTTTCAAAAAGGAAGGGCCGTTTACCCAACTGCTTTGCTTGAGGGAGTCAGCAGTAATACCTCTAGTTCCGGTGTCAGCGGGGTTGTCTCCACTCAAAACATGGAACCATTGGTCAATTGATGTTGACTCCAGAATCTCGGCTACTCGATTGGCTACAAACACGGGCTGTTTGCTTGTCGAGTTCAACCACTGAAGGACTGTTGTGCTGTCAGTCCACATGAACACTTTGGAAATACTCAGTGTCAGAGCTTTCTCGATATCATCCTTCAGGCGACTGGCAAAAAGCGCAGCCTGAAGTTCCAACTTCGGAATTGAAAGCAACTTCATCGGGGCTACTCATGCTTTACCGAAAACAAACGCTAGTTGACATTTGGAACAGGCGTTTTTCTGAGCTCGAAGGAATGCTACAGAACAGAAAACGTCCAATGAGCTATCACCGAACATGTGCAGCTCAACCTCATCTACTGAGAAGTCAAAATAGCAACGAGGTATTTTGAGCTGCCCTAAAACTGGCAAGCCAGAGTGCCATTCAGTGAATCTGCGGCACAACTCAATTGGCAGTGGGTCGTCCCACTGTTGGCCACTCAATCTCCAGATATCTTTCAGTAACAAACGTGCGCGTACGGTATACGGGGCGACAAGACCTATGGGGTCGAACACGGAGGACACAAAACTAAGGAACGATCGCTGCGTAACAGAGTCTTTGAGTTCGCGGTTGACTCCTCTGCTCAGAACCAACGTATCGGTGACGTGGTCCCATTTGAGACCGATAACATGCAATGCGGTTTCCGGATTATTCGCAGCGGTAAAAAATTTCCTTACTGTTGTGGGCGCTGGTCTTAGGGGGATTTAGTTTCGAAGACAAATTGGGAACGTTGCTAATAAATTTTGTAAGATTAAACCCACCCAACTTAAGCAGTTCAACTAAACTGCGACTTAACCTTAAAGCAGTTTCTGGGTTTTTCACAGACCCAAGGTAGTCATCCATGTAAAAGTTGTTAAGCACGGCGCACAGTTCAACTAAACTGCGACTTAACCTTAAAGCAGTTTCTGGGTTTTTCACAGACCCAAGGTAGTCATCCATATAAAAGTTGTTAAGCACGGCGCAAGCGGCATCGGGGTAACGATCTTGGTTATCGACGGCTGTTCGGCGAAGAGCATAGTTAGCACATGTCGGAGAATCTTTAGCTCCAAATATATGCCTTGTATATTGAAATACACTCACATCTGATGTGGGGTCCTCCCGCCACAAAAAACTCAAGGAACGTTGATCGCTTTCTAGTAAGCCGACCTGCATAAACATGCCTTCGATATCTGCGGAAATTGCGTATTTGTGCTCTCGGAAGCGCATTAAAACGAATAAAAGGTTCTGAAGCAGATCGGGGCCGACGAGAAGGGAGTTATTCAGTGAACTGCCGTGAAACCTAGAAGCACCGTTTAAAACGCGCCGAACTTTGCCGGGTTTGTTGGGATTTGAAACTGGGTGGTGCGGTACGTACCGTTCTCGGTCTGATGTTTTTTGAGTCGTGAGGGCTAACCGGGACCACGTAACCCTTCTCGACATCACTTCGGATATCTGATGCGTATTGAGTTTTCAGGTTTAAATCTTTCTCTAGACGCTTTTCAAGAGACTTAAACTGGACCAACGAAGCGTAAAAGTTATCGGGAAGATGAATGTTGTCATCAGCCCAGAGCATTCCGACAATATAACGACTGCCATCATGAATCGTGGTTGAGTCAAGAATTTTTTGTGCACGTTTATCAGCTGAGGAACGGGGATCAGCTTGTTTAATCGTGCCATACGACTCTAGCTCGTACCATTTCTTCACTTGGTCGGCAAGTGCTACGTCCTCAACATTGCACTTGAAAGTGGTGGCTCGAACATCAATTGGTGATGGAAGTGGGCCACTGAGAACCCAGCCAATGGGCATACGGACAGCGACAGGAGTGTTTTGATTTCGTCCTTGGAAGTATTCGAGAGGCTTGATTGCATGAAAGACATCCTGCCCTAATATCATCTCAACGTCGGAATAGTTGTAGACAATAGTTTTAATTGGCTACAGATATGGAAACCTGTCTTGGAAAATGGTAACGTCAATGGTTTCGGAACCAACGCTCAAACTGTCTTTCACAAACGGCGTAACCCTATACGAGTATTCATGGTGGTCGCATTTGGCAAAAACATTCACTTCGACTTGTTGCGTGGGAACGGATTCCGTCGAACTGAAGCTGTTTACCAGAATATCTAGCTGTTGGCCAGTTAAATTTAAACGCTGTGCTAGGCCCGCCGAGACGCATGAGTGGGTACAACAGGAATCGCACATTACAAGAGCAGTGGTCACATCTGTGTGTGAACTTATTTCCAATTGAAGCACAGGAAGGAGTCCCGTAAGTTTCTTGTAAGACGACGAACCGGCTACGTTTGATGACGAAGTTTGCGGCTTATTCCGGTTCGGCGGGGCGGTACTGTTTGAGTTCGAATGGCTTGCATTATTGCTATTGTTTAACTCTTTGTTTGCAGACCTTACGCTGAAAACTTTCTCAGCACCATGTAACAAGACATAATGGGGGCTTTCACAACCAGGCTTAGTGCATTTTCGGGCTTTAGGGCATTTTCGGAACATGTGTTCAGGTTGAAAGCAAGCAAAACACAACCCCTTTTGTGCGGAAAAATGAGCTCGTTGAGTTGGGGTCTTTTCCTTAAACACAGAACAACTCCAGAGTGGGTGTTTACCATTGCACTGGAGGCACGGAGCATAAATTGGTTTTTCAACTTTTGAAGCAGCGGCAAAAACTTTTGTAGGTGGTTTATGGAAACAAGTCTTTGGAGTCTCCTCAGGTCGTGACTTATTCTGACTCACACGCATAAGTTCAAATGCCTCAGCCTTGTCGCGGAGCCACTCATTAAAGTCTAAAACGGTTGGCTGTCTCCAACATTTCTTTACAGAGTGGAGAGACCATGACTCTTTCATATTTGGAGGCAATTTTGAAATAACTTGATTCAAAACGGATGTACTCTTCAAGTCATACTCATATCCTAACGATTTTAAAACGGCGACAAGACTGGATATACAGGAAGCGAAACTGATAATGTTTTCTGAATTGTGCATTTTGAGAGGTGGAAAATTCGAAAGTTTTTCAAGATGAGCTGCCACAATCGTCTGTGGTTGTCCAAATTTCCTCTCTAGAGTTTTCAAAGCGTCCTTGTAGAATACTCCACTGTAAGCGAATTCGGCAATTGCATTCTTCGCTTTGCCTGAAACGAGAGTTTTGAGATATGTCAGTTTGACATCATCACTTAAAACTTTTGCATCGATTGCACTTTTGAACTGACCAAACCATTCAGGCCACTGCAACGGATTCCCGTCGAAAGAAGACAATTTCCATTCAGGCAAGGGACCTTTCTGGCTCAGTGTCAAGATTTCAGCTAGATCTTGATTTGTGATTGGTCTACTGCCCGAGGACGTAAATGGGCCATATTGTTTGTTCTCATTTGTATAAGGCGGTTTTGAATAGATTGCGGCGTCTAAAGTCTTAGGATCACCGACATAAAAAGTTGTTCCTCCGCTAGAGAACGGTTGAACATTCGATGGCTGTGTGACATAATATGAGTTAGGGGAGAAGGTGACTGCTGGAGGATTGAGAGGACCAACGTTAGTTGGTAAAAGCGGTTGGTACACAAAATTTGCGGAACTACTTGGGAAAAAGGTTTGTTGAGCAATGGGCATTGAGCTCGTCGGGATATTAGAATGATGAAAACTACTCTGCATCAAAGGGTTGTAGTTGCATAGCTTGGTCAAAGGTAGCTGTTCCTGTGGCTCATACGTACTGTTTAACTTTGGTTTTGGCAAGCGGACACTTGTATTTGAAGTATGAGGGACGTTAACACTTTGTGAGTTTATACACGTGGTTTCGAAATAATCAGCAAATGGATGTGAGTTATTAATCATCGTCAGATTTCGACTGAAAGGCGGTTCAATACTTGAAAATGACAAGAACTCGGAAGCTGGTTCCAGATTGACACTTTGGACTGGCGCCACGGGCTGAACTATTTCCTGAGTTGGGAATTGAGTGTTCAACCAACTTCTTGTCCTGTCTTCCTCCGTTTGGTTCTCCTGAACGGCCATTGCCAATTTCGATCTGCTACGACGAAGTTCACAAATTTCAGAGGCGTCTTCCAGATATTCAGCCTCTTCGATAGTTGCTTCAGCTAGCTTTTGACGGCTTTCCTCTACAACCACATCAAGAACAAGTTGACCCTTCATCGACTGAATCTGGATCTCTTGCTTTTTCAAAGGAAGCTTAGCCTCTACTTGGCGTTCAACTTCCTCGCGTCTAATTTTTGCAAGGGCTGCTTCTCTTCGACGCTCACTCGAAGTCATTGATGCAATCTTATAACGCTGTGAAAGGGGTTTCTTGGAATGGACGGATTCGCTTGGCGTTGGGGTTTGTGCAGTTGCTACCTGGTCCTCTTGATGTTTAATTTGAAAGTAATATTTAGCTAGACCTAATACATCGTCATGTTTTGCAGTGGTAGATCCTAGGTAAAACTCAAGTTGATTTATTGTTTCAGCAGCGTTGTTGCTGTGCATAGACAAAGATTTAAGCTCATCATTTTTCTCTATAATTTTTTGTAAGCAAATGCTAGATTTTTCTATGTACGTTTCAATTTTAGCTGGTCTATCATTCGCACTTATATATTCCGTAATTTTGGCATGGTAATCGAAAAAATTTGTTTCTAACTCTTTCCTGGCAAGATAAATTTTGTTTAGCTTCTGGCCGAGATCAAGCTCCATTTCGAAATATTTGTTTTTAAATAAGAGCAAAAAAAAATAGTGTCGGTTGACGGAATCAAACTAGAGTCAATTCAAGTAGCCGCGTCCTATACCGAACGCGAGGATCCTCGCAAGACCCTTACAATTCTCGTTGCATACGGAACAGAAGGACAACAAACTACAAGATTGAAAATAAAGATGAATTTAACTAATGGAAAAAAAACAAATCAAGATTTATAATGCCTAACAAATGTTAAATATTCTTCAACTGTTGTCATTTGTGAAATCTTTTGCCTATCTGCTTTTCTTTTCCCTGAACTTGGTCGATGACTTTTAATTTTATTGATAAGTTCGGACAGATTGGGGAAATAACGTCGAATGATTCTCAAATTTTTTATTTCTAAAAACGCCGGAGGATGAATTAATGTAAGCTTACGAATTAGTTCTTTATTGCTAGCTTTTCTTTTTGATATTAAATATTTGGTCACATTGATTGTTAATATTACTGTTTCAACCAAACGTCCATAAATATTAGGGGTATTTTGACGGTGTACGTAAATAATGGCTGATATTTTGTTTTTAAATTCTTTTAAAATTTTAATCAGATTTTCTGGTGTAAGTGGGTTATCGTTGTTTGATCTATGCTTGCTCAATGAATTATTTATAACATCGTGCCAAATTATAAAGTTTTTCTCTATCATACATTTTGGAGAATTGCTTAAAAGATATTGAACAGTCTTTTGCCGGTTATTTGCATTCAAATTAAAGCTTAAACCTGGAACTGCTTTAAAAGTGTCGTCGAGGCGTTTTTGTAGAGTTAATGGTAATGTATTTACGGAGTGATGGAGAGAACTCGCAGCAATGATGAACACCATTGAGAGTGATAAGCGATACGATTGTTTTAATGGCAATCAATTTAAGGAGTCTGTTGATGTAAAGTCGTCACATAGAAATGAAAAAAAAAATTTATCACGATAAGAACTTTAAGAACCCTTAGCTGAGGGTTTTTTAAGGTTTTGCTAAGGCTTCGATTAAGTACTATTTAAGTTAACGCGTACGGTTTATCGGTTAAACTCAACGACGTTACGGCGAAACGGTAGTAACGGTCGCGGTGGTATGCGGCCGAAAACGGGGCGAGCCGAGCAAATTTTTTAAAGTTTATCCAACCACTGGAGGAAACCGAGGTAAGGATTCACTCAAAAAATTTTGCTCGACACGATTGACGGTTTAAATGTTTGAACGGGCGAGACGAAAACGGTGTTTTCCCATTTTGCTCTAAATTCGGGCAAAAAAAAAAAATTTTTTTGTCAGTGAAAGTTTTGGGAAAAGTTGGAATAAATTTTTTTTCGAGAAATTTTTTTTTTGAAAATTTTTATTTATTTTTTTGCGAAAATTTTTTGGAAAATTTTCTGAATATTTTTTTTTCACAAAATTTTTTGGGTTCGAGATTATCCTCGGGTAATAGGGTACTGGGTATGAACTAGGATTAGGTATCTAGTACGGTCTTAATCGGTTTGCAATTAACAACATCGTATGTAATTTTATAGCACTGATAATCAAAAAAGTAGCACTTTTTTTGGTTAAAAAACTAGCACAAATTAGAGTCTAAAAGTTAGTTGAAAGCACAGGTTCGATCTTACAAGTTTTTTGCAGGGAGTCCAAAAGTACACGAAGATTCCACAGAAAAACCACTTTCCGCCTTGTGTGATGTCGGCCTTCTGGCTTGTCGGCTTTGTTTTGACTTGTGGTGCTTTCCCCGTTTTTGACTTGAGGTCACACGAAATTGTGTAGGGCTCCTTGGTTTGGAGAATGAGGTCGCTCAAAATTGTGCAGGGGTCGTTCCTTGCTTCAATTTGAGGTCGCACAAAATTGTGCAGGGGTCGTTCCTTGCTTCAATTTGAGGTCGCCAGTGGGTCGCTCCTTGATTCAATTCGAGCTCGCATTAAATTGTGTTCGGGTCGGTTCCCGAGTCGCGGCACCAAAATATTCTGGCCTTTTTTATAACTTTTTTATAACTTATAAAAACAGGAAACAGAATCGGTTTAATTCAAGAGAATCAATAAACGGCGAATTTTAGTAATTTTTTATTGCACGGAATTAGCAACAACATTACACGTATCAAGTTAAAAAGTGGGATTGTTCATGCCCTGATTTGTGTGATTTATGTGTTTTTTCACAATGCGTTCATACTTAGTTCACGCAGTTTAATTAACAGAAACTCAATTGCAAACCAATTTTGAACCGATTAAAATATTAGCATTTTATGTTCTGTCAGGTTCGGCTCAAATAGGATTCTCAAATGAAACGACTTAGGTGAGAATCGAACCCACGCCGAACTCCCCGGAAGGCACTCTGTATACGCTGAGCTATATAGCTGATATTGATAAGCAACTATACTGGCTTTATACTATACTTTCATACTTTAATGCTATGTAGCATTAACAGATCGAGAAGAGATGAGAGCTCCAAGGTCAGCCGGATCATCTCTCATATGCGAGAAATGCTCCTGGTTGGGTCGACGAACCATATTTCTGCCTCGTTTTGGTTCTGAGGTAGATCGGTTTCGGGCAGCTAGTTGATTGGCAACATTTCATTTCATGCATAAATTAACCGTAATTATCGGAAATTACGAGTCATCAAAGAATATTAAACTGACATAAAATTCGGTATTTATTAAAAGCAAAATTCAATGTCATAAAATACGCAAAATAAAAGTATTCTTAAATTTATTTTAAAGCAACGCCTGAACAACTTGTGAATTTTTTTTCGGACTTTTAATTTTTCTCACAGAAATTTCATTAGCTATGACCATGATTTTTCCGCTATGTTTTCTAGCGAGAACAATTTAGTTAAATCAAACGCTTCAACACTTCGACACAGTCTTTCGAGGGACAAAGTTTTTCGAGGTATAAAGATAATCTTTACGTATGTTTATCTGGATACGGTTATGAAAGCTCAAAAAATAAGGATTAAAATGAATCATTTAAGGAGTGAAACATAAACGTGCCTGAACGGAAGCTGACAACTTTTGTGAGTGATCTAGAAAAAAAAGCTCCCAATCGCAAAAGTTATTTTAAGACATCAAAGAAAACGAACATACACAACCAACGCGATGAGCGAACGGGCTGTGACCCTGAGAGATTGTTTTCTTGATCAAGGTGCGACGCATCGTTAAGGGAGCGATTCTTCATTTTTGTACCAGTGCCGTCCATTTGAGTGAGTTGGTAAGAAATTCAGTTAACTCTAGCTTAAACGGGGCCGAAACTGACTAAAACTACTACTTGAGAGAGTTAAATACGGGAAGGAATCAAAATTTATAGATTCTTGGAACATGAGCACCTATTTACTATGTTTTGATGAAATTTTCTTGGGACGAACACTTTCTGTATTTTAAAAAGTTTCAAAATTCCCTTCTGTTTTTTTTGCGTTGTACATTAGTTTTTTGTGGGTTAATGAGGACTGAGAGCTCTTGTCCAATTTCCTCCTTGATTTCTTCTAAAGTTCAAAATATGAAAGCTGAATAAATTTTTACAACAATTCTTACATGCAAAATGCCGTGTGGAAAATTTTTGTGCAGCTTTTTTGCAATTTTGCGAGGGGGTGAGAAACTGGAAAAAAGCCTGATTGAAAAGTCAGAGTAGTTTTTAAATCGGTTGCTAATCATCCTTTTTTGAAAGTTTTCTACAGGAAAAAAAAAGGTTTAAATTTTAACGTTTTTGCAGTTTTCAGCAGTTTTTGCTGAATTTAACTTTTCCCAGTTTGTTGGTACTAAGATTTCATTTCATTGAAAGGACGTTCGCTTGAATGTCTGTTCCAAACTTTGTGAATAATAAGAATAATTTTGTGAATATTTGAGCTGCTTTCAATCATATTTATCTGAATGATTTAGTTTTTTCTTCCATTATGTTTGCGTTTTTTGTAAGAATTTGCGGCTCTTTTTCCTCCCCCCCCCCCCCACCTGCAAATTTTCACATGTAAGCATTTCATCAAATAAGGCTAATAAACAGATCTGACTTGTTGTTCCGACTTTCGATACGAAAGTAACGGAATATTTCTGCTCGGGTTGGTTTTTATCGACAAATTTCGAAATTTAAACTAGCCTATCTTTTTACTGTGTTCACAATGTCCAGTTGTTACAAAAATTAGTATTTTTGTAACAACTGGACATTGTGAACACAGTAAAAAAATAGGTCCTTATTTTTTTCTGGGAAATACTATCGATAACAGTAACTCACGATTTGGATCGTTTCGATTCATCAGTTTGACTGTTTAGGTTTTCTCGTGGTTAAGTTTTTCTTGGTTACAATGTTGTTAGACAAATTTCCTTGGTTAACTTTTTGTTTTGTCGCCGATCTGCGTTTCAAAAAGATTTCACAGTTTTGCTTCTTTCATAAGTATTTTACGCACGTGTAATTTCCACTTTCCCTCCAAATTTTACATTTCTCCTTGATTTGTTTTGAAATTTGACTTACGGAGTTATATTCAAAACAACATATGATGTTTTAGCTTGTGAGCAACATGTGAGCAAAACTAAACAAGACTGCTCGTATCAGGGCGAAGCCCTGAATGTTCCGAGTGCCTTTTAAGGTTTATGGAGCACTAATAACAGTAAAAACTTAGATGTAGTAAAAAAAATGAAATTTTTTTTCAAAAAAAAAATTTTAAATGAAAATCATCCACCCCACACGCCATGTGAAGTACAAAAGGATAGATTTCGCTCCTTTTAACAAATTAATTATGGCAAACAAGCCTCTTTTAACCAAATTGGAAGGATTTCTAAGACGGATTAACTCTCCGCTTACCCGTTAATAGCGCGAAATTTATCACACGTAATTGTCCCAAATTTGCCGAATAGGCAACCTGTAAACCCCCGTAACTTTACGAAAAATGATGGATCTTTTTCTTTCCCCCACCTCACACGGCCATCAATTTTATGTTTTAACGAGTGGTTATACAATGCTACTTATCAAAAGCAAATACGTTGGGCAGAGCCTAATTAGTCCGCATGTCAAGTTTCACAACGATCGGACTATGTGAACAGTAACTTTACTAATAAAAAACTGCAGGTGGGGACAAAAAGAAAAAGAGCCAAGATGATCACAGGTGAAATATTTTTTCCAAATTTGAGCTCAGGACAACAACACATTTCCAATGATATAAAAAAAAACTCCGTCAAAAATGGCTAGTTAAAAATAGGAAATTTGTCTGAAGAAAAAACCCACCCCGAGCACAAATATTCCATTACTTTCGTATCGAAAGTCGGTGCAACAATAAAAAAAGTTTTTCTTGGCTTTTCATTGTAAACTTACGAAGGGGTTGAGAAACTGGTAAAAGCCACATTAGTGTGGCGAACAAACTAACTAATGTGAACAGATGTTTTCATCAGTTAGCCTCACATTTTTTCATCACGCATTTATCCATAACAAGACTGCTCTTATACACTCCGCGTCATATTTTTTCGTACCATTCTAATAAATGGTAAATAGTTATTCAAAGACAAAAGTTGGCCAATTTTGTTCGCACCCTAAGGGTTTTGTTAAAAAAAGTCACAAACTACGCGCAAATGGTTCTGTTTACGATTGATATAGCAGGTACCTGTCTTAACATGATTGAAAGTCAGTGTTTAAGATGCACTAACGCGACATTATTGAGTTAGCGAAAAAACAATATGCAAATGGTTTTTCATATTGACGCCGAATCAGCCAAAAACTGAACTTACCAAGATCAACAGTGCAGTATATGATCAAGAATGACTACTCAAGAGTGAAAGCAAAGCAGGAACCTAAGCATGTGGCCGTTGGTTTTGAAAAAGGGTATATAAAACGATGCATTGCTCTCCTGAAAAAACGCAAAAAAAGGGTGACAGCCTCAAAAGTCCTGAGGGAGACAGCCCTCAAAATCAGCAGAAGAACGGTTCAACGGTCTTTATCAAGAAAGGGGTATAGGTACAAAAATGCGAAGCTTACGATAAAAACAGAAAGAAAACCGAGTACGCCTTTGCACTGGATGGTTGACTAAACCAAAAAATTGTGTTGAAGTCGTTTTTTCGGATGGAAAAAATCTAACCTAGACGGACCCCACAACTGGTGTTCCTGATTGGAGGAAAGTCATCAAGCTTACCTCAATCAACGTCAATGTGGGTGTGGTTCCCTAACGGTCTGGGTATGAGTTTTTCGAGCGGTCACCTTTTTATCAAAATGGCATCTGGTCGAATAAATTCAGACACCTACATCAAGCTTATGAAAGACACTGCCACCCCTCTAATGAGAGTCATTCTCGCCGATGATTTCGTTATGCAACAAGACAATTGCAGTATTCGTTTCAAAAAAAAATTTGGACTTTTTTGAGGAGATGGGAATTGAGCTTCTAGCTTGGCCCTGCAGGAGCCCAGACATAAACATTATAGAAAACGTGTAAAGCTTGATGAGGTCAAGGGTTTATGATGGTCCGCAACCAAAAAACAAACAGGAGCTGGAAGAAAGAACTTTTGAAGCCGAAGACCACTTGAACTCCTATGTTTCTGAATTAGTTAAAACTCTATTCACATCGTTGCATAGTCGTTTCTTATCATGTGTTACGAGAAATGGAAAAAAAAATTCTTAGTGATTTTTTTAATCAATTCTGAAGTGGTACGAAAAGTTTGGCACACTTTTGCGTTGAATTGATGAAATTACATGTAGTAAGATGGTAGAAAAAAATGTGACACGCAGTGTAACAATTCAAGGCCCTGACTGTTCCGACTGTCCCTGAAATCATATCGAATAGTTTTTGGGAAAAAAAATTATTGAAAACCTATAAATTTTGGACAATATCAAAGTGTGAAATGTTGGATCGTACAAAATTAATACGACCGAGCTGATTAACTAGCCTCTAATTTGGAACGATATGTTGTGCGGGATAAATCGCCACGCATAAATAATTTGCGTTACCCGCAGTGACAAAAATGGATAAAAATCTATTATCAATAGAAAATATACAGATTTCAGGTCTGTTGTAATTTTCTATAGTAAAACTTCGATTATGTAGTTTTAATAAACGATTATAATGGATTTTGTTTTGCGAAAGTTTTTTACTGTATATCTCTATTTTTTAATCCTTGCCGCAACACTCTAAAACTGTTTTCTCTGTATCGGAATTTATACTTTTTATAAACAGAATTAATCACAGATTTTATGTAGATTATTTACAGACTATAAACAGTTTTTAGAAAGATTATATCAATAAGATATACAGAATAAATACTGATTTTCTCAACTTTCTCGCCAATCAGATAGAAAGAGTATAATGAAATAAAATTATAATGTAGGTTTTTTATTTGAAATTTTGTACCAATGTTCGATCTGAAAAAAATTTAAATTCCTTTTTGAGTGAAAAAAAAAAATTGCAGCAAAAAAAAATTGCTGTAATAAATACTATAGATTTTAATGGACATGAAATTGCGCTGAACAGGTTGATCTTGTAAATGGCATTTGGAGAAGTTTTGCGCAAAAATACCTTTTTTTTACCGCGGAAACCCTTAGATTGCAAAAGTCCAGAGGAATATCTTGAAACTTGTATCTTGCGGTAACAATTTTTTCTCAAGTGAGTCAAGCTCAACTTAAATTTTTTTCCGATTGCAAATTTTGTTGACGTCGTCAATAAAATCAACAAACTGATTTTTGAATGGTCAAAATTGAGTTTTTACGACCCCTTATAGTTTTTAGGCAAGATTATCAGTTTGATATAGATTTTATACAGATTATAATTAGATTTTCTACAGATTATCTACTTACTATCTACAAATTTTTTTACAGATTATCAATAGATTTAATTGAATAGAAACTATACACTGAACAAAAGCAGATTATTTCCAGATTATTTACAGGTTTTACACAAAAGAAAAAACAATTATGTTGGCACTAAACTCCATTTATTTTTAGCGAAAAAAAATGGATTCCATCTGCACATAATCGATTATCGTTCGCAAAAAGGTTGTGGATAAAACGATTCCTTACTCAACGTTAATATGTAGATTTTTCGGTATATCGATTTTTATCCATTTTTGTCACTGCGAGTACGCTCTCAGCAATGTGAATAAGTTCATAAAAGCGCGCAAAATTTAGTCCAGAACATTTCCAATTTGGCAATTCTTAAACCCCCTAGAATTTTACAAAAAACAATCGTAGGTAAAGTATCTTTAATGGGGTATATACAATTTTGATCGAAAACCATTATTTTGATCGACTAAAATTGACTGAAAAAAAGCCACACCGAATTCCGTTTTCTTCGAAATTGGTAGCAAAAATTTTCTTCAAAATTTTTAGCAGAAAATTTTTGAATTTTTTGAGGCTTTTGGTTCGCAAAATGAAGCTCAAAAACTCCAAAAAAGTTTTGTTTACTTAAAATTAAGTTTTAAGGTCTTAAATTAGGAATAAATAGAACAATATCGAAAAAATAGAATAAGCATCATTTATTATTTTAGTACATTTAGAATAACATGTAGAACAATTATAAAATTTAGTGATAAAATGAGGGAAGTTAAAAAAATCCGGCAGCTCTCTGGATTAGATTGTCTTTCTAGAAACAAACTGATCATCAGTAGCACGCCGAGAAGAGATATTGGAGGTTGACTACATCGCCCATCAATTCAGGTGGTCAAGTTTTTCTAAAAAATCCTTCTTTAGAACCAATGGCTGTCTTCCACCACCATAATATTTTTCCACATGCAAATTTTGTTCTGTAACTCTTCTGTTCACATTGCCAGTTAAATGCAAAACTTAGCATGTCGATTTATTAGGCTATGGCAAACATTTTTAATCCTCATATCTATCCTTGTTAAAACTCTCGTTGCACCATAAAATTGCTGCTTATGTTATGTAGCTGAAAAAAAGCCCACGCAAAATCCCCTCCCCTACCCCTTCCAATGTTATCATAATGGGATCTTTTGAATTTAAAAAAAGGAAAAATTTTTTTTTTACCTTATCATGATGCATGAAAAATTGCATGGGGAACAAACAACCTTTTGTGATCAGATTTGTTGTTCTTCGTCTAATACAGGTTGTACTCATGCATTTAGCCATTATATAACGTAAAAAAACTGTAAAGATTTTAGAAAAAAAAACAGAAAAAGATAGCGAACGTTTGGTTGGAAAAAGAGTTTCTTAACTCAATGAATAATTATATGGTGAAACTTAAATCACTATCCCGAAAAGATTTTTCTCCAAACTTTAAACCATGTAATTTAACCAAAAGATAAGCTAAAACAACTACAAAAATTGAAAAATTGTATTGTACCCTCTCAAAACAACTTGCTTAAACCACACCCTATCATTTTGTAGCGGGTTAGGTGGAGGCGCCTCCCTTCCCAATATTTGACCCCTTAACCACCCAAAGATTCACCCAACTGATGCTAATTTACATCAACCCTTTCTACCTGACCGACTGTTTTTTTTTCGGCAGGCATCTATGGCGCCAACATATACTAAAAATGACGGAAAAACCACCAACCATTTTCTGCGCTCGGCCTGCAAAAAAACGAGTGACGTTTGTTTTAAATTACATAGAAAAATATATAATTTATTGGAATTGCCAGACTAATGAGTCAATTTGCTACTTGAGTTTTTATTTTATTGCTATCGTGTTTTTGATAATGTGATACTGCTACTGCAATAGCAGTAACGTGATGTAACCTTCAGTGAACTTTTCTAACTATATTATAACATTGTCCAAGAGCACGGTATCTAAGAAATTCGGTACACCGCAAAGATCAGATAAAGGTAAATCTATATAGATATAGCAGTTCTAAAAAGAAAACTATTCATTCAAGAACCAATTTAATTCATCGGAATTATTTATTAGTTTTCCATCACGATACCTCGTAGAAAATCACATAGCGCAGTCAGCAGAATTCTCAGTTCAGGACAATTGCACTGATATGGGAAGACCAGTATTTTGACCTTCAGCAAATTTGGACACACCGTGGCGATTCAAAATCTGGTTAGAACAATTTATAATGGCATTCACGGTGGAGGAAAATGTCAACCCAGAAATTATGCGAGAGGATCAAAAAGAAATACTGGAAGAACGACCACTAAGACCAGAAACACCACGAGATGGAGAAGACGCAACCGCGAGAACAGCAAGAGACCTCAGAGACAAAATAGCAAGAGACCGAGTGACACTGGAGAATGAAGAGAGAAGAGCACTTGGGCCAAGGGTTGGCCACAACATTTTCTATAACGAGGAACAGAAGATGCTTGTATCCAGACTCTTCCTTATTTTATGAACGGAAGAGAAGAAGAGGATCTTAGAAAAAAAACCTCATGTAGAAGTATCCAAAATGTCAGTCCAGGAAATCATTGAGATAGCATCGACTTCATTTCAGAAAGTGAAATTATGAAAGGTACAAACTAACGTATGAAAGGTACAAAGAACGCAGGAGAAAGTAGAGACTTTAGAGGCATTTCACGCGGCGCTAAGTGCTCAAGCAGCAAGATCGGAGTTAGGGACCATAGAGGATGAAATCGTTCGGGACTTGTTTAAACCTAGGATGAAAAACATGACTTTAAAAAACACCCATACTTTTCGAAACACTCACGCCTGAGTGATTACTCAAAAGAGCAATAAAACTGGATCATAATAAGTTGACCACATTGGCGTTTGAACAAAAGAATGCAGCAACATTTGCACGAACGAATACTAATTATATCTCAGGAGTGAAAGTCAAGCAAGCGCCAGTAATGACCGTGCGACCTTCGAATGGAAACATCTTTTGCAGCGGAAAAAAACAGGAGACAGAAGAGCAATAGATCTACACCCTCCAGTGGACAAACAAAGCGCTGAAATGACTGTGGACGTGCATTTGACCAGGGACAATCGAAATTTTGTCCGACTTTGGGGAAAACCTGCAAATATGCGGGAGACCTTAACATTTTGTGAAAACGTGCAGATCATAGCATATAGGTGAACTAATGGAGGGATCTGACAGGTCAGAAGAAGAGTGTAACCTCATAAGGGAAAACTTTGGGTCATGTAGCGATTTTGAACGCATGTCAATACAACCATACTTATCAGAGGGAGAATGAATCTCAAAATACATTAATTAGAGAGAACAAGAGAGAAATCGATCAACGATGGGAGAGAAGGTGGGAGTTCAAAAGATTGATTTCCTAAGAGATCCAACGTCTAACAAGATAAAACCGCGCAAGGCCATGATACGGATAGATAATTAGATAATGCAACTAACCGTGGGAACGGGAAGTCCAGTGTCCTTCCTAAACTGGTCGACAACCAAAGAAATCATAGATAAATCAAAGAAAGCACGATTTATATCGGCAGAAAAGTTAAACCTGGTGGCACAATTTGTGGACTACAACAGACAACCTATTTGTTTTGTGGAGGCTTTGAAGACAAATATGCGATCAGCGGGCTGGGAAGTGAAACGAGCCACGTTTTTGGTGACACAACTAAAAACCAGACGTATAATGGGTGTGGACCTTCGGACAAGTGGGGATATCAACCACACATAAACTTTTTCCAAGAGAACTATCAAACTTTGACGTGCTCATGTGCGAGCAGTCTGAAGGTTGGAAAAACAACTTGCCTCGTAGAATATCACGTAGCGCAGCCAGCAGAATTCTCAGTTCAGGACAATTGCACTGATATGGGAAGACCAGTATTTTGACCTTCAGCAAACTTGGACCCACCGTGACAATTCAAAATCTGGTTAGAACAATTTATAATGGCAATCACGGTGGAGGAAAATGTCAACCCTGAAATTATGCTAGAGAATCAATAAGAAATACTGGAAGAATGACTACCAAGTCCAGAAACACCACGAGATGAAGAAGACGCAACTGCGAAAACAGCAAGAGACCTCTGAGACAAATTAGCAAGAGACCGAGTGACACTGGAGAATGAAGAGAGATGAGCACTTGGGCCAAGGGTTGGCCACAACATTTTTTTTAACGAGGTACAGAAGAAGCTTGTATCCAGACTCTTCCTTTTTTTAGGAACGGAAGAGAAGAAGAGGATCTTATAAAAAACCTCAAGTAGAAGTATCCAAAATGTCCTTCAAGGAAATCATTGAGCTCTAATCGACTTCACTTCAGAAAGTGAAATTATGAAAGGTTCAAACTAACGTATGAAAGGTAAAAAGAATGCAGGAGCAAGTAGAGACTTTAAAGGCATTCCACGCGGCGCTAAGTGCTCGAGCAGCAAGATCGGAGTTAGGGACCATAGAGGATGAAATCGTTCGGGACTTGTTTAAATCTAAGATGAAAAACATGACTTTACAAAACACCCATACTTTTCAAAACTGTCACGCCTGAGAATTTACTCAAAAGAATGACAGTACAACCTTCGAATGGAAATAACTTTTAAGCGGGAAAAAACAGGAGACAGAAAAGCAAAAGGTCTACACCTTCCAGTGGACAAACAAAGCGCTGAAATAGTTGTGGACGTGCATTTGACCAGGGACAATCGAAATCTTGTCCGGCTATGGGGAAAACCTGCAAATCTCCGGGGAACCTTGCCATTTTGTGGAACTGTGCAAATCATAGCATGACGGTGAACTAATGGGGGGATCTGACAGGTCAGAAGAAGAGTGCAACCTCATAAGGGAAAACTTTGGATCATGTAGCGATTTTGAACGCATGTCAATACAACCATAATTATCAGAGGGAGAAAGAATCTCACAATACATTAATTAGAGAATACACGAGAGAAATCGATCAACGATGGGAGAGAAATTGAGCGTTCAAAATATTGATTTCCTAAGAGATCCACGTCTAACCAGATTCAATCGCGCACGGCCATGATACGGATAGATAATTAGATAATACAACTAACCGTGGACACGGGAAGTCCAGTGTACTTCCTAAACTGGCCGACAACCAAAAAAATCATAGATAAATCAAAGAAAGCACAATTTAACAGAAAAGTTAAACCCGGTGGCACAATTTATGGACTACAACAAACAACCTATTTGTTTTCTGGAGACTTTGAAGACAAATCCTCGGTCAGCTGGCTGCGAAGTGAAACGGGCCACGTTTTTGGTGACAGAACTAAAAACCAGATGTATACTGGGTCTGGACCTTCAAGCACAAGTGGGGATAACAACCACACATAAACCATTTACAAAAGAACTATCAAGTTTTGACGTGCTCATGTGCGAGCAGTCTGAAGGTTGGAAAAACAACTTCTTAACGAAACTCAAAGACTGATTCGAAAGACAGGGATATTCAAAAAACCATATTATGAGCTCAAAATTCATATAGCCCCTGTATCAATTCATTTACAAGAAAAAATGGAAACGGAAATTAAAAAATTATTGACAGAGAGTCATATTACAAAATTGAATAATGTACAAGCGATTGTTTCATCGCCTCGATTGTAATAACAGTCAAAAAAGGCAATTCGATAAAATTGGCACTAGATGCGAAACCGACAAACAGACAACTCATCAAAAATAAATATCAAATGCCAAATTGACGAACTTATAGATGGATAAACCCAAATTGTTACGGAAAAAAGAGGGCACATTCTACTTCACAGTGTTAGATTTAAATAATGCGTTTAGTCAGTTAAGACTGGCTGCAGACACATCTCGACAGCGTAATTTTATTGTTGTCGGGAAAACGCTAGAGGAACCTAGAAGTTTCCAACAGGGTTATACTGTTTGGCAGACAAGCCTGCCGAAATCTAAAAACCAATGGGCAGAACAATCAATCACGCGAAGAATACTTTCTCTTTTCTAGACGATATTCTCTTTGTGTCAAAAGGTATGAAACATAAATTGGGATGTTAGTGGGTGAAGTACAAAGTAGACTGATTAGGATATCACCTATCAGATTCAGGGGTTACACCAAAACTCACAAATCAAACCAATTAGAAACCTCAACCCACCTAAATCTTTGAAAAAACCAAGATTTTTCTTGGTAGTATAAATCACTTGCTAAATTTATTCCCAACGCAGCATGCCTTACGGAAAAACTCCAACCTCTTCTGAAAGAGGAAAATCAAAACGAAAAATTGAAAAACCTGAAATCGCCAGTGAAAAAGTTCGAGTGGGGGGAAGAACACACAGTCGTGATTGAAACTATAAGTAACGCAGTAGCTAATATCTCAAAAGTACATCAATACGATGCAAAACGAAATATAAGGGTTAAATGTGACGCAGGCCACAGTGGTCTGGGGGCCCCACTTGAGCAACAAACAGATGACGGGACGTGGGCTCCAATCTGGTTGGCATCCAGGGTCCTAAATGTACAAGAAAAAAAATACTCTACAAGTGAACTAGAGTTCCTTGCAGTTGTTTGGGCAGTTGATAGATACAAATACTAATTACTCGGATGGGAATTGATCTTTGCAACGGATCATAAAGCCTTAACATAAGCCCTGGATGGGAATAAATCAAAGAAAATGTTTCAACCCTGGTTGACCCGATGGGTCGACAGATTATTGCCGTATCAATTCGAAATATTTCACATTCCAGGGAAAGACATGAGAATCGTCGATTTTTTAATTCGTTACCCGTACAATGATCCATGGCCCGAATCTGAATCAGACGAAATTTTTTTAGTGGCAACAATTAACTCTTTTCAAAAAGCTTTAAACTGCATGAAGAGTAGGCTAGAAAACAATTGTCCGCTCAACCGGATCGGAAACTTTCTAGAGGTTTGTAGAAGGAATGGGGTAAATAACTCATCTCCTCGTGGTTGCTTTTGCAATCAACACGGTTAAAAACGAACAAAGCTCAACCGGAACGAAATAAATTAACTTTCGTGACCGTTCAAACAGTTAAACACCAGCCTGCAAATAAAATCAAACACTTTCTGTCATTTTCAACCCAGCATACAGTCGATCTGCAATACTGCAAAAACAATCCAAAATCCAGCGAAATCAAAAAAAGCGAATTCGTCGAAAAAATTGACCGAGAGAAACTATTTAAACCGATCAAACGACTGGTGGTCAGACACATCACAGGAACATTGGAGAAGTGAAGACAGTGAGGAAAGCATGCTGGACCCGCGGTGGAACCGTTCCATGACCAACACGAACTAAATGTCGGAGGAGGAGATGATACAGAGACCAAGACAAGACAATTTATCAGAGGGAGGCGAAGAAATAAAAACAACTCAGAGAGTCAGACGCGACACCAGTCCCGGATGAAATGGCAACTATCGACCAAGATGCAACCGTGAGCTGGAAGCGGACACGGAGGAGAAATCACAAGCGCCCATCAGCATATTGCCAGCGCAGCCAAAAGAAACCTAAATAAACGATGTACAGATGATCCAGGTTGATCTTGCGAACACATAAGATAACAATGACGAACAAGAGATCAGTACAATTGAACCACTTCGACGAAGTAAGCACAGCACACGAGAAGAGTAGGAGCTGCTAAGGCAGCCACGAGAAGACACATTGGATAACCTCTCGAAGCTATTTGATAAGAATCTCCTGGCTGAGCTAACGTCCGAAGCTACCTGGACGGATTGGCTCAGGCAGTTGATAGAACGAGGGGACAAGCAGGGCTTCGGACTAATGAGACCCTGTACCAATCTTTGTGGACGCATATGGCGGTGCAAGACGACTGCATTCTAGTGGACAACAGACTAGCCTACCAGTAAACTACGACAGGCAGTAATGAAGCGAATCTATCGAGGACACCCGGGACAGGAGGGCGTGCTGGAAACTTCGCGATACCTGTGGTGGCCTCATATGCACAAGGACATTGTGAACCTCGCGGAAGAATGCCGTAGTTGTACCAGATATGGTAAGAACGTTAAATGTCTAAATCCTAAAAATGCATCGAAACCAATACCACTGCTTATGCAGCCGGGTCAGGAATTACAGATAGATTATGCGGGGCAAATTGAAAATCATTATGGAAAAAATCTACTTGCTAGTAGCTATAGATAGATTCTCGAAACTACCCTCATCATTGAAAGTATTAAAATCAACAAGCGGAAAGTGTACTGTGAAATTTTTTGGATACGCACGGCATCACATAATCGATTCGTTCACATCATTTTTTGGGCTTCAAGGGCATACACTTAAGAAATTTTGCGCTCAAAATAACATTGAAAAATATTCTATCCAGTGGGTGTCCATCGGGGTTGCGGACTTGTTGAACGAACCATCCAAATAACAAAGTAAAGACTGGGGGTAATGTTATTAGAAGATAACATACGTCCAATCAAACTCTTTCTCAGCACAATCATTCGTGATCTACGGTGGAATAAACATAAAACTATCCAATATTCTCCAACCCAGGCACAGTTTGCAAGACTGTCGAAAAATCGAAAAATAAATTTAAAATTATACGTGACGAATTTATAATTGATTCTGACTATTTAGACAAACAGCACCTGGAGCGATCAGCGTTGGCAGCCTCGCAACTCAAAAGGAGAATTGACCAATCCAGGGAGAACTTAAAAATCGTGAGGAAGGGGGAACTCAGCAGAGACACTAGTTCGATTTTTAAACAACAACTGAACACAGCACGGGATCGCCCACCAGCAAAAGCACTCAAAGAACTGTTGGAAGAGTACGACCGGTGAACGAAGAACGGAGAGACGCCGCGAAGAACGACAGTCGCCGAATTTTGGATGCAGCTGGCCAGTCCAATCCTGAACTCATGAAAGAAATGATATACTCATGGCAAAAGGGATTTAAAGAAGACCAGGAAGAAGAGACCACACATTCTACAAAAAAAAACGATACTTCGCAAAAACGATTTGAGGAAAAGCGGCCAGCCACTCACGAAATTGCTTAAAGAGAATATAACGTCCGAAACACTGACGACCGTGAAAATTTCCGCAGGCTTGATATATCGAAAGTCAGACATCGTAGAAGCTAAAATCAACCTGCAGCCAGAAACAACAAAAGCTTGGAGTAAAAACCCATCAGCAGAGCCACGTAAAAAAGTAGAGTGAATAAGATGAGGAACTGCATTGACACGCGCGGCCGGCCAATTTTTCATACCCAATCGAACGTTTTCAACAAAGCCCCACCGTCGTAGCCTCAAAAGATACAGAAGCTGGGGGCCCGAATCTTGCCATCAAGCGAGCTAAGCCAAACAAAGCTGGACCCGGATCGACAAGCGGACCAAAAACTCAAGAAGAGGTTGCTTTGAAAAAAGCTGAGAAGAATACGTAAAAAGGAAAAGTCACCGCGGGAAAAGAAAACCCGGCATTGAGTCAATCAGTTGCAGAGAATACCAACATAATACTAACAACAACAACACACAATCAAGTTCAACACCCAGAAAACAACAAAAGAGCAAACTAAAGAAAGTGGAAAAAGAAGGGTGCATCAGACGACTCCAGCATAGAAGACTCCGGAGTAAGAAGAAGCTCACGCCAAAATAAGAGCAAGGGAACCCAACGCTTTGGGCACCAGGTAAAGCATTCCATCAAATAACTTTCGGAGAAAAAAAATTTCGAGAGGAGCTTTCTTAAAGGCGGCGTTGCAAGAATACAGAAGACGACTAACAAATTTCAAATCGCAGAGCGACATACCAATTGAAACGAGATTGGAGCTGCTAGAGAGACACCTTTTCAAACGAAAACTCGGTTACGAAAAAAAATTTTTCAATCGAGGGCCATGTGATACTGCTACTGCAATAGAAATTGAATTCTTTGGAATTTTACATTATTTTTCCAACAAGATACCTCGTAGGATATCACAGGCACGAAATAACATTTATTGAATCTATAACGACAAAGTATTGGGAACAACGTTGGAAAAAAAGTTCCAGAATTCAGAAGTCCTGAACTTAAGGTTACAGTTTGCAGTCATTTTTGTTTGTCTAAAAACGCTTAGGTTTCAAATTTTCCTCCCCTTCTTCTCCCCTGCTTGACCACAGGTCATTAGCAAACGAGTGAGCTCTAGCTTCTTATAATAAAATATTTTCTTCAAATTTTAGCAACGGAAACCTATCTGCGACAACAAAGAGTACTAAATCAAATAAGCTACTAATATACTCTTTCGATCGAGTGATGCATGCAATTGTGAAATTTTGACTATTAGGATATTCTTCAAATTAAATTACCAAAAAAAAAAGAAATCTCATTTTGACAAATGCTAACTCAGACAGGGAAACATCAAAAAACCTTCTCTTTGAAAACTTTAGCTCAGACGATCGTTTATTTTGATAGTATATGCGCGAACATCTATAGACGATTGCAACAGAAACGCAACAAAAATTCCACGACGCTTTTGCACTTAACAACAGTCAAATCATCTGCGACGAAAATAGTTGCTTTTTGAAGACCGCTATCAATGTCACAAAAAAAGACCTTTGAAGCGAATCTTCAGCCAACTGAAAGCAGACAGCTGAAATTTGTACAACTGACCGACGCGAACCGTAGCTGGAAAAACCGAATTGATAGAGCCTCGAACCAAAAGTCCATCCTAATTGATAGTCACGTTGGCCGAAAGACAAAAAGAACGAAACTGAGCTCATCCAAAAACTGCAACTAAGCCGAACCTCTAAATTAACTGAATTGACTAGTTTGTCGAAAAACAACAAAAACCGGTAAGTTATCAAGCGAAACATGATTTGGCCGAAGTAACTGAAAACGACGGTGCCAAAAATGCCAAAAAAGCCATCAGTGCACTAAGCCTACGGCTTACAACGCACGGTCGAAATTTGGAGCGCGGTTTCTACATTTAGATCAGGAAATCTGAACTACAAATAAGGTGTAAGATCGACTTAGTTTTTCTATGCGCTCGAAAATTTAATGTCCTTAAGAAAACCTCATTTTGAGCTAGAGAGTTAATTACGATGAGGTTTTTTGAAACAGATAAGAAAACCGTACTAGACAGCTAACAAAATACAGTGCTGATTTAAATTATCCGGACAAAACGAACAAAACTTGAATTTTCAAACGCGTTTTTCTCAAATTGGGTTAAGATTAGACAAAAAGTGAAGAGAACAAAAGTTGCTTAGAATTTCACCAGAATTAATATGGTGCCATTTTTTCTCCGAAATTCTCAACAAATATTTTACCCCAAAAATGGGTCATTTTGGCTTTTTTCAATTAATCAAGAATTACGCGGAAACTACTTTGTTAAATGATAAAAAAATTATATCACAGGAAGCCCCTTACGCATTTCAACAAAGTTTAAGAAGGGTTAAATCTCCAAAAATTTTTGCAAATTGTGTAAAATTTGTTTTTAAGCAAAGATTCTGGGTTTTATGTAGGAAAAATCATGTATTGACTATCAAGTGAAAATTTTTTCTTCTATACTGGTTTTTGTAGATTTAACCTTTCTTAAACTTTGTTGGTCTGTGCAAGAGACCTCTTGTGATATATCTTCCTTATCAACTAACAAAGTAGTTTCCGCGTAATTCTTGATTAATTGAAAAAAGCCAAAATGACCCATTTTTGGGGTAAAATTTTTGTTGAGAATTTCGGAGAAAAAATGGCACCATATTAATTCTGGTGAAATTTTAAGCAACTTTTGTTATCTTTACTTTTTGTCTAATTTTAATCCAATTTGAGAAAAACGCGTTTGAAAATTCAAGTTTTGTTCGATTTGTCCGGATAATTTAAATCAGCAATGTAGTACCTACCCAGTGTGCTAGCTACTCAGCCTGGAACAAGAGGTTATGTGATTGAAAAAAATTCCAAAAAAAGGACTTCTACTAACTTTTTGTATTTTTCCTTATTGAAAACAGGCATTTGATTGTTGATAAAAATTTGTTCGATTCGCCCCGTTTTCGGCCACATAGTACCGCGACCGTTGAAATTACAGTTTCACCGAAACGCCTCACTATTTATCCAGCAAACAGCAAGAATAAAGCTATAAACAACCACATCTAAGTATTACTGGAATTTTACGCATTTACAGTAAAAACTTTATGTTTTAATTATCGCCGTGACTAAAATTTTCACACGAAAAAGTTCAGCCAAATAGTCAACTATAGTTGATGAACAATGAAACAGACATATTGTCAGACACTATCAATGGTTTTACAATTTGCCCTCTAGCTCCAAGAATACATTACCAGTAACAAAAAAGTAACAATAGAGAAACGCCACATACATCCAGTTCCTAGCATAAAATTCAATTTCAATGCAAAAAACCGAAAAATATCTTTTCAACACCTACCCAAAAAATTTTAGAGCAAAATTTATAACATGGCCCGATATATTCCTTAAGCATCAATCGAATCAAGATAATGTAAGTTAATGTACCGATGTAAGCTTGTTGCCGTTTTGATTAAAAACAAAAACAAAAGAGCAGCCATTGTTTACGTACAACACAAACAGATACCCAATATTTACTATGCTTATTTCAAACAGGAAAGTCTTTTAAAAACACAAAACGTTTAAATCAAAAAAACATTAAACGACAAAAATTTAGTTTATAAGCTTAAGGTAATACGACCTACATAGGAACAAAAAACATGAGATCATTTCGCCGCAGATTCTTCATTTTAGCTGAGCTTGGCAACGATCTAAAGCAAGCCGACCATTAATTTAATTTTAAAATTTTCAAAAAGAAGAGGGTTCTGCACTATTCGAGGTTTGTGAGAAAAATACAAACCCTGAGTTTTTTTGATTTAATCAATCATTCAGTTCAGTCTCATAGTTTGCTCTCCTATGATGCTTGGAGATGATAGATGATTGGCATTAAAACAAACAAATTGTCAGACACTTTCAAATTGTTCAAGGATAGGCTTCCTTACTCCTTAAATACATTACCAGTACAGATAGAGAAACGGCACATACATTCAGTTGCTTGCTTAAATTTTAGTTTGAAGGTAATGAACCGAAAAAAAGACCTTCAAATATCTTTTCATTAACTACGCAAAAAGTTTAGAACAGGCCAAAAAGGATAACAGTCCAATATTTAGTCATTAACTCCCTGAGTAAGCATCGATCGAAACAAGTTTTGCTCTCTAACACCAAAAAAGCACAATAAACTCGTAATTTTTTATGCTATGAAGGTTTTTAATGAAGAACATTTACAATTTTGGCTGTTGTTTTCTGGATGAAATTTAAAACGTGTCAAATCATTCCCCCGCAGATTCTGCTTTTTAGCTGAGCTTGGCAACAAACTAAAGCAAACCGACCATTAATATAAACTTAAAATTTTTCAAAAAGAAGAGGGTCCTGCGCTATTCGAGGTTTGTAAGAAAAATACAAACCATGAGTTTCTTTGGTTTAGTCAATCATTGAGTTCAGTCTCATAATTTGCTCTCCTATTTTATGGATGAATTACACATAGTGCATTGGCATTAAAACAAACAAATTGTCTGACACTTTCAAGATTGTTCAAGGATGTGCTTCCTCGCTCCTTAAATAGATTACCAATAAAGATAGAGAAACGGCACATACATTCAGTTGCTTGCTTAAATATTGTTTTGAAGGTAATGAACCGAAAAAAAGACCTTCAAATATCTTTTCATTAACTACGCAAAAAGTTTAGAACAGGCCAAAAAGGATAACAGTCCAATATTTAGTCATTAACTCCCTGAGTAAGCATCGATCGAAACAAGTTTTGCTCTCTAACACCAAAAAAGCACAATAAACTCGTAATTTTTTATGCTATGAAGGTTTTTAATGAAGAACATTTACAATTTTGGCTGTTGTTTTCTGGATGAAATTTAAAACGTGTCAAATCATTCCCCCGCAGATTCTGCTTTTTAGCTGAGCTTGGCAACAAACTAAAGCAAACCGACCATTAATATAAACTTAAAATTTTTCAAAAAGAAGAGGGTCCTGCGCTATTCGAGGTTTGTAAGAAAAATACAAACCATGAGTTTCTTTGGTTTAGTCAATCATTGAGTTCAGTCTCATAATTTGCTCTCCTATTTTATGGATGAATTACACATAGTGCATTGGCATTAAAATAAACAAATTGTCTGACACTTTCAAGATTGTTCAAGGATGTGCTTCCTCGCTCCTTAAATAGATTACCAATAAAGATAGAGAAACGGCACATACATTCAGTTGCTTGCTTAAATATTGTTTTGAAGGTAATGAACCGAAAAAAGACCATAAAATATCTTTTCGCTAACTACGCAAAAAGTTTAGAGCAGACTAAAAATGATAACAATGCAATATTTAATCATTAACTCCCTGAGTAAGCATCGATCGAAACAAGTTGTGATCTCTAACACCAAAAAAGCTTATAGCGATTTTGAATAAATCATAAAAATAGACGAGCAGCCATTGTAAACATAAAAAATAAAAACAAAACAATTTTTACTACCCTTATTTCAAGTTAATTCGAGCAGGATCTTTGAAGATTAGTATGATTAAATTTTACTTTCACAAACCATCCAAAGACAAAGAATTAATCATCAGAAAAAAAACAACACACCCGACAGCATTCTTTAGAAAAGAAAACCGGAAAACTTCTTATCTTTTTCCATTTTAACAGAGCTTGTCAACGAAAAAAAACTCGCAAACCAGGATGTAGAATTTAGGAAACGTTATTAGGATAAAAAACGTTTTCAAAAAGAACACAGTCTAGTACTATTCAAAATTTAAAAGACATCTACAAACGCTTAGTTCTTTTAGTTAAGTTTATCATGCAGTTATTCTGGTAAATTAAACCCCCATTTTGTTTCCTAAAAGTCATCAACTTGACTGAACTCTAGACTAAACCCAAAAATCAAACAACCGTTTTTTAGTTGAAAATTAATTAAGTTGTTAACCTGATGGATCGAATAAATTTTATCTAACAAAGTAAAGATTGACGAGAAATTTTTTTGAGATGAATTAAAAAAAAACAGACTGTGTATTTTCAAATAGCAGACCAGCTAAAATTAAAAAATCAAAAAAAATTTTCAGCAGCATACAAATAACCTCAAAGGAAAACGCACTATCGCAACAAAAGTCACAAAAAAACTATTAAATCTTGCATAACGTGCTTCTGAAGTTGAGCCAGAAGAAGACAAGGTAGTAAATCAGCAAAAAATACAAGACTGCTCGTATCAGGGTGAAACCCAGAATGTTCCGACTGCCTTTAAGTTTTATGGAGCAGCAGTAATAACATTTAAAAAATTAAATGAAATAAATTAAAACGAACATTTGTTTTCTCTAAATTTGAAATTTTTATGAAAATCATCCCCCCACACGCCATATAAAGTACAAAAGAAAAGATTTCGCTCCTGGTAACAAATCATTTATGGCAAACAAGCTTCGTTCAACCAGTTTGAACGATTTATAAGACGGATTAAATCTCCGCTTACGCGTTAATTGCGCGAATTATATCGCGCGTTAATTGTCCCAAATTGGCCAAAATAGCAATCTTTAAACCCCTGTAACTTTACGAAAAATGATAACAGGTGAAATATTTTTTCAAATTTGAGCTCAGGACAACAATACCTTTCGAATGATATAAAAAAAGTTCCGTTAAAAATGGCTAGTCAAAAAAATTAAATTTGTCTGAAGAAAAAAAAACCCACCCCGAGCACAATTATTCCGTTACTTTCGTATCGAAAGTCGGAACAACAATTCGTTCTAAAAGAAGCTATTTTCACAGCGCTCAAAATTTGTATCAATGGCTTTGAGTGAACGTCAGAGAGAAGAAGCTCTCGCAAAAAAACCAGAGCAACTTGAACACCAAACAGAGGCTACGTTTCATTTAAAAAAGCAAACGTTTCAACTTCAGCTGAGGAAAAGTCAGATAAAGTTCGATTTTCTAGTTGGGGAACTCCGTCAAAAACATTTGGAAACAGTTTTGAAAAAAAATTCAATAAAAATAGAAAGGACGCGACGAAAGTCAGTGCTTTCGTCGAATAAGTTCCAGTTGGCGATATCACTCAAAGACACTCAAATGAAAGAAGGCAGTGCTGGAGTTGGATGAAAAGTCAGTTGTCAGGTCAAAACATGGTGGAGCTCCTGCCGCACGTTGATAATGTCAGCTTGGATCCTAGAGCCGAATCTTTATTCTGCTCACGTATCGAACCAATAATATTTAGGAGGAATTTGACATTGGAAGCAGTTACAATCAAACTTATGGTGCAAACACTCAAGTTACTGCAAACTTTTCTTCGTTTTTGCCGCGTTCCAATCTATATAATTCAAGCAAATTGCATACTCATTCGCCTCCGGCTGTCATTTGTTTCAATATGTCGCATGAGCAGAATGGTTTTCATCAGACCAATCTCCCCGCCAAAAACTCTATGACGATTGCTCAATAGCCGTTTTTTATTGGTCATCTCCGCAAACTTTGCTTACCAGACATTTTCAAACCTCAGTGTTTCTTCTATCAAAACACTCAACAATCACATTCCCTTACTGCACCCTAGATGTTCCGCAATTTTCGATTATTTATCCTAAAAATAGCGACAAAACCTTTGCCAGCGTCTGAATAGTATGAGTAAGAGCAAACTGCATCAACTGCCGCTACAAGCATTAAACCTATCACTACACAAATCTTGACTAAAACTTTAACAGTCAGCCAGCAAGGTCCCTAGCCAGAGTAGAACTTGTCCGCCCTTATTGGTAATGTTTTGCAAAGGTCTGAATAGTTTAGTTTCATCAAAAATGCGAGTGATTCAAAGTCGATGATTGTTGATGTTAAAATGACATATTTGAAAACACTAGTCTCAGGGAAACGAAGAACGCAATTGCTGCATTTGCTTACTGTTGAGCAATGGGTGCATTTTGCCTAACACTGAGAAAAAGCGCATTGAAAACTCCGAAGGGTAAATTAGGAAACCCACAGACATCATCAATGCTCACATGAAATACTGTAAAACTTTTCCGTTGATATTGTCCAATTCGGAAAGCAGATTAAATTAAATTTGGTTCCTGTTATTCTAGTCCTGTTGCCAGTTTGAAACCACTCGGATTCAAATACGGTTTGTAGTGTACCTCAGACTTGATTTTGGTTGTTTTGAAATTGCATTCATTTAAGAACGTGTCGTTGTCAATCTGCTCGGTTAAGATATAATGAAACATCCAACAACTTTTGATTTCAACGACCGATATCTCTCACAAAGCTGAAAGCCATGAGCTTATTTGTTTCAGCACTAACAAGATCAGAGCTGAAGAGGCATCAAAATGGGGTTTCCATAAATCGACCATAAACTGTCATAAAAAAGATGAAACGTCAGACATAAGATCAATCCGTGCATCCAGTGCAAGGGTAAAAACCAGTTGTAATGTTTCTCATATCACCGTCCAAAGGAAGCTGTTTTTGCTTGACTGTACTTAGATAATTTTTTTCGGAAGTGCTATAAGGCCCGCAAATACTGTAAGCCTGGTTAAGAAAGCACATAAAAAGTCTTCTCTTATAGCCGACAGACAAGAAGGATAACACTAAAAGAAAACAGGCCATCAGATTTCAAGCAACATCGTCCCGCTGAATTGCACCAAACCAGTGATTTCCTTTTCCGACTTTCGGTTGGTCGTCCGTCAAAAATTTCAGGACTCTTTCTTGCGCTCTAGTTAGAAATATGTTCAAGAACAGACTTGGTCACTGCCCCTGTTATGTGCTACTATTGTTGTATCCACTCATAGGGTTCATGTGGCAAATATCGCAAAAATTTAAACTCAACTGGTTCAAAAATAAACTTTCTGGAGAAAGGTTTTTTCCGACGGCATCCATTGGAACCGAGCAAATTGACGTAAGCGTGTTCGCTAAAATTGATTGCTTTGAGTACAGTTAGAACTTTTTTCTGTTCGTTAAAGATATTCTGAGCGCTGGTTACGAGAAAATTGACCTTACTGTTTTGCAAGATCAATTCGAACATTTGCAGCCAATCGAATCAGTTGTCTGCAACTCATCTGATTTTGATATTGTACTGGAGCACGATAATCTACATACTATCAAGCGTCCTGATAATTTTCAAGGAGAAAACGGAAACTCTCCTGTTGATATTCGTCTGCCTTGCATGCGTCCTCAGTTATCTGCTTCTATCACCAGTTAATGTCACCCTAACTACCAAAAATTTGCCAAACAAGTGGAAAGATAGCCAATTGATCCCTGTTTTGAGGCTGATAAACGTGCTTCAAACAAGTCGAGATGGCAACTGTGACTATGTTGGTAGGTTTTGGTCTGAAAATCAAAATTTTCTGCCGGATAACTTCTACGCATAGTTACTTCAATTGAGTTCTGTTGCCGAAACATTTTAGGGAAAAATGAACCACAAAAATCAAGGCGCTTCAGATTAGGACAATAGTTACTAAAACTCAGTTGGCTTTTATAGACAAACAAAAATATGGACCGAGAATAGTACGTTAAGCACCACCTGGTCATAAACGAAAAACAAACGGCAAGACTGAGCGAGTTATGAACGATGGATCAAAATCCTTGGAAATTGCCAACAAACTCCATTCTTATCGGCCCTGATCTGTTTAAAAGGTGAAGTTTTTGCATGAACTACTACCTCGGCTCCGAAAAAAAACCGGACACGGCTTCAAAACTTAGTCGCAGTTTAATTGTTCTGCTTAAACTAGGTGGGTACATTCAGAGCTAATTTACGATTGACTGGTCAGCAGTGAGACAACCTACTTTAACTTAATTGTACCACTTATTGGACTGGTTTGCACTCAGGTTTCACATTTTTAGGCCAAATTACGATCTGTCGTTGCTCTTTTGAATCTCCAGTGGATGAAGTTGAACGTCGAAGTTGCACGTCGTTGCGCATGTTCGTCGATGGCTCACTGGAAGTTTTCTGATCTGTTGCTCTTTTTTGCGCTCAAAAAATACCGCTTCTAAATGTCATTTTGCTTTCTTCCTCAATGCTTTAAAATCCAAAAAGAAATTTTCAAGCTGCGCTCTTTGTAATTGGACTGAAGGTTAAAATCGAGAAAACTCTGAAAAAAATTCTGCTTCTGTGACCAAACTGGAGAGGCGCAAACTCAGTGTGTGTGTGTCGTCATCAACAATGTGTCAAATTTTTTTGTCATAAAAGAAACAAAGAAAGAAAACGTTGCGGAATCTACCAAAAAGATACAAAAAATACTGTTTCGCCTCGTAGTGTAAATTGTTTGTGTGGCCTGACAATACTTCAGTCCTTCAGTGATTGACTAGATAAGCAAAAATCCGTGTTATGCTAACTGCATAGCCAAAAATCTGCATTCGAGATCAGCTGACCATTGGTTCCATGTCTTGAGTGGTGACAACCCATGTGAACCAGAAACTAGAAGGGTTACGACTGATTGCGGTTGCGAAGTATTTTGTTCATTGGTCTTTTATTCTTGAAAACTTATATATGGCCATTCAAGCCAAATAGGGAAGTTTTTGAGAAAATCTGCTGCAATATTTCGGCCTTCGATGAGCAGTTCTCCGATCTGAGTGCAGATTTAGAGGTTTCTCATGTTTTCCCTGGCAGTGCTCTGTTCCGCCAATGATGATATCCGATCTTCCAGTGGAGCACTTACGTAACCGTCATCCACCGTATCGAGTTATCGAACTGTGGCTTTTGTCACTTATTAAATTCGCGATGATTTGTTTCCTGTTTTCAGGAAAGTCTTGTTTTTTTTTCATGTCCAATTTTTTTTAATTTTCTGAGGTTCGTTTTTTCGTTCTATTTTAAGTCAGTCCATTTCCACTGTTGAAGGGAAGGCAATCTCCACTAGAGCTAAAAGTTTTTAATCTGAAAGTTGAAAGAATTCATCTTTATCTACTCTTTTTTCGGTTTTTTGTTCTTTTTTCTGTATTCTCATCAAACCATTTTTTCGATGTGTTTGAAACTGATTTTTGTCTTTAGTTTGTTATGATTGTAAATGTTGAAAGTTTCTGTTGAATTGTTATTGAGGAAAGCCAAAAAAAATGTAGTACAAAATGTAGTAAAGAACATTTCTATGATCGTCAAGCGCGACTCTCTCTCTCTCTCTCTCTCTTGTAATCTTAAATTCAAGGCTGAATTATGAAAGAAAAACGTGGAAAAAAAAGAAAATGCAATCTTTTTAATTTGAACTCGTTCGTTTTCCTGTTGTTTTTGTTAGATGGCAAATTGAATTGGAGACAAAATTTAGTAGGTTTTATGTTTTTTGTTTAAAAACTTCAAAGAACAACTTTTTTGAAAATAAAAGTTCAACGTTCAGCAATAGATTTAGAACTTTGTTTTCTTAAAGATTGTCTTGTTGTAATAAACTGATTTTGCTCTTATTTTTACAAAATGGCTGTTTGTTTTATTTCATTTTTCCTTAATTTCAATTTTTGCTTTTCAGAAACTAAAATTTGTTTCATAGGGGACGAACATTTGCGTTTGTAACAAATATTCGAAAAAAAACGCATCTTTGAGAAGGCTTTCTGCAATTTAGTGGAAATGCAACTTCAAACAAAAATATTTCTACTAAAATATTACAAACAAAACTTGAAAAGCAACTATGTCAAGTCAATTGAAAATCAGTTGTGTGTTGACTAGAGTCTTCAATGAGTCAAGTAAGTTTCGACTTATCATTCCCGAAGATTGAAAAAATGCTGAGCTCAGGGTCCAAATTGTTTTTCTCAGACTTGTTGTAGCATTAAAAGCAATTCAACCTAAACTATGCAAATCATCCTGTTAGGTGATATTTACAATAGGTAGCAGAACCAAGGCAAATAGCCGGGTTGCTCTTTGTTATACTTTAAACATTTTTTATAATTTGGTTTAGAGCTCAAATATTTGACTGAAAATCAAAAACCAAAATAACGCACTATAATCCTCAAATTTAATATACGAACTACTCAAAAATCTCAGAATTGCCACCTAAGATAATGGATCACCCTTTGGCGGAGTGCAAGCTCAGCCAGAGGACAGGTGCTCGGCTTGAAACTGAGCAAATAAACTATAATGGTTTTTTAAGTTATCCAATTTTATTTTCTAATAAAACCTACAAGTCGTATTCTCCTGTTCAGATGGATCATACAATGATGCAGGACACTGCCACTTTTCACAGTGTCTCCTCTGACGTTGTCTGGAATATGCTAGAAGGAGAGGAACAGGCGAGACGCAAATTCAGTCAGCACATATACGAATTCACACATACTTGGCATCCTTCATTTTGGCTCAGTCATAGTCTTTGTCAATGACGTTGATGATGAGCAACACTAGGACATAAAAAGTAATTTTTATTTTTAAAAAATATATAAATGGCATAGAATATCTCTGAGAGAACACATTTAAGCATCTGTATAAGAAAACTATTCATGGTCATGCATCATTGGTTTCCAATTTTCTGCGTTTCTGGCTTTTTGTAAAACGTGAAGAAATTCCAGGGCATTCGACCTTTCCGAGAAAGTTTTATAGCCTCCTTGTGATTAATTTTGTTTGTCATTCTAACTGGAGCCGGTTCAAACCAAGTATTTAAGGTATTGGTTATATACTTTGATATTAACCACTGTAAAATATTTACAACTAACAATCATGGTCCATTAGTAAAACTTATGATAATTTGTAAAGCTGATACTATTTATCTTTTCAGTCAGAGGAGAAATAATTTAACTTAGAAAGCAGTTGCTCTTCCTCTCCTCTAACCTCGCAAGAATACCAGTATATACTAGAGCTATTGAGACTAGGAAATAAATCAGTAATATTAGGCTTGGTATCAAACTAAGAAGTTGCAAGAATCTATCCGGCCGATAAAAAGACTAACAGTGACTAACAGACGCTGTACCCTATCCGAAATTGCAATAATAAACCGATATTTTTATAAAACGCATTGACAACCATTAAACCTTAGCCTTTTTTGTTCTGGTCCGTGTTCAGTTTTCTCTGTGCAGGAAAAAAGCACATTCTTTTCCAGATATCCTAAATGGAAAAAAAATTAACTTGTTTGGACGTTATTTTGAAAATTCTTGCTATATGTTTGTAGTGCTGATGAAGTGGTCAGTACTTCCGTCTCTCTGTCTGTAGGCTGGTGGCTCGATGCAAATTATGATTTATATTTTTTGCTTGAGACTGATAGCTCGTAACCAAATGATTTTGGCTTCTGTGATCAGTTGATCAACATTGTTGGTTCGATAGGAGCCAAAAAGCGTGTGTTTTGACCAACTCCTCGATCATAAATGG
The DNA here is from genome assembly GCF_963678635.1 of Symsagittifera roscoffensis. NCBI lineage: Eukaryota > Metazoa > Xenacoelomorpha > Acoela > Convolutidae > Symsagittifera > Symsagittifera roscoffensis. Next base: position 40,133,640 of record NC_087068.1, read on the forward strand.
TTCATGAAACAATAACTGGGGTTTTCTATTGAATGTCCCAGAGATCGATTGAGTATTTGGTTTTCAAGGAGAAATGATTTGATTTTTAATGAGTTGAAACTCAAGTTTTTTTTACCAAACCAATTGTTTTTAAAATGCTTTCAACTGAGAAAAACAGGATGTCATTGGGAAAACAGTTTTTTTTTGTGATGTTGAGGCCTTTCATAATTGAGCTGAATTATCGTTCAAATTAAATAAGGAGTTCTTCAGTGTGCTGCAGAAGAGCAACGAGTGAAAGCGGAAGATAAATTCATTGCAACTTTAACACTGTAAATTGCCGACCCGTACCATTTTTTTTTTTTTGCAAAATCAGATTTGCTGACCTTTTCGACAGATACCCAAAAGGTCACCGAACAAAAATTGGTCCAGCGCATGTTCAAAACTCCTTAGATTTTGTAAAAATCTTCCCGTAGGCTTGACCAGATCTGCCTCCGTGGTGGTCAGCTATGAACGAGGTCTGATCATACATCCTATTGTTTCTGACTAATAGACAAAAACGAGAAAAGAAACTATCTAAAAATTGCATTAATCAAAACGCCATAGTTAATGTTGAAAAAATACTTGCCTTTGATTAATTTTTGCATTTTGTACAATGTACAGTATTTGTTATGGAATTTGGGTCTCATTTTTGTTTCCATTTGGGTCTCATTTGGCAGGGGTTGAATCCCGAGGGGTTGGGCTAAAAAAAATTGAATCCATCGGGAACAAATAATCCGTCATGGTTTTTCAAAATGAAAAGAAGTAGATTTATCAGAACATCTTTTTTGAAACGTTTCACTTCATTGTGACATTTAAAGTTTTCTGGTTCTGATCAGCCCTTTTTCTGACCTGAATTAGATTTGATCAGATGTGTTGCAAAACAAAGTAATCAGATCATGTGGCAGATCTGTCTTAAAACATGCGCATGCTTAAAATAGACATGCTTCAGATCCGTGACAGTCCTGGAATGTTCAAGATTTTACAGTGAACAGATCTGTTTGACTGCATAATTTCAGTACGGGGACAAGTAAGCCGACATTTGATCCTTTTTGCGATCGTTTTGCTGATATATACAATCATTGCAGTCACAGTGGTATGAAGATAGAGCGCAGTGGTTCAATTTTATGGATGGAGAAACACTGGCTGGGAAATTCATTCTAGACTGATCGAGTTTTCTCTTTGACCATGTTTTCAGTGGTTTGGATTGAAGCTGATTGTTGTTCCGACTTTCGATACGAAAGTAAAGGAATATTTGGGCTCGGGGTGGGTTTTTTTTCTTCAGACAAATTTCGAATTTTTAACCAGCCTTTTTGAGGTATTTTTCTATATCATTCGAAAGGTATTGTTGACCTGAGCTCAAACTTGAAAAGATATTTCACGTGTTATCATTTTTCGTAAAGTTACAGGGGTTTAAAGATTGCTATTTTGGCCAATTTGGGACAATTAACGCGCGATTTAATTCGCGCTATTAACGCGTAAACGGAGATTTAATCCGTCTTATAAATCGTCCCAAATTAATTTAACGAAGCTTATTTGCCATAATTGATTTGTTACAAGTAGCGAAATCTATACTTTTGTACTTTATTGGCGTGTGGGGGGATGATTTTTATAAAAAAAAAATTTTAATGATATTACTGCTCCATAAACCTTAATGGGCAGTAGGAACATTCAGGGCTTCGCCCTGATACGAGCAGTCTTGTTTTATTTTCAGATTTACTAAAACCACCGTATTTTCCAAAGCAAAGTGCATGAACAAGTTGGATGCGCGGGGTCTAGAGTTGATTGACTTCATAGTGGGTCAAAAAAAAGAAAAAGAAAAAACAACAAAAAATCAAATAACCAATTTTTTTTTCATGCGAAAGAAGATAATTTTTTATCAGTCGATGAACGTATTTCAGGTTCTTATATAGGTTGTGATGTTTTTTCCTGTTTATTTTTCTTTTGTTGAAACGTAAGCAAACATAACAAGACTGCTCGTATCAGGGCGAAGCCCTGAATGTTCCGACTGCCTTTTAAGATTTATGGAGCAGTAATAACATTTAAAAATTCAATGAAATAAAACAAAATGAATTTTTTTTTCTAAAATTTGAAATTTTTTGTTATGAAAATCATCTCCCCACACGCCATATAAAGTACAAGAGGATAGATTTCGCTCCTTGTAACAAACCATTTATGGCAACTAAGCTTCTTTTAATCAATTTGGAACAATTTCTAAGACGGAATAAATCTCGCTTTAATTGTATCGCGCGTTAATTGTCCCGAATTGGCCAAAATGGCAATCTTTAAAACCCCGTAACTTTACGAAAAATGACCACAGGTGAAGTATCTTTTCAAATTTGAGCTCAAGGCAACAATACCTTTCGAATGATATATAAAAAATCTCCGTCAAAAATGGCTAGTTAAAAAGTCGAAATTTGTCTGAAGAAAAAAAACCCACCCCGAGCACAAATATTCCGTTACTTTCGTATCGAAAGTCGGTACAATTATCGAACAGCAATAGTGTGATGAAAATGTGTAGTCACGAAAAATGTGATCAACTTCTAGTTTCGAAATCGATTGCTGTTTTTCAGAATTTCCAAAAAATGTAAAACTATTTATGATATACACTTTTTGATCATATGAACATAATATTAGAAAACTCGTTCAGTAGATAAAAAGTATATCTATTTATCCATTTTTATCAATATATGTTCATTGTTTTATCAACAAAGTGTATATCATAAGCTGTTGTTTTTGGAACTCCACGAGGCTTAAGGCATCTTTTCTTTTCTTTAAATTTTGAAAGTCAGTTTTTTTCTGTTTGTTTGCGTTCATTGACTCTCTTCCAACTGTATGTTGGCTATGATTAGATTTAATTCCTATACCTCAGAAGCGGTTATTTTTCAAAAAGATACCCTATCCGTACAATTAAGTACCGGTACCGTACAATTAAGTAGTCGATTATGAGAAAACGAATAACATGAAGTTCTCCTGGTCGTGCCAACTATTTTTGGTTCACATTCCAATGACGCAAATAATTTAAAACTTAGTAAAGAGTGTGAATTCCCATCACAGTATGCGACTTGTGTCAGACGAATTGGATCTTTGTCGCGTCCATGTCCATGCTAGAATGGCCACATTAGGCCACACCACCAGCCCATCGAATATATTCTGTGTCTGAGGATAAAGGTGAGAGGACTCAAAATGCTTGTTTGAATTTCATGCTAAAAACAAAAACATCATCCAACGAAAGAGTTTTTTGAAATAAATAACACTCTTTCGGTCAATTTCTTCTTCCGATTGCCAATATTTTAAATGGCAAAAATGGGTAGCTGCAAAAGAAAAAAGAGCACAAAAAAATAGTTGGCGTTCCAAAATGTCTTGTTTTATTTAAAGTGTTAAAGCGTTGGACATGAAGTTTGTTACTGACTTGTAAACTCTGATTCGTTTGTTGATGAAAAGTGTTTTAGCATAATGATAACGGCAAAAAGTATCAACAACAACTGTTTTTGATGAACATAAGGAATTTTTACATTACAGAAAGTAAACCAGCCTCTGCATTTTTTTCAACGTTAACACAATAGCAGCAGCATGTGGTCAAACGTTTTTGAAAGTAGAAATTAGAGTTCAATATTACATGCAAACAGTACAAACAAAAGCGTCAAAATCAAGACAAAAAGCGAAAAAGGAAAAACCGCAACCAATATTGCATAAACAAGATAATTTTTGGCTTGCTTGAATGGTATTTTTTCGGCCTCTTGGCCCAACGCATTATCGGCCTGTCACCAATTAGTTTATCTAATCGTAGATTGCTCACCCACTGCGTAGACGTATGTCAAATAATAGTGAAATTATTTTGACAATTCAAATTTTGAATTGAAACTGAATCGCATGGTATAGGTTGTCATCTTTTTAGCACGCAGACGATGCCCTCCGAAGACGAGGGGCTGATGGTCTGATGGTCTATCATTACGAGGTGGAGGGATCTGAAACAGGAACCCTCAGCACAGTCAGCACCTCCCCCCACCATGGTCCCCCTGATTGGAACCAATTTTCTCGATACCACAATCATCCACAGCTTGGTCCTGCTGCACACATGATGACCGACGGAGCGAGCGACAGAGGCTCAACCTTTCCCTTAACATAGCACCTCTCCCCACCCAACCCTTCATTTACCACACTTTGTTCAAGTTACACAAAAACATAGCATATCCTATTGTTGCTTTAATCGTCGTGAATCTAGGATTGTCCGACATGAAATTAACAGCAAAGTAATTTGAAGGTTTTAAAAGCCGTTCTGACCGAATTTCAGAAAAAAAGTTTCAAGCAGCTCTATTTCATCTGACAGAGAAGAAAGTGTTGTCAGGAAATCGAGCGTTCAAGAACCAACTTTTTAGTCCCAAACATTCCATAAAAAACCGATTAGTGACTGCATATTGTCGTTGTTGTTTTTTACATGAACGAGACTTGAACTCATCATATATTAGTTTCTTCTACACAATATCACATTTTTCAGAAGCTCATTCTGCAAAAAACGTCACATTATAAGGCCAAAGCCAAACTGTGCACTGGATAGGCGCCGCACAATTTGGCAGTTTGGTCTGTGTATATTGGTCAAGGCTTTAAACATGTTTCAACATCTAAGTGGATTGCGCTCACAAAATTTCCGTAGACTCCGCCGCATTCAAATACTTGTGACGTACATATCGTCGGCACATAAGTTTTTTCCGGATTCCTCAGCGTGGAAATTTAGGTAGTTGGTCCGGATTGCGCAAACTAATGCGGATTCCGAATACGATTTGCGGATTCCGCTGGCAATTTGCGGAATCCGCTTACAATTTGCGCATCCCACTCACAGTTGCGGAGTCCGCAACTTAATTTTACTAAACACTTACATTATCGTTTGTTTGTGACTTTCGCAAGCTCTTTCGGATTCCGCAAATATGGTTTCGGACTCACAAATTTGTTGCGAAATCCGCAAGTTTGCCTACTTTTGGAGCAGTTTGAGCAATAAAGCGTTTTAGCTGTTTGTTCACGGAATCAAAAACAGCAAAAGAGATTTAAAAAAATAGCTGTTGCGAGTTCCGCGTCAATTTTGTTTTTATGCCTGTTGCGGAATTTGATTAGATACCACAAAATGCACAGTTTGGCCTGGTAATGCAAGTTTAAAACTTTGTGGTGTTTTGCAAATGGCACATTATTTAATTTTTGGTTTAGCCTTTTGACTCATTTTTTCAGCGCTGCAGAATACTGACGAGAGTATTTCATTTTTAGCTTCTGTAAATCTATGTCGATTGATTGGTAATTTTTTGACTTGTTCAAGAAAAAATGGACCAGAAAACAGCACTAAAGGGTCTACTTTAAAAAACCAGAGGTCGTCTCCCCGAAATCCCCTACTGGCAATTAATGCTTTTCGTAACGGAGAAAAAACTATTGAATAGATTGGGATTGAATCAAATACATGCCCCCTTTGATGTCAAATTCATCACAGTGAGTCGCAATGTTTGACTAAAGCAATATTGAAAGTGCAAACTCTAGCGTCAACTTGTTAAAACTACGAATTGTTTTCTGTATTGGTATTTAAAAAATCAAATTCCAGTGGAAACATTCCAACCTAACCTTTTATCAAAAGTCCAATTGCTGAAAGAATAATGAATTTAGCTATTCTGAAATTATTCAATAATGTTTTTTTTGATAATTAGTTTGTATAATCCTGCATTGAAGTTATAGTCCAGAGATTGTAAAGTGAATATGATGTTGAAAGAATCAAGTCTTCACATGAGATCCGTTGCATCATATGTTCTTCTCTTCAAGATCATCGGGAATTGAGCGAAATGTTCGCAGCTGAACCAGAAATTTTGGAGCATTCCTTTAAGTATGCTGGAGAAAAGGAGCAAAGATGAAGTCAGCTTTAACACATTTCCAAAGCTCTTGGCGACAACCAGATACATCTTAAGTTCTTACCCTTAATTTGTTGATAGAATGTCTTAAAATGTTAAAGAAGAAAATTATCATCCTTCTTACACAGAACTTCATCTGTAACTGGCTCAGACCAGACAATTTGTCCACTCTTGGAGAGACGCATTAGTACTTGAGTAACAAAAAGCAAAGCAGAACCGAACAATCAACGTAGCGTTTTCCTCGGGAAAAACTTTTCTAGAAAAAAATGCAAACAAGAAAACAAATTGCTGCCTAAAAACGGATCCTTTCGTAATAGTTTCCAACGCCACAGGTCAATGGGCCTAGTTGTGTTGAATTTTGATGCAAAACTTCCAAAGATCCTAAACAGTTTTAAGGATTTTCATCTACCTGAAGAAGGTTTTTGAGTCTGTTGATATGAAAAGGTATTGAGTCTCATATATCTTACTGGAAGTGCTGGCAAGGCTATCAAGGCGAGCGTTACTACGACAAGGAGGCAACGCTGCGTCCTAGACCAGCTCTGGTGTCAAAAATGTCTGGAACAAGGGTATCCTAAACTAATTATTCCTATAACCAATTTTTTCATGCGAATTCGAGACGCTTGTCAACAAAACTGTTGACCTTAGCAAACTAGAACAGATAATACACCGCGCAATGGATCAATGGATGCGTCTTTGATTTGATAAAATATTCTGATATAGTAAAAAGTTCATTGAAAAAAAAAACATACGCTAGTTGCACATCAATTATGCGGGAGGCTGTTTCATCTGTACGCTGTTTTGAAAGATTGGAGTCGATGGCTTGTATGAAACATTTGAAATTGATGAGATTGGATAAGGCAGCGAAGTGATTGCAGGTATTCACATTATAATGAAAACTTACATGGTCAACGAACTAACCAATGTGAACACAATTGTTCTTCATACCTTGCATCGTAAAATCACTCATTCACTCGCAAGACAACTGAAATAATTGAACATTGTATGAAATGTGGGGGTGGGGGACATATCCCATTTCAACAGCAAGAGTTATTTAATTTTCTTAAGTAATTAAAATTTTTGATGTAAATATAGTGACGTGCCTTAGATTTTTTTGAGATGGGGTTTTTTCTTGGCTTTTTTTAAGAACTTCTAACAAGTTTGGCTCTTTTACAGAACTCCCCTTTCAAATTCAGTTTTGAGAAGCTTATTTAACTTTTGGCGTGGTGAAAAAATCGACAACTGTGAACAGATTTGTTCTTCATACTTTACAGCGTAACATCACGCATTTAGCCGTAATAACACGTAAAACAAACATAAAACTCTGTATTTTGAAAAGGGGGGCGGAAACTGGAAAAGAGCCACAAGTTTGTCTAAAAATTACATTTTTTGAGTGCGCGCTGTCTCATCCAATTAAGTCATGTCGCAGGAGGCGCCAAGAGAAAAATTTTAGGTTTGGTCAAACAAATATGGATTTCGTAAGCTTTGGAAAATCTTTGGTAACCAGAATTGAGGGGGCGATAAGTTGAACCCCCGTTCCCCTTCTGAGTACGCTACTGAGGATGGGTTGACAAAAAAGGAGGCTCTTTTTCCTTTTTCCCCCACCTCACACGAGCTTCAATATTTAATTGTAACGAGTGGTTTCACGAGGTTGAGTATGACGACCAAATATGTTTATCGTGGCCTTATTAGTCTGTGTGTAAATTTTCATAAAAATCGGACAATGTGGTCAACAAATTTACGTGTAAAAATTTGCAGGTGGGGGGAAGGAAAAAGAGCCAAAAAGGACAATCTAATCCAAACAGTTTCCTGATCAAACTAATTTTAATGGCTCAGAATCACGTGCGTAAAACTCTTATAAAATCGTCAAAATGTGAAAATTTTCGGAACAAAGATCATCGACAAAGCAGAAGGCTAACCAAGGAAAACTTTGCTACTAATATTGTAATCAAGAAAAATTCAAGCACAAGAAAACCAAGAACAAGAAGTCAAATCAATGGATCCAAATGATCCAAATCGTGAGTTTTAGTTATCTAGATTAGTTCTCAAAAAATATCTAAGTTTGCCAGTAAAATACAATTTTTATGCCTATGATAACAGAAAAGATTGGCCAAATACTCGACCGCGCTGAAAAACGATAGTTTTCAAGAATTTTTTTGGAGTTTTTGCTTTAGTAATTGCAAAATCCGATTTTATCTTGATCTGAATCATCAAGCCAAAATTCAGTAGGGCAAAATTAAAAAGAGTAAAAAAAGAGCCAAGTTTACATAACACAAATATTTTACTATGTGACTTTATATTTTAATGTACTGAAGACACAGCTTGCGATATATTATTCACTGTTTTGAATGGAAAGACGCATTCATTTGGACAGGAACACTAATGGGCTCTTTTACAGCTCCCCTCACCCAACACCATTCAACATATCTAGTTTTATAATTTGTTATCTTAGGGCGATGAATTTATTGCCCTAAGATAACGTTAAAATAGTTCTCACATTTGAAATTCAAATGTGGGAAGAAGGTGGAAAAAAGTCTAAAATTTACTGTTCGTAAAAGTTACTTCGTTCACTAGGCAAATTTTCATAACCTTATGACAAGGTAAAACTAGTGTATTTAAAATAAAAAATCGAATGTGGGAGGAAAAAAAGGAAAAGAGCCATTATTTGAATGAACGTTTTCTCCAGTGTATGGTGTTAAGGCTCTTTTTCCTTTTCCCCCACATGCAAAATTGTTCTAGTGAAGTTTTGTTCACTTTATTCGAATGTTACAAAAATTGGCATGCGAACTCATTTGGCCATGACAAACAATTTTGGTTTTCTTAATTAACCTTCTACAACCCCTCGTTACACCATAAAATTGACGCTTACGTGAAATAAGGGGGGGGGGGGAGGAAAAAGAGCCGGTGTTAATTTTAAAAACTACGTGAACATATTTGTAGTTCATAGTTTACATCGTAACATCGGGCATTTAGCCATTTTCAAATAACGCGCCATGATAATACTACGAGCAAAAAAACATTACTATAAAAAAGCCCAATTTGAAATTCGAAGCGATGCATGAAGATCAAAAGTGTTCAAAACAGTTAATTTGTTCACCATGCTAAGTTCTATAATAATATGACAGGGTAAACATCTTTTTTCGTTTTGAAATAAATTTTCCATTGCTCTCAAAATATTAAAATACATATGGCACATAACTCAAAGGCAATTCAAAAGCGGCTCATCCCCCTCGGAAAAGTACAAAATTAAACTGTTTAAAAGTCGTTCACGCGGCATTTCGAATATGAGAAATGTTGTAAAAATTTAATCACTTGTTAACGCTGACACCTTTGATTGCAACTTATATAGAGAAAAGACTTTTTAAATTAATTTCCATGAGTTGAATTTCAAAAAAAAACTAAAGAGGACTGGAAAAGAGCCTCAAAAGGCTCTACCATATAAGTTTCTGAAAGTTTTGTTTCGCATTAAGAAAATTCTTTGATTCCAAGTTATGATAACGGAAGATCAAAAAAAAACACATGGCAAATGTCTCAAACTTGTTTTGATTGAAGTAGACTCCGCAGTTCTGGTATGATTGAAGTTCTGGTTGCATAAAAAATCGTGTTTAATTTTTAAACTTAAATCTTTTCCAGTTCCCCCCCTTTCAAAATACCGAGTTTTATGTTTGTTATACGTGTTATACGCTGTAAAGTATGAAGAACAAATCTGTTCAGAATTGTTGATTTGTTCACCACGCCAAATTTCATTGCATTATGACAACATTAAATAGATTTTTCAAAATGAATTTGAAAGGGGGGGAACTGGAAAAGAGCCGGAAAAGAGCCGAAAACTCGCTTACAACGGCGAACATGTAGTTTTCATGACGCGCCCTGATGCCGAGCTGTCGTTAAATTGAATTTACCTTGGGGGCCAGCGGTGTCGGTGCTTGCATACTCCAAGACTGAGTTAGAGCAGGAAATCTTTCTCAGGCTAGTTTGTTCCTTTATCAGAGATGACTAATTTCCGTAAAGAGCAAGGAAACTTTCGATCGTCAAAACAGGAGAGCTTGTATTTTATCGACAAACCAGTCTCATTAGATAAAGCCTTCATGACCACACACGTAAATGGGAAGCAACATCGTTTCCTTTGACTTTTTTGGATTGAGACGCGAAATGGTTAAAAATTAGCTGCGCATAAACTCGTTAATGGCAGCTGGTGGTAACCGTGGCGTGGCTGTTTTTGCTTTGTGACAGATGAGGCAATAGAAAATAACGGACTTCAACACATCACAAAAACTGAAAATCGCAATTTTCAGTCAAGATTTTTGGGCGCAGATAATCCAAAAATTGATGCTGATGTCTGCTAAACATTTTCACAAGATTATACTGGTTATAAAGAATGATAAGGAAATTATCAAGAGTTAAAACCAAAATATGTTTGAACGAGGAGGCAAATGCGTCCGTCCTGTTCAGCGACGCCGGGATGTCGAACAAAAATTGCGTAATGTGCGATACCATTTGGCTGTACGACGGCTTTGTCATGAGTCACTAATGAGAATTCAGTCTCAAATTTTTTGTTTGCGGTAACAACAAGAGTTTTTGTTTCGCTGATTCCATTTTAACTGAATCTGTTATCTCTTGGATTTAGTACGGTGGTGCTTGCGATTTGGGCTCAAACTGAGCAAAAAAACCACTCTCTGAACTTAAAGGAAGCACCTAATTTTGTTCCAAGAAAAGAAAGCTGTTGTTTCCGTACTGAAAAAAATGGAAATAATGGGTTCTCACAGGAGTCTTAGTCTTCGTTTAATCAGAAATTTTCAGGCATTAACAACGCTGCGCCACGAAACATGGCCTGATTTCCCGAGACATTTTGTTCAATTGCATAATTTGCTTGTTGGGCTAATTTATTGCCCCATGATGTTTTTAGTATAATGATTGCAATCTCATTGGCAGTGAGATCTTCCTGTCACAGAAAACGGAAATAAGTTTGGTCATCTGGCACAACTCCCACCTTTAGGAGCGTTCCCTCAAAATCAGTTGAGGCAGCATTTTAGTACTGACGAAAACGGAGAAGAACAAGTGAAAGCTTTTTGCAACAGATCGGGTCACACTGACAGCGATAAGTTCAAATATATGTCAAGTAAATTAGCGCCTCAATGAGGACATGTCTTAGTCTACCAGGCTTTATTAAATTCTCAACTAGATAGTCAAGGAGCTACCATTCAATGTTGCTGCGGCTTAAAAATTGACAGAGAGAACAAGATTCACGTTTATTTTTTCAGGTCCGCTCTGAAAAACTTTGATTTATGTTCTCTGAATGATGGGTCTTTGTCGAAACCTTTGAAAAACAAATTAGCTGGTTGAGTGCCGAGTAGCAATTATCCGGCTGGGTGATAATCTCTTCTGCCCAGAACATGCTAGCAGTGTATCTTTCACCGTAATAGATAGTTGACAATTCGAGCAAATCAGATGCCATTTTTTCAACAGTGGAACGCAGGTCTACGTACGGTTTGTAAGCACCATTAATCTCAAGCTGAAACCAGGATTGCTTTTTTGGGCTCTTTTCCAGTTCCCCCTTTCAAATTCAACTTTGAAAAGCTTATTTAACCTTGTCATAATGCAATGAAATTTGGCGTGGTGAACAAATCAACAACTGTGAACAGATTTGTTCTTCTTACTTTACAGCGTAACATCACGCATTTAGCCGTAATAACACGTAAAACAAACATAAAACTCGGTATTTTAAAAAGGGGGAAACTGGAAAAGAACCCTTTATTTGGGCTGGCAAGTTGATTATCTTTGATACTACAATCGAAGCAAGTGGAAGGAAAAACGAAAGCTGTCGGTAGAGAACCGCTTTGGATTAGCCTCACTCTTAAACCATTTTTAGGGTCTAAAAGAGTGGAAAGAGTCCTCAGCAGGGCTCTTTTCCAGTTTCCCCCTTTTTAAAATACCGAGTTTTATGTTTATTTTACGTGTTATTATGACTAAATGCGTGATATTACGATGTAAAGTATGAAGAACAAATCTGTTCACAGTTGTCGATTTGTTTACCACGCCAAATTTCATTGAATTATGACAACGTTAAATAAGTTTATCAAAATTGAATTTTGAAGGGGGGGAACTGGAAAAGAGCGCTCAGCAGTTATCATTGTCGTTAAAATGAACTGGACGTATCAGAGCAAAAACAGTAAGCTTCCTTTATCAGGCGGGTTTCATCCGAACCTGTTTCAGTTTAACAACACTAGTTGCCATGGTACCATTGACTGTCAGATCAAAGTCTCAGAAAAATGACTAACATAGCTGCTAGAATTGGCCTAATGTGGAATCACACAAGGTCAGACTTTTTATGGGGTTCCGAACTCACTTGAAGTTTAACCATGAGGAGTAACCCATTCGAGGCCATCAAGTTCGTTGGATTAGTTAAAAATCTTCAAGTTGCATCAACTCGAGTGGGTTTGGTGTCCGCATTACTCGAGCTGGTCGGTAAGTTTTTCCTATCGGTGCTTTTCTCTATTAATCAACAGCGTTTCGAATTGCTCCGTTAGCGCTTCTGTTTTCTTTGTGAGTTTTTGCTTTGGCTGAGTTGGTACTTGCTTTGCCGATATTTCAACTGTGTACACTTAAGCGTCTTCAGAAGCTTTTTCCAGCTAAAACTAAAACAGAGGAGTTATAGAAATAGAAGGAAGCTATATTAGGAAACAAACACCAGGAACAAAATTACAGAAAAATCGCAAAATCAAATTGAAACTGAGCATAAGGACAAAGAAAATCTCTTGAGATTGGAGAAAACTGGAACAACTGAGCAAAGAAAACCGCTTCAGGGTAGCGGAAGCTATAATTGTAGAAACCAAAAATCTGGAAGACTCTGAGGTAGATCAGCATATAGATCAGTTTTATTCAGTTGACTATGTTTCGTAAAGATTTCTACAACAAAGCAAATTAATGCAGGACCAAATTATCGTTCTAAATTGAATACGGCCTACAAGGTTTTTCCGTCAAAAAGTCACAGGTTGCGCCAATGCCAAGTGATAGAGCCGTCTATTATGGTCTTTCACTTTAAAACGCAACGTTTCACATTTCATTAGCTCAACAGCAGCTTCAAAAAGATGCTTCTCATTGTAATACGATGAATCCGACATTAGCCTTCATCAGCAAAAAATTGCTTTAAGCCCGGTAACCCTGCGTGGTTTGTTCGAAGCGTTATCTGTGTACAAGAACAATCCTCTTCCTTATTGAACAATGTCCCAGTATGACGCGAATGTTTCTCCATTGACACGAATGTTTCGGCCAATTCCCCAGCACAGTCGATTCAGCAACGTTGAGCGGCAATATCAGATTCAAATAATTCAAATTCGTAATTACTGGAAAAACTATGTCTGCCATAGCAGCGTTTGCATACAATGGCGAAATCTATATAGATAATTTGAAGTCACCTATTACAGAATAAACACCGCGAAACTGGACAAAAAATCAAAAGTTTATCCACTTAGAATGTAAAGTTTCGATTTAAAAAATCTAATGAAAAATCTTTCTTTTGATAGTGAGTTATCTAGAATAGAAACAAAATCTCGTAAATTTTTTTTTGCTAAAGCAAACTCAAGGCACATTTTTTACCTGTTAAGCCAAGCTCTAAATTATTATTCATCAATCTCTTTTTTTACCGTTTTTTTTTTTTGATTTTTTTCTACTTGTCATATTAAACACCCTCTTAAATCTGAAATCTGTTTGGGTTCAATAGGGAGTAAAATTTGTGTGAACGTTTCAGCGGTTAGGCCCTAAATTTTTTACACGAAAAGTTAAGCTCCTCGATCAGTTCCTTTTTTAAATTTTCTGAAGGTTTTCTGAAAATTTTTATCTTTTTTCGAGAACTGATCTCCCAAACCTGAGATATCAACTTCACTCAAAAAAGCGGGCTGTTGAAAGCTCCTCTGTATCAGCGGCTACGCCCAAATGGGTTATATGAAAAGTCATGACTCTCGAAAAAAAGCTTTTTTTTTGTTTTTTGATAGTTTTTGAATTTTTTTACTATTCTCAAAAGCTAGCATCGTGAATCTTATAGTTTGGACTTGATCAAAAAGACAGGTGGTGAGAGTTTTCTCAGCCCTAACATCTATGCCCAATTTTGGCTACACGAAAAGTTCTGGCTGGCGGAAAAGTCAGATTATACTTTTTTCCTCGAAGTCTGTGGTTTTTGGTTTCAATCAAAAGAAAAAGTTGAACAAACGGCTATCAGAAAACTCAATACTTTGAGTTCTACTTCAATTTGAAAATTTTTTCCTCTGCTCCAAAACTACTCAACCGAATCTGAATTCCAGGTTTTCTGCAAAGCAACGGTTTGCATAGGTGGCTACGAAAAAAATATGCATAGGTGGCTACGATCTAATCTTTTGTTTCTGAAAGAAAAAGATTTAGTTTTGAAAAAAGTCAATTTCCAAAAAATTCCAGTCTTCTTTGATTCCAAAAACAAGTAAGGTTTTGTGTGATGCTCAAAGTTTTTCGATTATATCCCGCATCAGTTCTGCAAAAACAAATCATAGCAAAGCCATAATTAATGGGATCGTTTTTTTTGTATCATTATACTTTCTCATGAACAGTTTACCAGACTTTCTCAAAAAAGTAGTGCCAATAAAAAATTCGACCTTTGTTCCGTGTGCCTGTAAAACCACTAGTCTCTTTTCACAATATCTCTTGTTCTACAGCCGTAAAAAATGTCTGTGGAGGATTACTTCACCCAAGTTCTTGAATTTTTTTCATATTCTCAAAAACAACTTTTCCAAATCTAAACTTTTGATTGCAATCGGAAGAGCAGGTTGTGAGGAACTCACCTGCAGAGATGGCTACGCTCATTTTATCCACTAAAAACATTTTGATTCTTGGAAAAACAAAATTGAGATTTTTTGATAGCTTTTCAAAGTTTTTTTGACTTTTCTCAAACTACACTCCCAAATCTGAGTTTTTGGGCTCAAAAGTGAGAACGAGTTAAATGACCCAGTCCTGTTTAAACCCTTATTTCTTCTGTGGAAAATTATGAACCTCCAAAATTTCAAATTTTGATTTTTAACCGTTTTTTACATTTTTTTAAGCGGCTACACTCAATTTTTTTACCAAAAAAATATGGCCCTCGAAAAGGTCAATTTTTCAATTTTTTGATCATTGTTGAAATTTTTGTACCATTTTTCAAAAACTACCATACTACATCTGAGAATTATAGTAACCGAAAATATCGGGTGAAGTACACTTTTTGAAATTTTGAAATGACCTTTTCAATCCTGCATTGCATCAGTACAGAGAAATTCAAAAATTAGCAAACAGTTGCCTCCAACTTAAGCTGGGCCCCTAATTTGAAAGGAGGGGGGAGTAAAAAAGAGTCTTAAATTGTTTAAAAAACATGGATGCGCGAACGAATGAACTTAATGTTATCACATTTGAGCAAACTGAATTATGGACATTTTCTAAACAATTTAATGTTGCTTCCATACGAGGCACGAGGGGCTGTTAAACTGGTAAATTTTCGACGCCCTTTAACTTTTCAAACTTTTCTACAAGTCGAGCTTTACGCTAGTCGAACGGTTGGTTTTTTTTCCTTTCCCTGCTTTATTCTACTTTCGCCCACATTTGAAATATCAAATTTAAGTCCATTTTATGTTGTGATAATGCAATGAAAAGTGACATGGTAGACTAACTAACTACTATGAACGACAATGAACAGATATGTTGTTCAAACTTAACTTAACATTGTATCATCTCGAATCTAGCCATAATGACATGTATTAGCCAAAATGACATGGGGGAAGGGTAGTTGCCTTAGCCTAATTAGTTCGCAGGCCAAATTTTGGGCTCTTTTCCAGTGTCCCCCCCCTTTCAAATTCAATTTTGAAAAGCTTAATTAACGTTGTCATAATGCAATGAAATTTGGCGGGGTGAACAAATCGACAACTGTGAACAGATTCGTTCTTCATACTTTACAGCGTAACATCAAGTTTTTAGCCGTAATAACACGTAAAAGAAACATAAAACTCGGTATTTTGAAAGGGGGGAACTGGAAAAGAGCCAAATTTTGTAGCAATCCGACAAAAGTGAACACTGTATTTGATGTATTTGTTGTAAAAACCATTGTAAAGGAAAAAATTGAGCAGTCCCACTTCAGATAAGATCCTCCACTCAAACTAAAATTGGTTTGGACTTGTTTTTTGCATTATTCAAAGCCTTCGATTCTGATTGGTTGTTGCTTTCTTTTCAGAATATAGTAACCACCCTTCTTTCTAAAACCATTTAGGGATGAGGATGTTAACTTGGGCAACGTTTGTTTAGAAAGGAGAGCCTTCGGTTCATCGGCTGGTAATCAAGCAGGGCAGCCAAATGGCAAGCAGCCGAAACGAAGAACAAACACGACTGGACCGTCTAATTTAATGCACCAGGTAATTTTGATCCCAGTGCATTTCAAAATTGTTTAACTGGATCTCTCATCTTTTGCTTGTCGTAAATAAAACCAAAAACTTTTAAGAAAAATTGCTCGACTTGTTTGGACTTTGAAGTTTGCGCAGGTGCAGTTTTGTGACTGAAAATTTGAAGAAAAAAAACAACTTCGGTCCAAAAAAACCAAACAGGTCAAAAACAACCGTATCATCAAAATGTGCCCGGTTTCGATTTGAAAAAATTTTAAAAAAATAGGTCAAACACAGTCGAAACATAAGTCAAGCATTCCCTCTATTTTGAAAAAAAAGAAATTTTTGAAGAATTTGTTCGTTTCAAAAAAATTGAGCAAAAACAACTCTGCTCAGTGTAAACGTACGCCGGAAAATCGCACCAACCAAATTTTTTTTGAATATAATAGTTTGCCAGAAGATAGACGTTTCAAAAGGACCTCTTTCGGCTCTTTTCCAGTTCCTCCCCCCCGCCCCCTTTCGAATTCAATTTTGAAAAGTCTATTTAACGTTGTCATAATGCGATGAAATTTGGCGTGGTGAACAAATCGACAATTCTGAACAGATTTGTTTTTCATACTTTACAGCGTAACATCACGCATTTAGACGTAATAAGACGTAAAACAAACATAAAACTCGGTATTTTGAAAGGGGGAACTGGAAAAGAGCCCCTCTTTCATTTGATAATATCTAAAGAAATGTAAATTCTAGCCAAACTTCCTCATTGTTTTTTTTTTCAAATCAACAGTCTAATTGTTGTCAAAAATGAGAGCTACATTGTTGGATTTTTTTATATGGACAACATTTTTATGATGATTGAATTCTCAACTTAGTTTTTCCCTAAGTTGTTTTTCATTTCAAGCGTCATTAATAAAAACTACCTGAAAAGTGTTTTCAGAAGTTTATTTTCGATTACCTTACAATAATTAACCATTGAAAATGGTAAAACAAAGAGCGAGCTGGTCATAATGTGCCTGAGTTTTGTCAAGAGAAACGAAACAAAAGTCGAGAACAGACAAAACAATGTTCGAAAAGAAAACATATCGAGCGGAAAACATATCGAGCGACGTCAAGGAAATCAAAAGGGTCCAATCATACAAGTGTGGACCACAGATATATTCAAAATTTTTTGATGTAGCAGTTTGAGTACTTCGAAAAACATATATTTTTTGGATTATCAAGTATTCGTCGATACGGTCGAAACAACAAATTTTGATCGACACTCTCTAAAAGGGAGTCGAATCTTTTTTTTTCGAGAATGCTGGATCCCTCCCAATGTAGCCCATCTTCAAATATTTAAAGTTCGAAGCTTTAAAAGGACAATCATAACCCGAGGTTTCAAAAATAAACAAAATCCCATGACTATTCTATGTTCCTTCCTTTCTATCTACACATACTCTGAAGCAATAAGATTTTTGGAACTTGAATTTTTTCAGTTAATATTCACTAACTTTACTCTTTCGAAATCCCTATTTCAAATTTCATAATTTCGAGTTCTCTATTCCAATAAATCAGCAAGCTTTTTTGGGGGAGAAAGGTTGCAAAATCCTTTCCTGAAAACTTTGACCCAGCCAAACACCGAGGGATTCTTTGATTAATTTTGAATATTTTTCAAAGGGCGTCTTTGTACTTGACATCAAGAATAGTTAAGAGGTGTGAAGAGGAAAAGTTCGGTAAATGAGTCTTATTTTGAGGAGTACAGGTACGTGACTCATTCTACGACACGAGGCAAGTATCTGCTATTACGTAATTTTAAACACCTAGCTCGTTTAGCAGTGAATATACCCGTATAAAAGTACCTAACCCATTTTGAAATTTACTTCACTCCACCTTCGCCTCATAATTCAACTTCTGAACATTCAAAATTGGCTGCTCCCGATCACTCCAAGTCTTCTGGCTTTTAGGCGCTAAGGGACTTCTTCGTCAGTCGACCGAAGAGGT
This sequence comes from Symsagittifera roscoffensis, assembly GCF_963678635.1. Taxonomy (NCBI): domain Eukaryota; kingdom Metazoa; phylum Xenacoelomorpha; order Acoela; family Convolutidae; genus Symsagittifera; species Symsagittifera roscoffensis. The sequence continues at coordinate 40,151,881 of NC_087068.1, forward strand.
CACCACCCCTCATCCCCTAACAAACCTAAGCCATCTGTTCCTCTGATCCTATACCTGATCTTCAAGGCTCTTAGCATCATTTGCTCATTCAACCTCCATACGAAAAACGAAACTCTTTCTTTATTTATCTCCACAATAAAGTCTATGCTGATGCTGGAAAATTGGGTGATGTACAAACTGAGGCCCGAACGAGCAGAAATCTTGCCATAGTTTCAAAGGCTTAAGCCTACCTCAGACAAACTGTTAACATCAATTTGTTTGATTTTGTTCCCCTTGAAATTTATAGAACGCTACATTGGAGCACTTTCTTAATGTGTTCAAGTGCGCAAGCAGCTGTCCCATATCAAAAATAAGAAGGTGCAAACTAGGAAAGCTTTGGTTTTCTGTTCCCAATGTTTGAAGACGTGCGTCAGGATGACTTCCCCAGCAAGTTCAAAGTTTTCAAAGCATGAGGCTCTTCCTCTGTACAACGATAAGCCAGAAACATTGAGAGCTGATCTGAGTGTCACAAAGCCAGAAGACCAGATTTTTTGCGTTGCTCTTGCACTGCTGATTGCTCCTTACATACAGAAAGATAAGGAAATCCATGTCGCAGTTATCAATGACAAATTTGCCGCAAAATTTTTTAACTATTTTTTATTCAAAAAGTTAATTTTGGTTTTGTTAACTTTTCATTGCTTTTGTCTACCTTTTCTCAATCTGTCCATCTTCCTCAAAAATTCTTAGATCCTCTCCTGTCTATATCCAATTTATGAATATATTTGCTAGATTTTTTCAATGCCGTCATTATCATTTTTTTAAAATTTGACAGCATTGGATAAAGTTTTGATTGATGAAAAATCTTGAAGGTACCAGTCTGCCCTCTCCGCTTCAGACTAGAAGTGAAAGTTATAGCCAGCATACTCCCTGCCTCCCCCACTTTTTGAGTTAACTATTATGGGCAAATATAGGGGGGGGGACGCCCCCTTTCAGTGATTTGACCTCCTGCTGACCCAAAGGGTCCCCCTTTGGTACCTTTTAAGAAAACCATTTTTGGCCGACCGACCCTAAAATTTTTCTAAAAGCGCCTTTGGCGCCAATATCAACTATTTTTTAGGGGGGAGCGCGCCGAAAATACGCGATTTTTAGGTCATAATTTCCCAAAAAATGCCTAAATGCCTTTTTTGGACTATTTTTCAAAATTTTGCCAGCGGCGTAGAAAATTTGTAAAAAAAAGGTCGACCGACAAAATTTTTGAAAATTTTTTGAAATCCCGCACAAACCCCCCCCCCCCCCTCCTCCTCGAGAAAACCCTAGGTCCGCCCCTGATTATGAGGACTATATTTTGCCGGTATTGTAATGGAAAAGACCCGCAATGTCTGCCAAACTTGTATATGCGGAACAAAAAAATGATATTTTTTGACTGTGAAAAATCTGGATGTTTGAGTAATTCAATAATCACAGCCTTCGCGAGCCATCAAAACGGATTGTGAAATAATGACATTTTTTTGTCAACAATCATTTGAAACTGTAGCACCAGATGAGTTATAACCGATGTGGTTAACTCATAGAGTAATTTCGGATAGGGTACACCGTCTGCTCGTCACGCTATCTTATTTTCGGCCGGATAGATTCGTGCAACTTCTTAGTCTAATACCGATCCTAATCTTACTCTTATATCTACTAGTCTCAGGGTGTTTAACTAGTCTCTGCTAGGCTCAATAGATCTAGAGTATACTGGCTTATTGCAACTGCTGAAGTTCTCTTGGAGAGGCAACTAATTTCTAAGTTAAATTCAAATCTCTCTGGTGCTGAAATTATAAGTAATTTCAGCACTTACAAATAAGTGGGTTGTTAGTTAGGTGGATTATGATTGGTTAATATTAAATATTTTACAGTGGTAAAATATCCAATTTATCCAATTATAAAATGTAGTTTAGATCAGGTTCCACATTCAACAAAGTTCACTGTCTTTGACAAGGTCAACGTCTTTGTCGGTGATCTTGAGATTTAAAACAAGAGTTTCACTCGTTTCATCAGAGGCCGAGCTCTGTTAAACGAGCAAAAACTGGAATTATGCAGAATTTTTATGCAGCAAGTCAAGAGGAATCTTTCAAGAACATATGTCAACTTTTTTGCTGAAAAATGACTTACTCGCGCGCAGAATTTAGCACTGGCTATAAAGTCTATACTCTGGTAGACCTTTAGTCAATTTTAAGTTCAAAACTTTTCCGACCCGGTCGAGGCAAATCTTGACCACGAATTTTTTCTCTTAATTGTTTTCTGAACGAAATCGGAACTTATCATTTTCAGTTTGGAACTTATCAGTTTTAGCGAGTATTTTCAATTTTCATTATCTTTCTGGCTCGCTCGACTTTGCTCGCCATCGAAGCTTGTCGCATAGTTTTTAATTTTAATTTTTGTAGTAGAACTGCTTCTGGCCTTATCCATTATTCATAGCTCTCTACAATTTAAAACCAAAAGGTTGACAAAAGTTTTAGAAAATCACGTTTTTTCCGCAACATATCGACAAAAATGCGGCTCGAACTTTTTTTTCCAAATAGTCAAACTTACAAGTTTCAAACTCTTTTTTCAAAATCAAATTTCAATTGTTCATGTTTTTTACTGAATGATCAACATCATCACACAGGTGTAGCCTAGTATCCTTCAGGAAAACCCTTCGGCAAAAAACTAAATTTATTGGGTTTCATTGTTTTTTTTAATGAATTCAACTTACAAGTGTGAGAAGAAGCTGAAAGAGTCTTAAATCTTAATTTCAAATCATTTTATTTTTCAGCACAGAACCGAGTCACGACGGCGACCGAGATGATGAGGAACGCTTCTCCCGAAGAAATACAGGAACTCATTCTCAATATGGTCCAATTTGGGACACTTGAGGACAACTTGAATCATGCATCTGCTCTCATGCGTTGCGTTGCGGACCAGTCCAAGGGCCAAGGGATGATTCAAAGCTCTCTTTCCTTCTTTTTTTTCCATAATAATACTTTGAAACTATCACAAGGTCTGATTATACAGAAAAAGCACATGCGCTAAAAAAAGGCTATTCCAATCATAACTGGTCTTAATATTTAGCCTGCTAACGCGTCGAAAGGAGGAAAAAGATCTTGATCCAAGATCCAAACGCAACCAATAATGTGACGTTGGTTGATAACTCGGTAAATGCTACGGGAGGACACAACATCGGATCTCGGCCGAACCGTTCTTCATATAGCAGCAGCAGTCGCTCGTCAAACTCCTCTGGATCAAGTAAAACTTATTTTATTTGTTTTGAGTTATAGCTCCTCCACCTGCTGCAGTCGGAAAGGAACTATGGCGTACATTGTGCTTTTAAGAGTCAATGAACGTATAGTGAAGACTATATATAGGCCGTGATGATCTAAATTTTCGGCTTTGTTACAGGAAAAAGCTCTTAAGTTTGTCCATGCTCAAATTAGCGGTTTGAAATGTGATTTCTTTTAAATTCAAGTTGAATTCCTTTGAATAAAGGCAAAATCGACTATCGAACAGCAAAGTGTAAAAATCTTATAAAGCGTGAACAACTAGTTTTAAATTTTAATTTTCAGATTTTTCAGCGGAACAAAACTCATGACTTAAGTTGAATACAAAATTTTTTAAGAAAATAGTCATAGAAACAAAAAGTTCTTTTCCCCAAATTTCGAACAATACCCCGGGTTGGAGTGCACAGAAGAAAAATGCTTATCATGCATTTTCATGTGCAAAGCCTATGGAAAAAATGCTTATCGTACAATATTCATACAAATTTAAAGTGTTTTAAAAATTTTTAATGAATATATTTGGTCTATTTGCCTCTTTTGAAGCTTTGTGGCCATTAAAAAAAGAATCTAAAATTTTCGATGGAAAAAAGTTTATCGTACAACTTTCATGCATGAAAATTTATAAGATAATCAATTTGTAATAGAAAAAAAGTTTTCAGAGCTCGTCAAGAAACGTGTCTGGGTAACTTCAAAACAAAATTAATTAATTATATCTAACACAGAAGGCATTTTGAAAATCAAAAACATAATTTTAATTTTGGTCGTAATCATGCTCATCATAAAGTTTTCATAAATGAAAATTGTATGATATGCTTTTTTTCATAAGCAAAAGCACAAATTTGAGATGAAAAGTTTTTAACCCTTTTTGGTTGCTAATTTCTTTCTGTGCTCTCAAACAGAAAAAAAAACTTTAAAAAGCTTGAATGCATAATTTGGTTTTTTGTGTTTATAGCGTAGTCCAGGATGATTTTTTCACACAAAGAACCCAAAAATTACAAAAAAAAGCTTTTTTTTTGTAAACATGATTTTTGTTTTTTTGTTTCATTAGCTAAGATAAAAATAAATTGTAATAAAAGGCATTTTTCCTCAACCGTCATAAATTGTGAACCAAAAATTGTCTAGCCATATCAAAATGTTAAATTTTTGGTATAACATTCTATGTGAAAACATTAAAATTAACTTAAATGGCTAGAATCACTATTTAAATGCAATAATCACTTAAATGCAATAAATCGGGGTTGAATTCTCGGGAACTACTTTTTTGCGCGTCTTTAATTTAATGATAAGCATTTTTTGTCAACCACAGACATAAAAACTTGAGTAAGGTTTTTTGTTTTTCTAATCTATCGAAACGCTTTGGCTCTACTTGCTTGCTAATGAAAATTTAGACAAAAAAATTAGTTAGATTTTTTTTGAAGACTTGAAATTAGTCATCGATTTACTATTAGAAATGAAATACATTATTACTCCATTTGAAATTTAAGTTCAGTGATTGATTTTTTGTTTCTTTTGGGGTAATTTGGTATTTTTTGTTCCGAGTTGCAAGTGGAGGAATTTGTCGTCAGTTGTGTTTTGTTTCACTTTACCAGGCACGGACAATTTTCCTTCGATATTACATTATTTGGAACATAAGGTAACTAAAAACAAAAATAACAGGTTACTATGCAAGCAGCAACAACGATTTATATGATATCACGTGTGGCTACTTTCGAACTTTTTTTTATTTGTCAAAATCTAGCCGAAATGATCTTAAGCTAATCCATAACTAACAGCCTTCATATCGAAGTTATCATCAGAATTACAATTAAAATACCAATTAAGGTATGAGCTCTCCATAGAATCCGAACGTTTTGGCTATGGATCTGTAGGTAACGTTGTTTAAGAGAAACAACTGATCATAAATCTGAATTCACTTCTTCTGGGCATTGTTATTCAGCCATGAGGTCTTGCCTATCAGCGGTCAAGGACATCATTCTGTTTTATGATAAAAAAAATAATAAAAATTTTACATTATAGAAAAATGTAAATACTTCGAATTGGTTCATGCCAATCTGGCCGGATAAAATTTCTCCATGAGCAATTAAACTGATTTTATCGTCACGATGGGACCAAAATTTTGAGTTTTAAAGTCCCTTTTCTCTTCAAAGGTTTCTTTTTGACTGCTTCTTGTGGTTGTGATGTGATGATCGCATTGCCCTTCGCTATTACTGTTTCTGATTATGTTGTTGTCGCGGGGCTGTCTGATTATTGCCTACCGTCTTTTTGGGGATCTCCGCCCGGGAGGTCAAGTCAATAATTTTTACGATTTCCCTATCCTTCTTTTTAAGTTTAAGGGTTTCTAGAAACACAATGAGGAAACAATTTCTGGGGAAACTTGTTTAAATCCATCTCCTGTATGAAACTTTTGATCTTTGTGTTGCCTGGGTTGTTTTTTACCCGCTCTTCTGTTCTGGAAACGTGATTTAAAACGTTTTGGGCGAGTTTATAGCATTGATTGGTATTGGGTTCCTCAATGCTGATGTTAGCGTGGCCCGTCTGTCGGAGCTGACTTTCTTATCGATTCAGAACTTTCTGAATGTTGTGGTGGCGGTGGTGTCATTTTATCTTGCGTTTGGGAGATCGTGCCGTGATGTTTGATGTTGCGGATGACCATCCGGCGCTGGATGAAGCGTCTGTTTTTTGGTCCTTTGTTGGTCAGCGTGTTTTAACGTCATTCTCCGGGCTGGTCTGGGTTTTGGTTTTCCTCCTGTCCCCTTTCCTCTTTGTGACTTCGCCCTACGCTTCTTCTCTCCATGGACTCCTTAGCTTCTTCGTCCTTCGTCCGTTGTTGTTGTTCTATCCGAGCTAATTTCTTGGGCAACCCTGTTTTTTTGTCTTCCCGGAACATTTCAAGTTTTGGGACATTTGGTTGTTCGATGTGAAAAAAACGTAAGCATGGTCCGGTTCTTCTAGGCAACTTGTATGCGACACGGCCGCTTAGTCGAGAGGGTCTGCGTGGGGTTTTTACTTTTGGGTTCAGTACAAATGCGACACTGCTATTTTCTTAGTAGGCGAGGTTGTTTTCTGTTTATTTGCACGCAGGCTGTGTGTGATTTGTACGTTAGAATTCTACAGTCTTTTGTTTTGTCTTTTTGCTCAAATGTTTTCGGGTTCCCAACATTAGCAGCGCTACGGACTGTTTTCGGCCTACCTGTTGTTAATATTTTTTTATGTAATTGTCCACCTGTTTTTGTGTTGCCTTGTATCTTAGATTTAATGCTGCCTTTTCCCTTTTTAGTGAATATCTTGTTTTCACACATGTGTTGCTTTCCGTCGATGTGGATTAACTTCCTTTTGGAGACAAATCGAGGGTCTAGCAGGTTCATCAGTGGTCGTTTCGTAATTTTGACTTCGCTCTCTGTCCAGCATTAAAGGTCGTGCATAATTTCTGGTTAAAGTGGCGGATTTGTCAAGTTTTTCGATATAAACAAGCGTGTTTTCCAATTTTAGGTTGTTTAGGAGTGAGCTCGTTGTGACTATGTTTGATGGTGGTGTGCTGGACGTTCGGCCCGTGTGGGCTGAGAAAGGGGATATTTTTGTTGTTTTCTGTTGTGTTATTCTCAATGTTCTTATTGTTTTGGCTACTTCCGAGGCTAGCATTTATGGGGTGTTATTACTGTCTACTCGCATAACCCTCAACCTGAATTTCATTCGTACTGTTTGTTGGCCTCAACTGTGAGTTCCGATTGAGATTGCATATCGTTGCACGTCTGTAGTGTTGTCGTTTGTATTGTGGATTCTCAATTTTCTGACTCGGTGACTCCGTTTGAAATTTTTTTGCTCCAATCGTTTTATCGAGGTTATCCGTGTTGCTGGTGTTCTGGCTGCTTGTCCAGTCGGGTGTGGTTCTTTGATTTGCCCCTTTTGAATCTGAATTTTGAGCTGGTGTATTCTCAGATATTACTATTTTTGGAAAGTTTGGTGTTTTTCTACATGGAATTACTTCTCTGGCGTCTTGTATTACCGAAGGAGAGTTTGTTGTCCGAGATGACGGGCTTGTTCTCGTAGATTGGGTTTTCCGTCGTTCACATGTTGTCATTTGAGTCCCTCTATGCCAGCGTGAGTCTGATAGACATTCCTCCCGGAATCTTCTTTCCAAGTGCTTTCAACTTTGTGTCCTCTGGGCCTTACGTTTGACGAACTGTCCCCTCCTCTGGTCCGTGCATAGGCCTTTACGGTTTTTCATTTCATTGTTTCGTCGTCTCATTGTTGTATCCGCAATTTCTGGTGTTGAAACACAATTGACAATATTATGTATATTTCTCAAGTTTTTCTGCTGTTTTTTACGAGTGCAATTGATCGATTGATTGTTTTTCTGATTTGGATGACCGCTGCTGTTATGTTTGGAATATTTAAAGTGCCTTTGACTTGGCAATTCAGCTGTTGCGTTCCTTTTATATTCTGCATGCTTTTTGACCAGCCGGTCTTCTCTGATTGGCCAAACGGTTCAAATGACGTTGTCAATCAATTCAATGTTTGAGATAAAAGAGATAATTGACGCAACAACAAGTTCCTTATGAAACTTGCTTGAGGGTAGCGCTAATCTTGGCCGGTTTCTGGACATATAGTCAATTAGCCTATAATAGTTTTCTGCTAAATTTTGGATATCGAAAGTAAATGGTATCAATCTGTCGATCCACCAAGTGAGCCTACTTCCGCTAATCTTTGATTGTTCGCTGGCGTTCAACGCGCTTTTACCGAGTACTTCTCCTCTGGTGAGTTCAGGAATCTTGAAGCTAATGCCATTGCTACCCAACCTGTGTCTGTGTTTTGCTCTGACGCAGAACCTAACCCAAAGTAGAGGCGTCTAATAGTCTCCGAGTATCTAAATGTTGGTTGAATTCTTTACTTTCAGTTATTTCAGATACGAGTTTTAGAATACTTTGTAATGCAGATGTATGCTCCGGCTTCCAGTCTAGTGTTTTATGTTTTTCTGAAGTTTTTAGCTGTGATTTTAGTGTAGACGCCGTTTTTGCGAGATTTGGAATGTATCGGGTGAGGTGGTGTATTGACCCCATGAAATTTTTAATTGTTCAATTGTTTTTGATGGTGAGAACTTGAGGGTTGCCTCTGTTTTTCATCTTAGTGGTATTTTAAATTCGCGGCCTATTTTATAGCCCAACCACCCGGTTTGGTCGCATGCGAAATTGCATATCTCCATTGAGAACTTTAAATTTTCATCATTCAGTTTCTTTGGTATTTTATTTGAAAAGTTTTTGTATGTATCTTTATGACATTTTGTTGCAATCAGTAAGTCATCAAGATAAGCAATAGTGTTTTCACATTTTGTTAGTGTGAGATCTATGGCTTTTTGGACTTCTGCATGAATGTTTATGAGACCATAGAATCCCGTTTGGAAATGAAATTTTCCTGTCGCTTTCCCCCATCAGACTGAAATTGCACTGGTTTTATGTTTCCTTATCCAATGGGATTTTGAATATGCGTATCGTAAGCCAAGAGTTGTGAAAAACCCAAGAGTTCTGCCTTGATGATTTGTGCAATGTTGTCCATTAAGAGTCCAATTTTGGGTATATGTTATTTGTTTTTGTGTTTGAATTTAATTATTTTTTTTTGGAATCTAGCGCAAGTTAGACTGTTTGGTCCTTTTTGAACGTTAAAACGATCGGGCTGACGAATTGTTTGTCCAAACATTTGTCTAGTTTTTTGATATTGATTTCTGAGGTCTCTTTTACGTTTTTATGCTTCTGTTTCTCCAGTGATCTCAACTTCGTAGGTCGGTTCTGCTGTTTTTTGCATGGGACGTTTGGCTCCTTACAAATTTCTTACCTCTATTCCATCTTTGGCAAAAACGACAATCTGCATCCTTTCAGCCCACTTTGGTCTTGCATATGAGGTCTTGCACACATGAGGTCTTGCCTATCAGAAGCCAAGGCCATCATTCCAGTTTATGACAAATTAAAAAAATGATAAATTTACAGTACAGATAAATATACGTACTTCGTATTGGTTCATGCCAATACGGCCGCATGACATGTATAATCAGATTAATTTTTTGGCGTCCTTGACCTTGGTTCATAGTGTGCACAAATATTAACAATTTCTACGTTCTAGTTTTGCACTAAAAAGAATGACATGCAAATGAGTGACAATTATTGGACACTTACAATCAATTGTTTCCAAATAAGTCTAGTTACAGAATTGATTACGCAAATTATTTACCGCAATTCTTTATTATTTTCAGTTTTTTAAAGAGCTAACAAGAAAGTTCTATAGATTTAGATTGGTTTATAGACATAGATTGGCCTTTACTTTGGAAAAGTTTCGATTACACCGTCCTGGAAAATTTGTAATCTATTATTTATTGGAACAATTTTCGCTTTTTTTGCAATCATTTATTTTGCGAGCTTTTAATGGGCATGTCAATACCTGGCGGAAAAGAGCAATTACTAATTCATAGTTACTCTTCTTCACGTCGGAATAATCGGAATATTAATTATAATTCAGATAAATATCTCGGCTTTCTTAACCTCAGTGGTTCATAAACTGCAAAGTGGTTCAAAAGAACTTTTTTTGTTCTTATATTTTTGAACTATAAGGAATGGCTTGTGGAACTTGATCTAAACTATATTTTATGATTGGATAAATTAGATATTTTACCACTGTAAAGTATTTAATATTAACCAATCATGATCCATCTAACTAACAACCCACTTATTTGGAAGTGCTGAAATTACATGTAATTTCAGCACCAGAGAGATTTGAATTTAACTTAGAAATTAGTTGCCTCTCCAAGAGAACTTCAGCAGCCGCAACAAACCAGTATACCCTAGATCTATTGAGCCTAGCAGAGACTAGTTAAACACCCTGAGACTAGTAAGTATAAGAGTAAGATTAGGATCGGTATTAGACTAAGAAGTTGCACGAATCTATCCGGCCGAAAATAAGATAGCGTGACGAGCAGACGGTGTACCCTATCCGAAATTACTCTATGAGTTAACCACATCGGTCATAACTCATCTGGTGCGACCATAAGTCTCGAATAAGACCTTAAATAGCTTAGATTTAACCAAAAATAGATTAGAATTTAGACAAAACATTTTAAAAATGTTATACGATGATAATTTAGTCGAAATGTCTCTACGACTCAATAGATCAGAGCCGATATTCCGAACGATAACAGAACTACACGGAATCGTAAGAAGAACTCGAACCAGAGACGACATACGACAAAGTAGAAACTTACCATATAGTTACATGATTGTACGGCAAAAGCCAACACAAACTTTTATATTTAGAATCTTATTAGCAATGAATTTAGATTTTCATTTGCAAACATAAAATTTTGAAGTCAATCTTCAAAATCATTTCAGGCGCTAAACAAAATTATTAATATACAATAACGATTGATAAAAAGATCTCAAATCGTTTTTTTAAATTCTGCAGTCTTATGTAAAACATGTTTGAAAAATATTTATTGAAAATCAAAATAAAAATTAGTAGCATGACAATAAATTGTTAGTAATCATTAAATCATCTGTTGTCCCAGCTTCATCACCTAAACATAACAGCAATCATAAGCTCACTAATATCATTAAAAAAGTAAATCCTTTTCTTAAATAAATTTAAACCACTTTTAAATTTAAATTCATTTAATTTTAAAAATCAGATCATCAAGGCTTATCCTTGGATCTTAATTAATTTTCCATTTCAATAAATTTTAAAACCTCATCATCAAGGCCTATCCTTGGATCAAAAAGAACAATTTTGTTCTCCCCACCCACTTAGCAAGTGTCTAACAACCTCAAACGTCGATTCACTACCCAACCCTTCCAAAAAACCCAAGACTAATAGAAATTTTTCAACAAAACTAACCATGTAAATTAGGATAAACAGTGAAGAACTTCGGTTATTCATCCTTCACTTGATCCCTCCTCTTACCAGACCGAGGATAAATCTTAGACTTAGTGAGTTTAAAATAGTATCTAACGAACTACTCGCGTTCTAATTATACCTGAACCTTGTGGATCGATTTACTATTCTCCAACCCTTGAACACAATCACTACCCCTAAGTAAGATTAAGTAAGTTAACACCTTAGCTTATACTAGCCACGAGAAAGTAATAAATCATTCTTCGGAATCGATATACTTTTCTCTCCAAACCTGAACAAATCGACCCAGGTTAAGCTAACTAAAAAATCGTAAGGACTAACAGTTTAAGAAAATAGACATCATTTAACAACTTTTTGCATCCTTCATCCTAAACCTTATGTCATTTAAAAATCTAGGAAATAAACAAACAATCGTTTTACACAACTGTGAAATAGATAACAAAAAATACGATCTTGTAATCACACCTCATACACAAACAGTTGGATATATTAGAACAAAACGACTAACAATAAAACGAAAAATAATAAACAAACAAAGACAAATCACACGAAAAAGATTTTCAAAAAATAGAAACGCATTTTCAGAATCAGAAGCCAGCAATTTAGATGAACTCTATAAATTAAAAGAATCGATTGATAAAAATTGTCCCATTCACGATCAATTATATTTTTCCGACTCAGAAACAACTTCAAATTTATCAAAAAAGGAAAAAGAAGAATAAAAAAGCAATATAAACACAAACCAGTACATTTATATAATTGGAATCAACCAATTAGACACATCACATCAATAGTTATATATTAACAGTCATTAAACAAAAAAATGAGCCACAGCCATACTCAAAGTGACGATAGTCCAGATGACGAAGACATTTACCCCTTCCTCGTAGATGCACCCGATACTAGAGGTCAACACGATCTTTGCAAGAATTTACTTCTAAATTTGTTTGAACCCGGAATCAGCCCATGCAAAGCAAAATTCCCAGATGTAAAAAACAAAAGACAAATTATTGAACATTATCTGAAAGATATATGAAATTTAACACAACAATATGGAATCTACACCATAGAATTCAGCACACCAAACCCGAATCACCGTAAATATGTAATTCAAACAGACGATCTTGACTTAGAATTTTCAAAAGTATTCTTAGAATATATTAAAAGCATACAATATCATAACTCACAAAGAGCCAACTCCATATTTACTAACGAAGTTTTTGCAATAATATATAGTTAAATTTCAATATTAGAAAAAACAGAAATTCAAAATATCTCACCAACTGAGACATCCAAACATACAAAAGTACGACATGAAATCATATTATTTTCAACTTTTCTACATATAATCAAAGAAAATTTTACTAAAGACGAGGTTTCACAACACACAAAACATGACTTACAAAAAATTTTGGCATGGTTTATAAAAGATTATTTTACACATAAAATAGACTTAATTTCACAAGCAAGAAAAAATTTCAAACCTCAAAATTCATATGATGATACAGCCATCACAGAACAGTCAGACTACGTATGGGACTCTGAATGGTCTCACCATGCATTTATAAATATCCCACAATCAATCTCAAGTCAAGCAATAAGTACAATATCTTATCAAAGAGATTATGTGAGGGTAGTACCCTTGACCATTGATGCAACACCATTAAACTACAATACATTTTTACCTGATACGCGAAATAATAGTTTAAATTCGACCGTCATACACAATGAAAACCTTAATGGAACTAGGAATCTTACACAACAAGATATCCAAACACCATCACACTTCATAAATGAGGAAATCGTCCAAACAACGACTACACAACAAAGTATTTCACCGATACGTCCAAATTTAACAACACCAAAAAATACAAACACTTCACTGGAACAAGTAACCTTACAATCAACCGTTAAACCTTCGGTTGCTCCAAAATATTCACATATGGATTATCAAACATATTGACCTATGACAGTACCGTCAAAAACACGAAGAACGTTTAAAAGAAACACTTTTGCAGAACACAATTATAATTATGCACATTCATCAAAAACAAACTATCCCTCACGAAAAACTAATAATAATTATGTATGTTCTCAGTATTGGGATAACCCAATGACAACAACCAACTCAGTAAATTTTCGAACTAATTCACATCCTCCACAGGATCGTAGTGAAAATTACCCATTCTTTCAACAAAATAAAAATAAAAAGCAAACACCTCATTCATACGGATTACTTATCATCTGATGATGATTATTTACAACCAGAAATTTTTGCACCGTATACCCAAGAGTATCGCGGACAAGGAGCACAAAAACCTTATACATATAATAGAATTTTTTCTCCAAATCCAACAGATACACGAAATCAACAACCGATACAAATGCAAAATCCAACTAATACACAATCTTTTCAACCAATTCAACCACAAAACCCAATGATTACACACTCGTATCAACCAACTCAAATGCAAAATGAAATACCACTCCCATAATACCTTCAACAACACGAAATAACAAAAAATCAACTTTCAAATTTTTCACAAATGCCAAATGCCGCAGAATCACTACAAATGACAATGAATCCAAACCTTATGGGTGGATCATCAATAACATCAAATAAACCACTAATGGTATTCACAGGAACAGACCCTGAATACTCTGTAGAAGATTATTTAAATGCAGTAACAGCAAATTTAATTTTAAATATAGGACCTGAACCAATTAATACACCACTACACCAAAATTGGATACATCGACGCACAGCGTTGATACAAACAACCTTAGATGGCGCAGTTCAAAAATGGTTTTCAGTGTTACCTATAGAAATAAAATCAGGCTGGAAAAGGTTTCTACAAGAATTTTCAAAAATGTTTGACTCCGAAAGAAATAAACAACACCAAAGAGTTTTATGTAAAGAAATTCGCAGATTACCAAATGAAACCAACAAACAATTAGCAGTACGTATCGAAACACTAGCTCGAAAAGCATATTCATTAAATACACATGACTGTAAAAACACAAAAGTGACAGAAATTTTATTAATGACCTTAACACCTCAATTAAGGAAAATAGCAATAAAAAAGAGAGCATCTCATCCTTCTTCAATTCGAGAGCCAGATTTAGATTTTCGAAAACTAGTAGACAAACTAGAGCAAGCTGAAATCACCATGAAACTTGAAGAAACAGAAAATCTTAAACTACAATATGTTAATCGAATTGAAACAAACACTACACATATCAATAACATACAGGAATCAGATACAGACCTAGTTTAAAAAATCACTGAAATACTAAATATTTATGAAAAACACCCAAATTTTAAAGGCAAACCATCTTTCAAAAAATGGTGTAATTATTGCCGACAATGCGGCCATAGTATTTCCGAATGTAGACAAAAACAACAAGATAACCAAAACAAACCTCAAAAGTATAAAGAACCAAATAAATCATTCTATCAATATATGAAGAAAGATCAAAATCTACCAAACAAAAATGTATACAGTAACAACAGTTCAGGAAAACCACTTCCGAACAACACCAATTACACAAGGAATCAATCACCATATAACTCAAGTTATAGAGGAAGATCACCAGAACGAAGAAATACACAGAATCTTTCACAAAATCATTATAATCGATCAAATAGTCGAAATAACTATACGAGATCAAATTCAAATGCAACACAATTTATTTCTAGATCCAATTCCCAATCAAACCCAAGAAATAAATACTATCCAATTAATCAATCACGAAACTCATCATATAACAGAAATAGAAACTATTCAAATAATCGAAACAGAAGTTATTCGAACAATCGAAATCAAACTTACCCGAACAATCAATCAATAAATAACTCATATAACAGATCAAACTACCACAGATCAAACGACAATTATCAAAACAAATCACGACACAATTCACAAAATCAAAATTCAAGTTATAATAATCGATATAGGAATTATTCTCAATCACCACATAGAAATAATAACCATTATAATAATTCTAAACATCGCTACAGAAGTAGTACACCCAAACATCAATGACATATTAATCAAGTACAATCAAACGAAGAAACAACATCAGACCCCCCAGTTATTGATGACACAGGAAATAACGAACTACAACTAAATCAAATAAACTGTGGATCATCAGACACAGAAAGTGATACAGAAAACACTATTTCCATAAATATGATAACAGTCGAAAACGACTACGAACCTATTATATATGAACAACCTTTTACATCACATATATATGAAAATCAATTGGAACTTCTTCACAATTATTATATTGAACCCATCAATACTCCACAAACTGCACAAGAAGTAAACAAAATCAACACCGTAAACAAACCCAACGAAAATGACAAAACAAAATGCTTAAATACAAATCACATTTACCAAAATATACAAAAAGAACAACCCAAAGAAAAAATTTGGACAATACCATTTCTTTTAGAAAGTCCAAAAAACAAAGAATTTCAACCACCAGATCTTGAAATTGATTTTTTAATTGATTCAGGAGCAGAAACAAACATAATTAACATTCCCACATGGAATGAAATCAAAACATTACACCCAAAATTAACGCCTCTTGCAACCTCTAGTAAACTAGCAACAGCACAAGGATCAACAACAGTAAGTTATGGAAAAGTTCAATTATTCCTTCTCCCCACAAGAACAATGGAGCAAAATAAAATTCTAAACAAGCCATTTAAACAAATATTTCATATCACAGATATTAAACACAATATCATTGGCATACCATTTATCTCGAAAAATATACCAACAATCAACATCTGGAATAGTAAAATACTAATCAAAGAAAAGTACACAAAAACAAAAAACACAGCTCTAACAATTTTTCAAAGATTAAATAAACAACCACCATTCTTTTCAAAGTTTTATCCAATTTATAACCAACAACGGAAACACCTGAAACCACTATCAGGAAATATATATAACTTTTCAATAAAACAAATTCACCAATATGAGAAAAGTCAAAATAAACAACAACTCTTTATGTCAAACTTTGAATTCAAACCTATCCATAAGTTTTTCAAAATTTCAAAATCACGATTTCCTCTATAAAATATTTGAAAAATACGAATTCAGACATCATTTCGTTACATGTGTATAACAATACACCGTATCAAGTAACATTACCCTTAGGATTTTTAGGATATTGCGAAACAAACGCTACAATATCACCACTACATGAAAAAGCGTACCGCGTAAATAATATACTCCAATTATTAGATATTTGTCAATCCACAATTCTTAACGAAGAATTATCCATAAATAATATAATAAGTAATGAAAAAATAAATACAGATTATTTCACAAAAACCCCATATTTCAAACCTACATTCAACAAAACCAACTATACAGAAGATCAACAGAAATTTTTAACAATGTTTAATTTCCAACATTCACAAATAACACAAGACGAATTTGATAAATTAGCAAAACAGCTAATAAAATATTCTTCAGTCTATGCAACATAAAAATTTGATGTTGGAAAAATCAGTTCATCACTACATCTCCCGTTAAAACCTGACGCCGTTTTCAAGAAACAAAGAGCAAGTAAAGTACCAATTCACTTACAAGACAAAGTAAATAGATTACTCGATATTTTAGAGCAATACAAAATTATCTCACCGGTAAACAAAGAAGAACAACCAAAAGGTAACACATTATTAACCCTGTTATCATCCTAGCAAAAGGAGAATCATTAAAAATAGTTTTAGACGCTAGATATCTCAATTCACTAATAGACGAATCAAAATGCAATTGGCCTATTGAATCAATACAAGTTAATTTAACAAAAATAAACGGAAAATACTTCACAACCGCCGATATGAATAGCGCATACAATCAAATGCCACTAGATGAACAATCACGACGCTTGACACAATTTGTTATTGGAAATCAACAATATGAATTCAACCGCCTATTCTATGGAATATCCACAGGACCAGCAGCATTTTCAGCTTTTATGAGCAAAATTTTTAGACCACTAATTTTTAAGAAAAACGCAATCACCTATTTAGACGATGTTTTTATGCAATCACAGACAAAAGACGAAATGTTTACAGTTTTAGAACACTTTCATAAAATACTTCAGAACAAAAATCTGAAGGCCGCCCCCGATAAATCACACTTCTTTTTAACACGAGTTAAATTTTTAGGACATAATATAGAAAGAAACACAATCACTCCATTAAAATCACGCATTGATGCTATTCAAAAACTTCAACCACCAACAAACAAAAAGAAAATCCCTGAATTCCTTGGAATGTTAAATTTCTTAAGCAAATACGTTTATAAAATGCAATTATATTTAAGACCGTTCTAAAATATCCTCAGACAACAACATAATTTTGAATGGAATACTGAACATCAAACACGATTTGGAGAAATTAAAAAACTTTTAACTGAACAAATTTCAAACACAATTCCAGATCCAAATCAACCATTCTATGCAATGTGCGATGCTTCATTTTTTGGCATCGGCGCAGCATTATTACAATCACACAATGGTACAAATAAAATGAACCTTATATCAGCAAATTCTCGATTATTCACTCAAGCAGAGCTACGACTCTCCACTTTAATGAGAGAATGTACAGCTATAATTTATACGCTTATAGAATATGAATTTCTGATACTTGGATCAAAACATCCAACAGTTCTATTTACAGATCATAAACCAATCATTTTTGTTTTTACACAAAAGTCAAATCCCAATCACCGAGTTTATAGATTTCAATTAATTCTATTGAAATTTCCAAATTTACACATGGTCTGGACAGCAGGAAAGAATCTTGCATTACCAGATACATTAAGTCGAAATACACCACCTGAATTACTTACACGAAAAACTACAGTTGAAATACCCAAGAATATAAAATTTTATTTGGCAAAAGACGAAACATCACCCCGACTAGAATGCAAATATGCAGTAAAAACTGGCATTGAACACTCACAGATAAATAGCCTACAACACTTCCCACTTTACTTAGATTGCCAAGATAACCACTACGAAGTTGATCTACTCGGAACATCAACCTTCAAACCAATTCCATACTCCCAATGGATAAAAAATAACATTCAACAAAAATGAGTAAAACAACACTCGCATAAAAAAGACCTTTTCCCGTTAGTTGAAAAAGAAAATTTAACTGATAAAATAAATTTGTCAGCCCACAAACAAATGATTCAAAATACACAATAAATCAAGTTTTTGACCTCATTGACCCACTTGACACAATTCCTTTATCTAAATTAGAAATTGAAAACATTTTTCTCCCCCCAGCAGATAAAATTACAATTAATACCTTGAAACAATATCAAAATCTTGACCCAGTAATAAGACAACTAAAATCATGGCAGAAATACAAAACTAAGCCCGTAAAAGCAGATACCACAATTTTAGGAAATAAAACACTCCTCCGATATTTTCGAAAATTTAATAATACAACAATTAATGAAAACACAGACCTTCTGGAATACCAATTAAATGAATCTACAGTTCCCTGTCTCCCTTTAAGTATGATTCTCATAGCTTTTAACATTTCACATACACAAAACATTAAAGGACACTCTGGATCAGAGAAAACATATTCAAATTTCATACAAAATTTTTATTTCCCAAATGCACCAATTTGGATAAAAGTACTATGCAATGATTGTATAGTATGTCAGTTAAACAAACCTTATCCAAATCAAAAACAAATAGCAAAAAAACAAGATTTTAAAGGACAAAGTTTAAATTTTAACCATCGAATTTCATTTGACACAAAAGGACCAATTTCACCATCCTCTGAAGGAAACTCCTACATTATGGTAATTGTTGACACATTTACACATTATGTAGCACTTAACCAAGTACCACATTGTAACGCCTATTACGCTTACACAACACTTTATGAACACTGGATAGCCAAGTTCGGATTACCCGAAATTTTAGTTACAGACAACGGTACAGAATTCATAAATAATGAAATCATCACACTATGTCATTTATATAACATTAAGCACAAACCGCGTACATCTCATGCACCTTGGACAAACGGTTTAGTCGAAGATATGAACCGTTCACTACAAGAATATCTTAGATGTATCATAAATGGAAATGATACAAGATACACCGAATGGTCAGCAGATGTAAAATTATTTCCCTTAGCATATAATTCACAAATTACGACAACTCTAGGAATGTCACCATACGAAATGGTTTTTAATCAAAAGCCACGCAAACCGATTATGTTTACACCAAACTCTCATAAAAATGCACAAAGTTATTGTCAACCGAAAAAAGACTCAATTTGTTATAACCTACCTTTACACACGCATGATGAAGATCATTTTCATCACCCACAAATCCTTAAATTAGCCTCCGGTACACACACCGAATGGATTTTAAATAGAGATAAAAAACACAAAGAAATTTACCAAAAAGTAACAAAAAATGTGTTACAAAGGCAAAACATTAACGAACAAATAAATTCACGCTTTACACCAGCCTCCGATTTAAAAATTGGAACATTTGTCCTAATACCTAATTTTCATACACAGAAAGAAATTTCTAAAAAATTACAACCCCTTCGTAAAGGACCATACCAAATAATCGCCAAACCCACTGATGTAACATATAAAATCACCGATTCAGACCAAAAAAAAATTATTCAACATCGAAACAACCTATTACCTTATTACCCAAAAGAATACGCACTACGCGAACTAACTCAATTATATTCTTTCACAGGTTTAAAAATTACTCAAAATAACCCACATACAGAAAATGAAGTAAATAAACAAAATGACACTCACCTTGAAAAACAAAATAAAAAATCAACTACGACCAAAAACAATACAAAAAAGCTAGATCAAAATATATCACAAAAGAAAGAAAAAATAGAAAAATGACAGAAAAAATTATACCCCAAGAACAAGCCGAAAAATCAGAACATTGAGAGTCATCACGATTTAGAAATCAACCACGCAAAAACTCTAAAACATTCATTCCACAATCTAAAATATTAAAGAAAGTTGAATTTCAAAAACAGCTTTAATTTAAAAATTAGTAATCTTTGCACCTCTGAAACATTTTGGAACTTTCATTTTTCAAAATAACATGCTGATAAACACGCAGCGATTCTAGTGCAAAATTAGCCAATAGGATTCATTCAATCCGTCACCTTCTATAACTCTAACACAAACCAATTAGACGAAAGATATTAAACTCCAGGCATATCTATAACTATAACTTTACAACCTCCAGGTCAAAAATAAGCAAACCACTCAAACTTGACAACTAAAATAAATACCACCATAATATCATAACCCTCCCTTATCTAATAAAGCAAAAATCAACAATATTTTCCCACCTCAGACCTCAAAAACCCCCCAAACAAAAATGTTAAATTAGCCTAAAGTAGAACAACGACCATATTAAATTAGCCTAAAGTACAAAAATCTCAAAAATACCCCAGATCACTTGACAAATAAAAATAAAGTAAAAGAAGACCTCCCGAACACCATAAAGTTCGCCCCCAACAACTTTTCACAAAACTCAACCCACTTGTCAAAAAATCAATAAATAATTCGACCACACTTGAAAATCGCCCCAAACAACAAAAAATATTCGATCAAGAAACCATTTCTTAAATGCTCTTCTCTCGATCAGTCAACATAATTTCCAACATTTTCATAAACTTTTTAAACAATATTTAAATTTCTATTCATATTTCTTTTTGATACTTTTGAAGCTTTTGTAATAATCCTAATCATTTTTGCAATATTTTTTAAATTTTCTATTCCATATTCGAAATATATCTCCAACTTTCCCGAGCCATTGACCATATTCACAGGTACTAAACCCAAAATTCATTTAAATGATACGAACCATTTTTAGTAGAACAGATATTTTTTTACTATTTGTAATTTTTATAACATTTTTATCATCCCTCATATTGACCATATGCAAATGTATAAAGAAATCAATCATCACATTCGCCTTAGCAACAATCCTTCTAATTCTTTTTCTAGAAGAATACTACAATAAACATAAATTTTTTCACTAAAAGAAATAAATCAAAAACCCTCAAAAATCGCTAACCAACAATCACACAGTCAGTCTTCACCGACAACATCCCAAGAAAACCCGACAATACCTACAACTACCCAAAAGCCCCAAACATCTACACGAATTTCTTTCCAAGATAACCCATATACTTTTGAAGAACGACACGCTCGCTTATCTGAACCACTAGAACCAGTTCAGCGACAGGCACCTCTAAGTGAACCAACATATAATTTGTACCCCTCACTACCCCAAGACTTAAGTTGAATCAGACATCTTAGTCAAAACCAAAATACAGGTGAATTAAACAGAAAAATTATACATCCACGACGAAACAGAAACTCTCAGACTCCCCGAGTTAATTTTAATCTACCCCAATCCCCATCACCAAGTACTCCAGAAAACCCAACTAACATATTGCCAGAAACCCCTATACTTCTTTCACAACGTAGCACCTCAAGTCTACCCTCCGACTACTTAGGTTCAACCCCAACATCTGAACAAATACGTGAAAATCCCTTTAACCCCCCAAACTAAACATCACGACTACCATATTGGACAACACAATCATTCACACAAGGTGAACCAAATTTAATAAATGATCCAATAGATATTTCTACTGATACAACAACATCATCATCACTACCAGAAACATTATCACTACCATCAACACCATCAATAAGCCAGATTTCACCGACGCCTTTTCCTTTCAATTTCCCAAATAACCTCGACGCTAGATATCGAGAACAATCATCAACAAATATCCCTTTAAGATTAGACTGGAATACATTCACAGCACCCCCACCATTATTTGGACAACACTCAGAAAGCACCCGACTCCACAACTGGACACTTGATAGATTACAATATAGACAAGATATCCACGAAGACATTCGTGATCATAATATCCAAATACTCCAACAAAATAGTCTACAGTTAAAATTTGAAATCACGGTTAAACTAAACAACATTGCTCAACATCCTTACCCATTAAACCCACCAAATATAACAGCTCAATCGCTACCACCACCATATATAACAACTGAAGTAATATATAAATACGACAGATATACGAAAAAGACAATTGGCTACATAACATTTTATAACCCGTACTCAGGATTATCCTACACATGTATATTCTAAAAATATTGATTTTTCTCCAACTCCTTTTTCTCATAATCTCCGATCAGAACATAAATCTTTCCCCCCGCACAGGACCCCAAGACTTATTAGTAACACATTACGATTGTGAAGAAAATGAACAAAAAACACTACACAAATATGCAATAAATCAAGTATCACAATGCGAAACAGAACCACAAGCTATAGAAACTACAAATGTAATAGCGACACTCTATTCAAAAGCCCGAGCAACAACAGTTATAGGATATAAATTTACAGCAACATTTTCCGAAAAGAAAGTACATTGTTCACAAGTCTCAAATGGAAATAAAAACCGACTTGACCACGAATCATTTTATCAAAGTAATATAGAACGACTTTTGCATCTCAATCCCGATGATTGTAAAAACGAACTACTCAGACTAAATATCACAAGAAATAAAAACACCGACAGAAAATTAGTATATTTTCAAGTCTTTGCCGATTCAGTACATCAAGCAGAACTTGAAAGATATCAAGGACATATAAAACTAGATGAAAAATACCCATACAACGGCGCACACGGAAGATTAACTTATGACATACACGATAAGCACTGGATACCACACATTGGTATAAATAATCCATCAAACTGCAAAGCAGACACAAAAAATAGAGGATATCAAGAAATAATGTTTTTCGATTGGAAAATACAACTCGAAAAAATACAACTCACACGAGATTTATCTGATAACACAATGGTCTATCAAGGAATTAGACTACCTTGTAACAACGATCAAGGTTATTGTGACCCTACAACAAGAATACAAGCAACAATTGTTTGGTTTCCCGAAGATACATGTACAACATTTCAAGTAGCAAAAATACACGCTCGAATGATAAAATTTCACAAAAAATGTTTTATACAATCAATTCCATATGAACAAGTAAATCCATCACGAAAACAAAGCACTGATTTTCGAAACATCCATAACATAGAAAATAAATTAACACGTTTTCAAATATATCAAGAAACAGAACTTGCATGCAAATACAGAAACCCACTTCACAAAACACAATATTCTGAAATATTAGTTGAATACGAAAAAGGTTTCGACATGACCACTGGAAAAATAAAAATTGACCCTTATGCCACAGGACATCCTTTAAACGAAGGAACATCATATATACCAGTTAACTTTCAAAAAAGTAATGGTCAACCTGGTGGACATCTAAAGCCACATGACACTAGAAGCACACGTTTACAAGAACTATCACTAATGAATAATACTTATTTTGGTAATATCCACTATGATATTCATTTAGATCTGAAATTAGACTACACAATTAGTCAAATTTTTCAGGAAATGTCACTCTCTGAATTAGAAACACTTCACCAACTATGCGAATTAGAACGGACACAAATCCTACAATCACTTGCACTAGCAGTATTAAAAATACCCTACGCAGGATATTTATTATCAGGAAACAGATCAAATTTTCTAGACTACGAAGGAAATATTTTATGGTTTTATACTTGTACCAGAAAAGTATCACCACTATATGTTTTTGAAGACAAAAGATGCTATAAAAAATTCCTATCTTTTATAAAAATAAAGTACATTTTGTTGACACACTTTCAAGACGATTATATTTTTGGGATACCGCAGTCCCATGTGGATCAGAAAATAGCCACAATGTAGTACAATTGAAACCTGATGAAGATAAATATCATCTTCTTACCCCATACCCCACATTAATGCAATCACTCAAAAAATTTTCACCCGAAAGCATTAGAGCCATTGCTCGAAACCCAAATATCGATTTACAATCAATTGGAATATATTCAAAATCCGATATCCAACATCACATTAGAACACAACAATTCCAGGAGTTATTAACACAAATGGACACTATACAAAGACAATCAATTGACCAAAACTTACGCAAACTTGCCGAAACCGCAGGATTTGCAGATATCTACTCACAAGATTATAGCGGATATTTTAAAGACATTAAAGACTATATATATCTAAACGGTGAAAAATACAGACCACAAGATATTTCACCTATAAATATTTTTAGCTTTGTTACACTAAAAAATGAAATTCTCGATTTTCTAGGATGGCCCTATTACATCTTAGAAAAATTAACTATCTTATACGCAATGTTTAACTTTATAGGATTTCTTTTTTCACTTTTAAAAGGAATCTATAACACATGTGCTATACACACACAAGTAAATAGACAAGCAAGTGTAGCACGCATACTATTTGCAGGATTTTTTGGAAATTTTTCATCATCAATAAACAAAATTCTTCTAGACGCACAAATAAAAGAATATAACACAAAAATAGCGACAAGACAGAACACAATCGACGAAGAACATAATTATATAGAAGTAACGCCTACAGCACCACAGTTGCCACCCCTACCACATAACCATCCATTATCTTTAGTCCCACGAAATTTCCGAAACTTAGCAATAACACATAATCCAAATTTTAGACAAACCACATCGCAAAGTCCCATACAGCATATAATGACACATCATTCACAAGATGAAAATACATATGAAAAAATTATTGAACAACCCCATACCACCGCTTTTCAGTCTCAAAATAATAATTTTTTTAGCCCACGATGAGCCGACAACTTGGATCCCTACACCGATCAAATTCCCACCCAACCAACCTCAACACTCCAATTACAATATTCCCACTTTTTGCTTTCCCGCCACGCCACCCGATTTCCCAACTAGTAATATCACATCAAGCATGAATTCAGACACTAATTCAGATACTTCAGTTTTTTACTCTATTTCACAACTCAATAAACCAAATATAGAAACCCCTGATGAATTTGCAGACTCCGAACCATCTCCATCCAATAATTTTCAAACCAACTCCTCAGTTTTTTCAAAACCCCCTTTTCAACCAATCCCACCACATAACCGACTCCCGCCCATTTCTACCCCCTCTTATGCTTCACAAGTAACCCCAACCTACTCTTCATTTCCTTCAGAACGATCATCCAATTCTCCAGATATTCCCCAAATCTCCCAAGAACTAGATAATTTTATCACCCTACAACAACAGCTGATACACCCTAACACCCTCACTCTAAATCAAATTTCATCCACAATAGAATCCTCAAATCCACCTAATCCTACACCCTCTTCAGCTTATACTGCCTCATTGGCACAATCATCCACATCCACCGAACCATCCAATAGCACTAATAGAGCTTATCGCAGTTTTAAAAGAAAATTCCCAAACCATCCATTCCCGACCAAACCAGGAACAGCCCGTGTATATATTAATCATCCACACCACACTCACACGAAAGATTTCCTAGCAATCACCCTACCTTCATTTCCACAATATACTTTAAACACACCTCCCGACACTAACGACACACGTAGTTTTGTAGATGAACATGTTTTAATGCCTACACTTCATTGGACAACCTATTATCATTTTACTAATCCCCTTTGCCTACCGTTATCTAATACTCATAACGATATAGAAAGGAAAAACGATATGCTATATCGACTCACCACACCACTAACACATCGACAATTTACTTATATAGGATATAAAAAATTACTAAAAACATTCACTGCACCCCGAGCTAACGAATTTACACTAGAATATTACGACCATAAAATCATCCGAACTAACCAAGATCAATTTTTAGATGACGACCGCTTCGCTAACCCACAACTAACAGAAAAATTTTTCATCAAAACACCATATGTATTTACACTCAATATATTTGATCGAAAATATGATCACATCATTTCTGAAGCACTAACTGACATGCAAGCTTACGAAATTTTTAAAGAAAAGTTTCAATTATTTTCACTAACCTTCCACTTCCTTGCACCACATGAACGCGATTTGCACTGCTCACACGACATTATGTTACGCACTAAACAAACCCACACCTATACATATTATCGCTTCATCCAAAATCATTTTGATCTACACACTCCATCATGACAACCACAACATCGTTTTCAGTTTCTTAACTCAAAGTACACTTCGCCATTTTTTCTAAATTTCACATATTGCATCAAAGATACTAGCTTCCACGGCATCCTCCGCAATTATGACCCAATAACACAAATGTATGCATTTTGTCCCATCACGAAGACCTTTAACGCTGAAGCATCCAGACCCTTCCTTATCCCACATGAATTTATCCAACCTATAGAAATCCCTATATTAGAATTCATCCATAATACTAAATACAATCACAAAATATATAATCTCATTCAAAACACACCTTATGAGTTTGCAGTTGGCACCGAAGAACTAAAAACTATTGAAGCACTTCAATTGCTTTGGCCACTGCTTCAAACTGAAAACATCATTCGCTTACTAGCAAAATTACTAACAAATTCCGACATGATACACGACATCTTCCCCCACGGTTTTTTCCCGACGACTAACAGGTAAGTATAAATTATACATATTCTCTACTAATAAAAATAAAATTAATACTAACCATTCTTTATTCATGTCTCATTTAGATTTTTAGTCTTCATCCCACGATCATCTGCAAAAAACAGAAAAGAAAAATAAAAAATAAAAAACTTGTTAAAATTCTTTTAAACTCTATTAATATTTTGCACTAGATAAATATAATAAAATTCATACCAATGTAGTAAATTAATTTATAAATTGTTTCCCCAAAAGCAGTAAATTTAATAATGATGAAAATTTGTAACTTAAATTTTTCCCCAAAAACTAGCAGTAAAATTAAAATTCTATGTAGTAAATTGATAAAATGAAAATGCAGTACTAAACTTTTGATATTTTCATTCACTCGCACACGAATTCTATCCAAACTCGCACAGCTCGCCCACAAAGAATTGTTTAAATAATGAATTTCAGTTTCAAGTTTTCACACTCAACAACTCTAACACACGATAACAAGTTTCAAACTTTCCTTTAACCCGGTTGGAAAGGAATTATATACTAAACCAAACTAACCAACGCAGCTTACTAAACACCACAAATCATAAAATAACAGCATGACTAAGAAAAGAAAACCAACGGTACCCAAACCGGATTAACCCAGTCTACAACTGGATAATTTATTCTTTTGAAGACTATTAAAAAGTCTAAGAAAGAATCATAAAACACAAAAAAAGTCGAAAAGACAAACCCATAACAAAATCAATTTGATTTTTGAAAAAAGGACACAACCAACAGAACATAAGAAAGACCACCATAAACCCAACATAAAACGTTATCACATAACAGGACCTCTCACAGAAACCGCACGAAATCATACTCCCACTCCTGGCCTAACCCACCAGAGAGGACGTCCTGAGCATGCTCTATAGCCGGCCTAACCCACCGCGCTACATCAACGCTTTGTGACCAAACTTCTATTTTTAATAAGAGGTACTCAAGGGTGAGTAACTCTTCAAAATAACCGAACTAAAATAAAATGCTTTTGTGAAAACAACTAACTAAAATCATAATTAAAAAACTGAACTAATAAAAATTTTATAAAATTTAAATTATACTTTGCAGTATATAGATCAGTATACAACAACAAAGACGAACATCCAAAGACAAATTGACCCCACTACACTCGAAAAAGAATGGTCAACCACAACCAATATGCCGTCCACAATCACAACTCAAAGGATTTAGAGTACGCCTTGACTTCGCAGAAAAGGACTTCATTGAACTAGACCAATGACCACCTCGATGTTCAAGTATACGTACAGATCCGAGTTACAAGGCATCCCCTCCACGCACAATCTCCACGCCATTGCCAGACGAGGTCGAACACAAACAAGTTCTCTACATAATACAGAAAAACCCGTCATAGCAAACCATTCTGAAATCAGATTGATTTCGTTGGGAAACACAGTCGTTGTCACAAGAAGACACAACGATTGATGTCCCTAACTCCCGCGTCCTGGAACTTCTCTAACAAGAGGAACCGGACAAGAATATGATGTTCGCCAAATACCAACGTCCATCATCCATCCTTTGAATTGCAGAAAGATAATTCTAAAAAACTCTGTAAAACCCGGATGGGTGGAACCTGATCTAAACTATATTTTATGATTGGATAAATTAGATATTTTACCACTGTAAAGTATTTAATATTAACCAATCATGATCCATTTAACTAACAACCGACTTATTTGTAAGTGCTGAAATTACTTGTAATTTCAGCACCAGAGAGATTTGAATTTAACTTAGAAATTAGTTGCCTCTCCAAGAGAACTTCAGCAGCCGCAACAAACCAGTATACCCTAGATCTATTGAGCCTAGCAGAGACTAGTTAAAAACCCTGAGACTAGTTAAAAACCCTGAGACTAGTAAGTATAAGAGTAAGATTAGGATCGGTATTAGACTAAGAAGTTGCACGAATCCATCCGGCCGAAAATAAGATAGCGTGACGAGCAGACGGTGTACCCTATCCGAAATTACTCTATGAGTTAACCACATCGGTCCTAACTCACTTGGATTTGCATATAAAATCATTTTGATTCTATGAAAGTGCGCGATAAGCAATTTAACCTTGGATGTTCATTACGAGGCCAAACTGTGCATTTTCAGAACTCCTATGGCCACATATAATCCCATTCCTAGATCGCATTATCACTCATTAAGTGGAAACAACCGTAAATTGTTCGTTGAATTGCAATGATTGCAGAACTGGATTTCTAAAACCTGAGACGTTTTAGAGTGATCTTTTTGATAATATTTGGTTATTAAAGCACAATCAATCACCTAGGAGCTTACGTTAATAAAACCTTCCGGAAGAGGAGTTGCAAAAAAAGATCCAAGAATCCGTCCATGATTCGAATACTTATAATGACCATCTATAAGAATGTCTGTTGGTTAGATTTTCCGAACAAAAATCAAAAATATTGTGTTCAAAATTTTGGTGGCTTTTTCGGGCTAAATTGACTTTCCGAGATCTGCCATCATAGTAGAGAAATCCATTAGCGGAGAGTTTATTGGAAAAAAAATCTGATAAAAATACCGCATCAGAGCTCTTTTTGGAGCATTTTAAAATTGTGTTTTTGGCGGGGTCCCCTCGAATTAGTTAATATTGTCTCCAATGCCGACTGGAAATCGATGTCTTAAAACGCCAAAAAAGGGGTATGTTTTGAGTGGTGAGGGGCTCTAATTCTTCAGGAGCGGCGCCAGCCTCCTTGCTCTAATCCACTTCCGCGTCTGGTACAATTTCAATCTATATCAAATCATGGAAGTTGCACACTTTTAGCACTTTAAGCTTCGAGAGAAAACAGAAAAAAGTTCACAAAAAACTCCAAACTATGACAAACAAGCATATCTTGTTTCGGTGATTAAGTGTTAAAAATTCCGACTGCGCTTTTGTGCAACAAAGACAAAAAGGCACAAGCCAAAGCTTAACATTTCAAAAACTTTTTATAAATATTTTTAACATTTTTATTATATATCAACACATGATCAGAAACTAAAATTAAAAAGCAAAAAATTCAAGTTTTGATATTATACTAGAAACATGAAAAACAATTCAGAAGACTTTACTTGCTTTGCGTTTACAGTCCACCAATTTTTGTGAACAACAAATTTTTTGAAAGCTTGAAGGTGATACGAAAAAAAAAGATTTGCTAGAAAACAAAGGTGTCTCAAAATAGGAAAAACACGACACTCTAGAACATCGAATTATCTGTTTTTCTGTACACTGGGTTTGTAAACTGAAATCCTTGCAAAATAAAGTCTATTTTTTTTTCTTCAGATAGACATTTAATAAATATATTAAAGATGACCCTAAGTCAAGAAAAAGAAACTCAACAGTCTAATACATTATAAACTAAGAAAAAATTTTAATAGTTTTTTCTCAGTCTTCAGAGAGTTTTTTTTCAAAAACAGTTCGACTTTGACTCAATATTCTTTAATTAGATATCAATGAATCTTATGCATTGAATTTTTGTGTTGGACAATAATATAGTTTCCTAATAAAATATAGTTACATGATTGATTATGCAAATTGCTTACTTCAAATTTGCATTAGTAATCAAAGCTTTTCAGAACTGACAGGATTGACCTATAGATCTAGATTGGTCTATAATTAAATTTAAAAAAGAATATGCTATTAATAAAAACGTGTAATCTACTCTCTCAAACTTTTTTCTTTTTTTTTGTTTCGGTTTTTTTCCGAACTTCTTATAGAATTGAGAAATCTAAAATAAAATTTTTTGAAATTACAAAAAATGGTACAGTTTTCTTTAAATAAATGAAGAGCTCTATTTATGGTCCCGTTTATGGTTTAATCAATTGTTTCGCAAATTTTTTTAGATCGTAATTTTGGCGGGTTTCTTAATGGCTGGCTTGGAGTGTAATTTATAAATTCGCAAACTTTTCAATGACTGGGAAAACCAAAAAAATTAAATACAAGAACTAGTACAATTTTTTGAATTTTCAAATAACTTGCTTAGTTCTCTGGCTTGAACAAGCCATTACAATACTCTGTTCAAATTCGAATCAATAATTTCTCCAGCTTTTTGTAATCGACTGTTTGAAAATTTCCTTAATGGCTGGTTAATATAGCAATCGATAATAACTTTAACATGGATTGTTTCATTAACCTGTTTTGTTACTCAATATTCTTTCTTGAGTCGTCAGTTTAGTGTAAAACTCATTTCGTTTTATTTAGTCAGTTAGATTGTTGACAATTTTTTTTATCTGGTTAAAATGATTTCTCAAAAGCGTTTTCTCTTCTCCTGTAACTTTGTTGTTCATAAACTGCAAATAGACCACGTCGATATTCTGAAGAAAAAGTGAAACTAATTTGGGGTTAATAGGCTTACATAGTTTCGTACTTCTACCAATCTTATTTGCAATGTTAAATAAATATTTAAAAATTTCACCTTTAACTCCAAATTTCTTGCAATTTTCTGCAGCCGCTTTCTTTCATTTTTAGTAATTACTGAAGACAAAAAATTAGACTTTATTATGCAAGGATTTCAATTTACAAACCCAATGTACAGAAAAACAGATAATTCGATGTTAAAGAGTGTCGTGTTTTTCCTATTTTGAGACAGCTTTGTTTTCTAGCAAATCTTTTTTTTCGTATAACCTCCAAGCTTTCAAAAATATTGTTGTTCACAAAAATTGGTGTACTGTAAACGAACAATATAATTTCAAACCTTCCTGTATTTTCAAAATACTTGATTAGCTTGATTTATTTAAGCTATTAAAACCAAAAAAAAACTAGTTTTTTTTATTCATCATTGAAGAATACCAAGTTTAACTAAAACAGAGCTTGGTAAAGATAATTACTGAGCTTCCTTGATAACAGGATGTTTAGTTTTTAAAAGACTTTCACTTTTTTTGTTCTGACTTTCGAAGAAACTGACGGATTATTTCTCAATGGATTTTTTCTCGAGACAATTTTGACTTTGTAACCAGCCTTTTTCGACGAATTTTTTTTTCTACAAAACATTTTGATTCCTTGAGCTCAAAACGTAAAAACAAATAAATTTTACTTGTGATCTTTTTTTTGTATTATATGGGGTTCAAAAATACCATTTCGGCCAATTTTGAAGAACTGAAGCGCGATACATTTTGCGCTATTATTCCGTAAGCTTATGTTTAAACAGACTTAGAAAGCGTTCCAAATCAGAAGCAGGCTATTTATCATAATTGACTCACTACTAGGAGCAAAATTCACCACTTTGTGCTTGATATCAGGTCTTGGTGGATGATTTTAAAAAACCAATTTTACTTCAATAGCCTTTTCTAGACACGAATTTGTTTTAACTTCAGCTCAAATTACGCATAGTTCAACATGCTATC